>NC_132847.1:44846221-45163096 GCF_048164855.1 Canis lupus baileyi | reverse complement strand
GATTCAGAATCTAAGTAAGCTAAGCCCAACTGTAATGACAATGTTTTAACATTTGAGCAGGAATGTACAATTTGGGAACTTATATATTTTCAGTATATCTTCACATTTTATCCTCTAATAATTTTGGGAAATGCTATTTACAGATGTGAAAATGGAAGCTCACAGAGGAGAGATAACTTAGGGCCACACAGCTAAAGAAAAATCCTCCTGAAAAAAATCTTTCTCCATATTTCACATTCTTTCCTCTGTACAGAACATGTCATAAAGGATAATGCTTCTCTCCTGATATTATCACAATTGTTACAAGCTTAGCTTAAACCTCTTGAGAATTGGTGAGTCTGGGGGTGGTAGATTATTGACAAATCAGAAAAGTTCTAAAAATCCAAATGAAATAGATAAAGGGATTTAGAACATGAAGATAATGGTTTCAGTAGAGGAAAACAACAATAATAGCACCAGGCTATATATAATGTAAACTAAAAAAGATACAAGAAAGTTTGTGTCACTTCACAATATAAAAAGTGAAATGAAGTTAACACAATTAGAACAAGGCCTTAAGACTCCCAGTCAAAGCAGAGGTTACCATAACTGGAAAACTAGTGTCTCATATTAAAATAGAGATCTAGCTCTAAGAGAGATGTCAAAGTAAATTGATTGTAATTAAGATAGAATATACCTTAAAAATGACTGAGTCAATGAACCTGTATTCTACTATATGCCCTGTAAACAACTTCACTGATTTGCATCAATATAGCTATGAACTAACTTCAGAGTTGTCACAAAGTTTAGACTCCAGGTTTTACCTAATACTTACTAAAGGAACATTCCGACTATGGACAGAGAACATAAGTGAGGTTTTGCAGATTGTTTCACCAGTGAGTGGTATTACTCACCATGATTCTGGAATTAATAAAATAATTTTCTGGCATGCAACTTTTGCTGCTGAGGTTCACAGTGTCTTGGGTGTAATGAGTATCTGAAAATGTGGAGAATTTTAAGACCTCTGTCAAAGAAAACACACATTCAACTCATGAAAACTTAATTATTGGGATCCCTGGGTGGCGCAGCGGTTTGGCGCCTGCCTTTGGCCCAGGGCGCGATCCTGGAGACCCGGGATCGAATCCCACGTCAGGCTCCCGGTGCATGGAGCCTGCTTCTCCCTCTGCCTGTGTCTCTGCCTCTCTCTCTCTCTCTCTCTCTCTGTGTGACTATCATAAATAAATAAAAAAAAATTTAAAAAAAAAAAAAAAAAGAAAACTTAATTATTATTGCATACAATTTAGAACCCTACTTGTTGACTCCCTCAGATTCCCAGGACTCCTGTTGAAAAACGCTGAAACAATAGCTCTTTCCTTTTATGAATATATGAATATACTTTTGTCTTTCTGTCAATATTGGTTCCAAATTTATTGACCATACCTTGTATATATATATTTTGCAGAACAATTAGGTTTAAAATAGTAAGCATATTGTCAAACTACCTCATATTTCTTATACTTTGCAATTTTAATGGGACATACCTTTGGAACAAACAGAAATTCAGTGAGGTTTTTAGTGTCAAGGAACATTGTGTACAAAACACACACATGTGAGTTAACATATTACAATAAACTATGCTTTATGTCTCAGAAACTTACTCAAGAATTTATTTAAAATGCATTCAAAACAAAACAATCTCTTATCATTTAGATTAAACAGTTGGAGCAGTTGGTTCTCAGTTTGACTAATCACCTGTCAGCATACTTTTCAAAAATATTTGAAGAGCTAGTAAGGATTATAAGAACAGAGATTGTGCTTTGTTCTAATATATTCCCCAGAAGCTGGGAAAATATTGTTTAAAATAAAAATTGGTTTTAAAAAGTCACAAGGCTCTTTTTAGCTGACACTGAATTTATAGCATAAATAAACCACTTTTTGGAACTATCAGGAATGCAGAGTGAACAATAAACAAGGAGATTTCAAATCCTAATTACAGTTTTGAGCTCTAGTAGAAATGTAAATTTAGAACATGGGATATTGGACAGCTTTGAAACACATACATACACACACATATACAGAAGAAAATATGACTACCTCTTATTAGAGTAACTATTGTGATGAAGCTTGGAACATTCTGTAATGGCAAGTCAATGACTACAAGCATTATTAGAGCTACTACTAGCAGATATTCAAACTGAGAGGAAAGAGGCAAAAATAGAGAAATAGACAGTGTAACCCAGGAAGCTAGGCTTGGGATAAACAACCTCATGAAATCTGTAATTCCAGAATATTGCTCCTCTTTGTATGTAGAAAAAGGGGAAGAGGACCAAATATTGTAAGTGAGTATTTGTGAACTTCCACGGGGAGTGCAACTTTCTACATTCATCAAAGTAATATAGACTTTGAATTCAATCATTTATTTACTCATTCAACAATACTCATTGGGTTTTTTACCTACCTCTAGTCAAAGTATTGGTACTAGAATTAAAATGAAGACTAAGACTAAGATTTAGTAACTGTTCTGCAGACTCTCCAAGTTTATTGGGAGAGCAAAACATGAATGCATGTGTGGTGGGGGATGGGTGATACAACAACTACAACAAAAGAATAAATAATCTCCTAAGTTTAAGGGACCATCTCAAGGAGATTTTTCTTACCAAGATGACCACTGAAGTAGGTCATTATAAATAAATAGGAGATGGGCAGATATGTGAACAGGAAATCTATACCCTAGCAAGGGAAATTGGGAGCTACATGGGAGAGCAAGGAAGACCTGATTTTGAGATCATGAAGTTCATTTGAACTGAGTATCTAGAATTAGATGTATAACACACATGCTGCAAATGTACCTCGTGACAGAAGCTTGCACTTTAATATAGTATTCCAGAAACCATTGAAAATTCTGAAGGAGAAATGAGTTTACATAATTCTGTACCTCAGTACAATACTGTTAAAAGAAAAAGCAATCTAAATGTTTGTATATTTGGGGAAGAGGGAAGCAGTGTATTCAGCAAGTGCCCTCTATGCATGATTTCCTCAAATGCATAATAAATTATTAATACCACCTATGATTATTGTTGAGAATTTAATGAGATAATAGCTACAAAAGAATGGTAGAAGGCATATAGTAATAATCAGAAGATCTAGCTGTTATTATAACCAATGCAATTAATGTGCTTTTAAATAATACACATGCATTCTAAATGCAGTGACATTATACACCATTCTGTTACTGAGGCCCTTCAAAAAATATAAACATGGGCATCTCTAAGGGATAGCTTATTAGAAGGGTTTTATTACTGACTCTCCAATAAAGTAGTTTTCACTCATATTTTACTGCAAATAATCTCTACCTTGCTAGGGCATTTGAAACACTAAATACCTTCGTCACTTGACATTATGAGTGAAACCTAACTTTGTATTTGCTTCCATTCTTTTTGTTCATTGCTTTGTCCAATTCTATCCAATAAGTAGATAAAAATGAGGGATCTTCAATCACTAAATGTTTTTAAAAACAGATGAAAAAAATAACTTTACAGTAATATCATGATATCATGCAACATTTTATCAAAGCTCTACACAATGTGTAACTTGCAGAAAAGGCTTAGAAATAAGCAATACTGCAATGACTATTTTCAGTACTATGGGATTTGCAATTCTGTACAGTGATATTCAGGAAATGTATCTGGTAATTTCATTTAATATATCAGGTTTCATTCTAGTGAGATACATTGGTGGCAGGGAGGGGGAAAGCACAAAAACAAATTCCATTAAGTCTGCATCTTCCAAGCTGAGTATTTATAAGAGTCTACTAATTGAATATTTCCTTATCCCCAAAGAGTTTGAAATATTATTATATGTAGAGGTTAAAAGCACGACAAACATTAAGAAAAAATATTTTCCATTTATCAATTAGATTATATTCTCAAGTAACAAGTAAATGAGTGTGTATGCATGTGTGCATATATGTGTGTGTGTATATGTTTAGGGAGAGAAAGAAGGAAGTACTTGTGTTATTTTACAAAGATAAAATATTTGGTTAAATGGGAGTTGAAATCTTTAGCATATCAAGCCCAAATCAAATAACATCTATTTCCTATTTTCACCATTAATTTTTGATTAACTGGCATGTGGGAGTAAACAAATTGATAATCACCAGGAAGGGAAGCCAGTTTTAACAGCATGGTATAACCACATAGGATATCATTCATAGGAATTAGATGTCTGAAAACTGATAAGACATTTTCTATATTATCTCCATATATTTCACAGACTATGCAACAAATTTAAATAACCAAAACCTCCCTTGAAATAAATGCCACTCAATTCTAGTGGATAACTACAGCCATTATTTCATATGTTAGCTGTAACCCAGAAAGAAAAATCTTATTTTCTCTGAAAGCAGCTTACCCAGAATAGAATCTGGCAGGCAGGTCTCATTTTGTTTGCTTGAAACTATGACATTGTACAGTTCAACAACAGCAACAATATAATGCACTGATCCACCTGTGTTTCCTCTTAATCACCAGAATTAAATAATATACAGGGCTTAATACTGTCTATCACTAGAAGACTATTATTATTCAAAAATTAAATTCAAACTTCAAAGTCCAAAAATATTGGACTATATAAGAGCATATTAGCAGTTATCTCCATAGAGAGACAGAAAAAGGCAAATGATAGCTCACATACAGATATTTGGAAAACCTTGTTCTAGATTGAGCATAACAAATTCTAAATTCAATTAGATGTGATCTTGGGGTTGCACCATCATTTTAGTCATTTGATCCCATTAGTGAAGTGTGCTGATGCTACTTTTCCGGACCTATGATTCATTCAGGGCATCAGGAGATGAGTTAAGTGATATTTCGGGAATACTCTGTTGATTAATTGTCAACAAGGGAAATCCAGCTTGAAAGACTGGATTGACTTCCCATATGAACCACACAGGATAAAAAGCCTATTGCTGTAGAAAAAAAAAGCCATAATAAACTTAGAATCTTTGAATGCTAATAGAAATTCTGAATCAGTACATTTTTGTGAAATTTTTAAATTATTCTTCCTTCAAAGTTTGATTTTTAAAAAAGCATGATAACATTTTATCATTTTGGAGCATTGGTGAGGCATCAGAAAGAAAAAAAAGCAAGTAACATTTATAAATGAGTCTATAATAGTAATACCCCTAATGACTGCTTAAACAATTCTACATTTCAAAAGAATGGAAATCGATTACAAAAGCTTACAGGAAAGTATCAAACTTATGTAACATAAATATTCAGAAAAATGCTAGACTGTTTACAAAAGATAGTTTTCATATACTAGAGATTTTAGTGAATTACAGCAGAAACTTTATGGATTTCATAATATAAAGGAAAAAATCTCATAAATCCTTTTCAATAGAAAACTTTTACACAGAGAACACCCAATAATTATCAGCAGTATAATCAGCTTTGGTCAGTTGTTTGAGAGGTTCAGACCCAGTTTATACCAATTCATTTTAATTCTGTTCTATGACAATATCATAAACTCCCACCCTCACCTATCTATCCCAAATGTAATTTGACAATAATGGTTAACAGTTCAATCACCAGACTATTTTGGTATAATTTGCCCTTTCCCTCCACTATCAGAGCAGTAGTTTTCATTATAAATAACAATAATCTTATTATTACCTTGTTTAGAAAAGCCCAAAGATTCCTCTTTGTCCTAGACACCAAATCAGACTACTTAACAATTGAAGAGTGCCTACCTTACTCCTTGAGAAAAAACAACCAAACATGAAAATAAGATAAAAAAGGTATTTCCTGCCTTTTCAATGATATAATAAAGCACTAACAAGCCCATCTACGGGTTTTCTGGTTATACAAGCCCTGAAATTTTGTTTCTTACTATTTATTATCATTATTATTACTTAAGGTTCAGATTACAAAGGAATGGAGATCTAAAAAATTGCTAACTTGCCACTAATTTTTGTTCACAGAGGTACAAGTTATTCTTGTTTGGTAGAAAATATTATGTTTTTATTGCTCTATAGAATTAACCAGTTCTATTTTAACTTTACAATCTTATCCCAGTATTGTTAGACTGATGACAGATAGATAGATACTAGATACAGATAGATAGGTAGGTAGATGGGGTGAATAGTTTTATTTTTAATTGTTTAAAAATTACAACCAAATTACAACTTGATATCTTCTATCTTTAAAGTTATCTTCCATTTTTTCACACAGAGATTTTCACATTTTCCCATGTGTGAACTTCTCTTGTGTCTCAAGAGAAGGTCAGTGCCTACTGTGCACTTTGCTTAGAATAGTTTTTTCCCCATTAGTTCTGGCCAACTCATTTCATCTTTAAATATATAACTCGCATCTCCTATGTAGCAGGGGTAGATGTACCATAAAGATAATGGAGATTAATATTCAGAGTTCCTCACTTTCAAAGACCCCCTTCCAAAGTCTTTGGGGGGAAGCTTAGAAGCATATTCTCAAAACCAGACAGAAGACAGACAGGTAGATAGATGATTGATTGATAGATGATAGATAGATGATAGATAGATAGATAGAAAAGTAAAATATTTTAACCACCTTTGGCTCAGGCTACTAGTCATTTTCACCTAAAGATATATGCCTGTACATATCCTTTTTGTTTTTGCTTTTGTTTAGTGGTTTTGAAAATAACCATCAACACTTTTAGGACCTGGAAAAGGGAAAGTTGAGTTATAGAAATTTAGTGTAATATTTTTATGTGATGGGAAGTTACCTTCATTTATAATGTATAATGATGCTATTGCTAGCCACCCAAATGAAAGAGTAGTTTCTCACTATTCTGACTCACCCAGAAATATGAAAAATACACTCACCCATATGAGTGTATGCCAAGGTCTCCACATAGTGTGTAAGTTGTTGAAGAAAGAAGGATGTATGGAGCTAGGCATTAACCTTGGAAACATTATTTCCCCAGTTACAGAATGTGTAATTGGAATGGACATACTCAGCAAGTAGCACAACTCCACATCAAGTGGACTCAACTAGGTTGAAAACTCATGTCCATTAAAATAAAATCTTGAAGTAACCATTTGTAGAACTTCTATTAATAATCACCCAAACTGTGGAAGAAATCAGGATGTCAATCAATTGTTAAATGTATGAACTGACTGGGCCACAACCATACAGTGAAATACTATTCAGCTATAGAATAAATACATATTAAATTTATTTTGCTGAGTATAAGAAAGCAGTCTAAAGAGGCTACATACTGTATGATTACATTTACATGACATTTTGAAAAAAGACAAAATAATAGAGATTGTAAACAGTTTAGTGCTTGCTAAGGATTAGAAAGGAATAGAGAAGTGAATAAGTAAAATGTAGGAGATTTTTTTAGGGTAGAGAAACTACTCTGCATTATGCTGTAATGGTAAATACATGACCCTATGCCTTGTCAGTATCTGTAGCAAAATAAGTTTTATTGTGTGTATTTTTAAAACAAGCATCTAGAGGGGCTGAGGAATTCAATAATAGAATTTCAATGAATATTACAGAGGAATATAATTTTATTTCAAATATATAAAATAACCTCACTGGGGGGAGGGGGTTGTTGACCTAAGAAAATTGGAAATGAATGGATTTAATAAGATGAAAAGCAAAATTAATTGCACGTCAGCACTGTACTATAGTTGCCAAAGTTGTTTTTTACAGGGATATCAGTCAACAATTCTAAAACTACTATAAATGTACACTGGAATTTAAAAACCTGTAAATAGATGGTGGACTTATACGTTTACAGGTAATAGTGGCAAAAATAGAAAAATCCACATTCTAATGGACTACAGTTCAAGGTATCAGTATAAAATTATATTTGCCTTAATATAGAAACACCTGGATACATACAGAAATATTTATAGGTATGTGTATTATTATGGGCTGAATTGTGCCCTCCCAAATTCACGTGTTCAAGTCCAAACCTCCACCAACTCAAAATATTA
Organism: Canis lupus baileyi; assembly: GCF_048164855.1. Taxonomy (NCBI): domain Eukaryota; kingdom Metazoa; phylum Chordata; class Mammalia; order Carnivora; family Canidae; genus Canis; species Canis lupus. The sequence goes on along the minus strand of NC_132847.1, from coordinate 45,155,133 downwards.
TTATATTTAGAGACAGGTCCTATAAAGAGGTAATTACATTCAATAGGATCATTAAAGTAGTCCTTAATCCAATAAGACCAGTGTCTTTATAAGAAGAGAATATTAGAATGCAGGGATTTGGGGAGGAAAAAGACCATGTGAAGACAGAGGAAGAAGGCGGCAACCTACAAGCCAAAAGGAGAGACCTCAGAAGAGATCAAACATCTTCATCTTGGACTATAGCCTTCAGGACTTTTAAAAAATAAAATTTCATTGTTTAAACTACCCAGTCAGTTGTACTTTGTTATGGCAGTCCTCGCAAACCAATACATACATAAATATATATATGTGTGTGTGTATATATATATATATACACACACACATATATATAATATATATTATATGTATAATATAACTAAATATATAGGTTAGTTATATCTCATGTACCAGCTGAGAAGACCTAAAAGCAATGACACTTTTGGTAACAAGCACATCCAGAATGCATGCAGATCTCGGTTTCTAATATATCCCTTAATAACAAAACAGCAGGGCTTCCTGGAAAAATGGCTGATTCCAGAAAAAAACATAACATAAATGTGAAATATTCATAGTGCCAGAAAGTAAAGAACTGCTCAAAAAGCAGTGTGATGGAGCTATGTAGAAGAAACACAAGAGCCAACTGAAAGTATAAACAATGGCCAAATATGGACAATAAAATAAGAAGCACTGGGTCATAATCTAAAATATAAATATCCATAAGTTCATACGGATATAAATAAATTTAAATTTACAAATAAAAGAGGCAAATATCTCTTTAGTTACCACTCTGTAAGTGTGGGTTGTATGTAGTATATTCCTTCCAATAAGTATGGAAAAAGTAGATAAAAAGAGTAAATTTACAGTAGAAAAATCTCACAACCATTACTTTAGCCAGGTGGTCAATGTCAGCAACAACAGAGATAAATCATCTTAACAACATATACCCTTCATATGATGTGAGGGAAGGGATAGTGTTCTTTAAAAAAAAAAAAAAATCACCATTTAATCATGATCAAAACATTAAAACGCACCACTTAGGAACAGTGTATAAAACATCTGACCAGAGATCCTCAAGCTATCAGGGCCATCAAAAATAAAGAGAAATGTGAACAACTGCCACAATTTAGAGGAGTCTAAGACTTGATGACTACATTATAATGTGTTATTCTGGATAAGATCTTGGAACAGAAAAAGGGCATTAGGCAATGACTAAGGAAATATGAATAAAGGATGGGCAGACTTTTGTTAATAATAACAAATCTATATTGGTTCACTAATTGTGACAAAGTATCATAGTAACTCAGGACATTAAAAATAAGGGAAATTGGATGTTGAGTTTATAGGAATTCTCTGGACTCTCTTTGAAACTTTCTATAATCTAAAACTATTCTAAAATAAAACATTTGTATTAAAAATAGATTCTCAAAGACTATATAGAAAATACAGAGAAAAATATGGTCATGTCAGGCACTGAATTAGTAAATATAAATGATAATTCACACTAATAGACAGGCTACTACCTAGAAAACCCTATCTCTATTCTTGGCTTCAGTTGACATAGCTGAGTGGATCCGTAAGTCCCGTGTTGATTCTTTTCAAATAATCCTCCACGTGAGGCTGTACGCTGAACTTTTGATTCTGTAGAGGCACTAGCCAGTAGCTATCCAACCATATTCTTGCAGAGCAGGGTAACCTAACCATTAATCCCCTTAATTTCAGTGTCCTTTGCAATCTGGACAATATTCCAATTCATCAAACCCTGGTTTATTTTTGTTTAAAAATATTCATTTAAAAATATGTCTTTCCTCTGGCATTTTACCATAAGCAGCAGGGAGGAATTGGTACTCTCCTCCACCACTTTGCTTGTAGATCTTCTCAACTAAATACCTAAGTTCATCCCTTTAAAAGTCTGACTTCTACAAAACACAATTCAGCTAAGTTTTCTACCTTCGTATAAGTAGTCCCCTCTAGTTTCCAATAGCATGTTTCTTTTTTCCTTCTGATTCCTCACCAAAAGTGCCTTTAACATGCATATTTCTACAAACATCTGATAATACTGTACTGTCTTAGATAATATAGGCTTTCTCTACCATACTCCTCATTTTCTTCTGAGCCCTCACCGACTGAGTGATTAGCATCCATATTTCCAGGAACAATCTGTTAAAGTCAATGTAGACTTCTTAGATCATGCTGCTCAAAAGTCTTTCAGCCTCTACCCATTAGCAATTCAAAGGCCACTTCCACATTTTTCAGTATTTGTTGCAGCAGCATTCTACCTCTTAGTACAAAAATCTGTATTAGTTTCATATACCCATAGTAACCAATCAGAATGCTGACGGTAATATAATTTAATGAAGGTCACCACAATTATCATTATTTTGCCCCTTTTAGAGCCTGATACTAAAATCAAAACTAAATCCTATTTCTAGGCAACTTGAGCCAATATCACTTTTTTAGAACTAACAGGGAACTTAAAGAGAAGGCTAATTTCAGAATAAATGACAGATTTGCACTTATGCAGATTGGATATTGAATAGAGCTTAAAATAAAAGTCAAAGGAAGACATTCTACTGCAAAGTTAACCATTTAGTTGTCTCATCAGAGCCTTAACTTTTATTCTTTCTCCCTCTTTTGAGGAACTGTGAAGTTCCTTATTAATCACATAGGCTATTCTCTCAGGTGTGATCACTCTTCCTGTGTCCCTGAGATATACAGGTGGCACAAGGTAGCATCTTGAAGTAACAGAAACAGTGCTGTACTGGGAATCCACAGACTTAGACTAAGCTCATTTTCTGTCATTTACTCTGTGTATGTTCTCAGGAAAGTGATAATAGTTCCAAGATAAAACGTACCATCTGTTGGATGAAAATAATAATAACTGCCTTATCTACCTTATAGAGTTACCATAAGGAAAAAACTAAAACAAATATATATTAAAGGGATTTATTAATGTGAAAGTGACAGGCAAATGAAACCTTACAAAATATTAGATAAATTAAATGTCTATTCATTAAGAACTTCTGAGAATATAGGATGGTGAAAGTCAGACGAGCTAAAAAAAATTGAAAATTAAGAAATATGGGTCACAAAGCCTGAGCAAAGTTCTACAGTGGAATGCTTTGGCAAAAGCTTTCAATGGACAAGAACCTGGATCTCCAATAGAAAATGCCTTTGAAGTTGTACCATTAGGAAGCAGGAGAACTGAATTCATAATATCCAGGGCCATGAAATCTATGAGAACAATTTACCCAATCCATAAAAGTTGGAACAGTGGCAGTTCATATATAGGATTTTCCCTCCCATCCAAATTTCTGTATTGTCTTTAGTATAGGGACCTTACATGGAAGATGTCTCTTTTAGTGGTCAGACTAGGTCCTATATCAAACTCAATTTAGGTGCAAATCCTTTCTCAAATTGTTAGCATTCTTTTTCTCTGTGATATAGAAAACTTTTAAGCAAGCCCAAAATTAAGTTCACCCAAAAACAATGTAAAGTAAGTTGTGAAGAATTTATCTGTATCAAGACAGTCTTGCAATGCCCCCAAATCTATAATTTTTCTCACTTTGGGCAGACTTTCAATTCTTTACTGTTATAGTGAAGTATGGAAAGTTGAAATGCATGTTCATAAAATCCATGTTTGTGCACATACATATTCATAGATTTCCCTGTACACTTTTATCCATTCTGAATGGTATGTATATTTCAAATTCTCTGAGAACATCTTCACTGAGATATTCTAATTCTGATTAAGACTCATAACTGGAGAAGGTTTTAAAATGAATTTAACCCACAATTGTTGACACTCTTCAGCATAAAGTACAAAAAAATAACAAGTATTTTATACTGAAGTTAGACCTGCTTATGCCCAGATTTTGTCACTCTTTGTTTTGTAAATTATATATTTATATATCTTTTGCTGGTAGTACTTTGTCCAATGGACAATACTCATGGCATTGAGGAAAAGGAGCCTTGATCAACATTCAGATGCCTTGAAAGAAAACAATGAAATATAATGAGAACCCTCTGACATTGATAGATGTGTACAAAGAAATCACTAATTTTGAGATCCAAATAGATTTTTTTCAAAAGAAACTTGTTTTAAGGATCCTGTAGTCTGTACCTTTATGCAATGAAAATACAATATTCTGCATACCTGATATACGTGTTCAACCAATTGATCTTCAATTTCATAGAGTGTGCAACCCCTTTAGAAAGGCTATTTAAAAAGATGGTTGTAACAATCCTGGTTCAAACATTTTTGGCCTCCCATGTGAGTGTGAGGTGAGAGTAAAGTTTATCAGAGACTTTGACTTGGGTTCTTTGAAGCTATAGCTAAAAAAAAGACTAAATGTGACAGTGTGGTCAGTACTGGTAATTAGGAAAGAAGTGAAAGTTAATACTAAAATTTTTGAGATTTGATTTATTCGTTATTTGACACTAAGCAGATTTGATCCCTGACTTCCTAAATGAGGACACCCAAAATGGCAGAATCAGAAGGCAGAAATAAACTGAGAGAGACATAGATTCACAGAAAAAGTACAGAAGATATCCAAAAAAGAAAGGGATTCCTTATTTTTGTTTTTTCTATTAGCCTTTTGAACATGCCATAATATGAAATCCAAAACATCTGGAAGCAAGTTTAAAAGTTCTGTCAGTCATATAGGAATTAACTAATTTCTAAAATCTTAGTTCTGTAAAGTATATAATTCGGTGAATTTGTTGAACTTACCTTCAAATATTTGACCTTGTTTATGTTCAAAAATATTAAACTAATTATGGCTAGTCAGAAAAGGGGGTACTATTAATAATCTGATGTCAGATATTGTTTCAATGGGGCCATCCATTCCAATTCACCCTGAAAGAATCACAAATGCTCAGTCGTATAGTACTTTCATTAGCTGATCATTATTTCAGGCAGCCCTGCTGACAAAGAAAAATCTTTACCTGTTTTATTTTACAGCCTCCAAATTTTCTCTCCGCCAGATGGGTGCTTACCTAATTGCAAAGCAGATTGTGTCTGTGTCTACAAAAGCAAATTGAATTGGAGACTTGAACATTAATCTAGAGGCCATATGTGTGTGTGCTGTCCTAAGTAAATATGACAATAGCATCTAACCATCATTAAACTCTACTCATCTGACAGTAGAGCTCTATTTGCGCTGATTCATCTATACATCAGTATTTTTCTAAGTATAAAGTTAGATTACCTATATTAGAGTCACCTGGTGGCCTTAATGGCACATTTGTGGGCAATATCAAGACCTACACTAGCAGAATTCCTGAAGTTGAACCCTGGAGAATTTGAATTTTTAACAAACAGCTCCAGAGATTCTCTTGAACAGTGTTAGAGAAAAAAAAAATTATTCAAGTCACTTGTTAAAGAACAGTAAAGGCAGACTTTATTCATGCAGGGGACTACTGTGAAGGGATTTTGTAGTAGGGGAGAGAGCTTAATTCTGAATATAATATGGACAAGTAGAGATTTAAAGCCAAAGAGCAGGGATGGAAGTCAGGATGGAAAACTACTAAGAGGGAACATAAGGGGTAAGAGAGATTCTGGCTAACTCACTTGACAGGATTTTTGCTGAAGGTAGGCCAGGGCAATAAGATATTGAGGGTAGAGAACTAGGAATTTGAACAAATAATTAAATTAGGAATTTGAGCAGATATCAAGTGTAAGTCAGATACCAAGTGTGAAAGGTGGATAATTGCATCACATATCAAAGATGGAGGGTTTTCACTAAACTGAGCCAGCAAAATTCTCACTAAAGGGGCCCAAGAATGGAGCCCAGGGGTGAGATCTAGTCAGAAAGAGGATTCAGGGAAGCCGGACTCATGTTTGCTTGAGGAGAGACTCTTTATCAACAGTAAAGTCCAAAAATGAGCTAATATCTAAAACAGCGGTTCAGTGACTTTGCCCCTAAGAGAATACTTGACAATGTCATTTTCAATTGTCACAACTTTGGATGGGGGGCAGGTACTGCTAGACAGAGGCCAAGGATGCCGCTAAACATAGTGCACAAGATCGTCCCCACAACAAAGAATCATCTAGTCCAAATGTCAATACTGCCATGGTTGAGAAATCCTGCTCTATAGTGACCAATAATTAATTACTAATGGCAAACCTATAGAACACACAAAGTTTTGGCTTACTATCTGTCAAATACAGACCATATACCTGAATGGTACAGGGAATCAAATTTTAGCTTTAAATTCCCTGAAATTTGCCTTTCGCCTCCTTCACATTTGAAGGCTTTGACTTTATTTTCTGTTTTAATAATTCTTTTATAGGTAATGGCAGGGCCAGCTTCCTGCTATACAAGCTGTACAGTCGCAGAGGACCTTACCATAGAAGGGCCAGGCTCAGCCTAACAGTGTGCTGCTGTTGCTCTTGGCTCTTAGTAATTGTCTAGCAAGAGGTCCCACATTTTTATTTTGTACCAGATCCTGCAGATTATGTAGCTTATTCTGAGGTGATGGTATATTTCTGTATAATTTTTTTAAATTGACTTTAAATTACTACTCTGAGATATATTTATATTACAAAGACCTTCTAAGAATTTATTTGCTAAGGTAAATTCAAAATTCTCTTAGAAAGCAGTCTGAGACTCATTTTAGACAGAAGGACACCTACAGCCTGAAAATAAAAGGTTGGAGAACCATTTACCATTCGAATGGTCCTCAAAAGAAAGCAGGGGTAGCCATCCTTATATCAGATAAACTAAAATTTACCCCAAAGACTGTAGTGAGAGATGAAGAGGGACACTATATCATACTTAAAGGATCTATTCAACAAGAGGACTTAACAATCCTCAATATATATGCTCCGAATATGGGAGCTGCCAAATATATAAATCAATTATTAACCAAAGTGAAGAAATACTTAGATAATAATACACTTATACTTGGTGACTTCAATCTAGCTCTTTCTATACTCGATAGGTCTTCTAAGCACAACATCTCCAAAGAAACGAGAGCTTTAAATGATACACTGGACCAGATGGATTTCACAGATATCTACAGAACTTTACATCAAACTCAACTGAATACACATTCTTCTCAAGCGCACATGGAACTTTCTCCAGAATAGACCACATATTGGGACACAAATCGGGTCTGAACCGATACCAAAAGATTGGGATTGTCCCCTGCATATTCTCGGACCATAATGCCTTGAAATTAGAACTAAATCACAACAAGAAGTTTGGAAGGACCTCAAACACGTGGAGGTTAAGGACCATCCTGCTAAAAGATAAAAGGGTCAACCAGGAAATTAAGGAAGAATTAAAAAGATTCATGGAAACTAATGAGAATGAAGATACAACCGTTCAAAATCTTTGGGATGCAGCAAAAGCAGTCCTAAGGGGGAAATACATCGCAATACAAGCATCCATTCAAAAACTGGAAAGAACTCAAATACAAAAGCTCACCTTACACATAAAGGAGCTAGAGAAAAAACAGCAAATAGATCCTACACCCAAGAGAAGAAAGGAGTTAATAAAGATTCGAGCAGAACTCAACGAAATCGAGACCAGAAGAACTGTGGAACAGATCAACAGAACCAGGAGTTGGTTCTTTGAAAGAATTAATAAGATAGATAAACCATTAGCCAGCCTTATTAAAAAGAAGAGAGAGAAGACTCAAATTAATAAAATCATGAATGAGAAAGGAGAGATCACTACCAACACCAAGGAAATACAAACGATTTTAAAAACATATTATGAACAGCTATACGCCAATAAATTAGGCAATCTAGAAGAAATGGACGCATTCCTGGAAAGCCACAAACTACCAAAACTGGAACAGGAAGAAATAGAAAACCTGAACAGGCCAATAACCAGGGAGGAAATTGAAGCAGTCATCAAAAACCTCCCAAGACACAAGAGTCCAGGGCCAGATGGCTTCCCAGGGGAATTTTATCAAACGTTTAAAGAAGAAATCATACCTATTCTCCTAAAGCTGTTTGGAAAGATAGAAAGAGATGGAGTACTTCCAAATTCGTTCTATGAAGCCAGCATCACCTTAATTCCAAAGCCAGACAAAGACCCCACCAAAAAGGAGAATTACAGACCAATATCCCTGATGAACATGGATGCAAAAATTCTCAACAAGATACTGGCCAATAGGATCCAACAGTACATTAAGAAAATTATTCACCATGACCAAGTAGGATTTATCCCTGGGACACAAGGCTGGTTCAACACCCGTAAAACAATCAATGTGATTCATCATATCAGCAAGAGAAAAACCAAGAACCATATGATCCTCTCATTGGATGCAGAGAAAGCATTTGACAAAATACAGCATCCATTCCTGATCAAAACTCTTCAGAGTGTAGGGATAGAGGGAACATTCCTCGACATCTTAAAAGCCATCTATGAAAAGCCCACAGCAAATATCATTCTCAATGGGGAAGCACTAGGAGCCTTTCCCCTAAGATCAGGAACAAGACAGGGATGTCCACTCTCACCACTGCTGTTCAACATAGTACTGGAAGTCCTAGCCTCAGCAATCAGACAACAAAAAGACATTAAAGGCATTCAAATTGGCAAAGAAGAAGTCAAACTCTCCCTCTTCGCCGATGACATCATACTCTACATAGAAAACCCAAAAGTCTCCACCCCAAGATTGCTAGAACTCATACAGCAATTCGGTAGCGTGGCAGGATACAAAATCAATGCCCAGAAGTCAGTGGCATTTCTATACACTAACAATGAGACTGAAGAAAGAGAAATTAAGGAGTCAATCCCATTTACAATTGCACCCAAAAGCATAAGATACCTAGGAATAAACCTAACCAAAGATGTAAAGGATCTATACCCTCAAAACTATAGAACACTTCTGAAAGAAATTGAGGAAGACACAAAGAGATGGAAAAATATTCCATGCTCATGGATTGGCAGAATTAATATTGTGAAAATGTCAATGTTACCCAGGGCAATATACACGTTTAATGCAATCCCTATCAAAATACCATGGACTTGGGATCCCTGGGTGGCGCAGCGGTTTAGCGCCTGCCTTTGGCCCAGGGCGCGGTCCTGGAGACCCGGGATCGAATCCCACGTCGGGCTCCCGGTGCATGGAGCCTGCTTCTCCCTCTGCCTGTGTCTCTGCCTCTCTCTCTCTCTGTGACTATCATAAATAAATAAAAATTAAAAAAAAAAAAAAGATTTAAAAAAAAAAATACCATGGACTTTCTTCAGAGAGTTAGAACAAATTATTTTAAGATTTGTGTGGAATCAGAAAAGACCCCGAATAGCCAGGGGAATTTTAAAAAAGAAAACCATATCTGGGGGCACCACAATGCCAGATTTCAGGTTGTGCTACAAAGCTGTGGTCATCAAGACAGTGTGGTACTGGCACAAAAACAGACACATAGATCAGTGGAACAGAATAGAGAATCCAGAAGTGGACCCTGAACTTTATGGGCAACTAATATTCGATCAAGGAGGAAAGACTATCCATTGGAAGAAAGACAGTCTCTTCAATAAATGGTGCTGGGAAAATTGGACATCCACATGCAGAAGAATGAAACTAGACCACTCTCTTTCACCATACACAAAGATAAACTCAAAATGGATGAAAGATCTAAATGTGAGACAAGATTCCATCAAAATCCTAGAGGAGAACACAGGCAACACCCTTTTTAAACTCAGCCACAGTAACTTCTTGCAAGATACATCCACGAAGGCAAAAGAAACAAAAGCAAAAATGAACTATTGGGACTTCATCAAGATAAGAAGCTTTTGCACAGCAAAGGATACAGTCAACAAAACTCAAAGACAACCTACAGAATGGGAGAAGATATTTGCAAATGACGTATCAGATAAAGGGCTAGTTTCCAAGATCTATAAAGAACTTATCAAACTCAACACCAAAGAAACAAACAATCCAATCATGAAATGGGCAAAAGACATGAACAGAAATCTCACAGAGGAAGACATAGACATGGCCAACATGCATATGAGAAAATGTTCTGCATCACTTGCCATCAGGGAAATACAAATCAAAACTACAATGAGATACCACCTCACACCAGTGAGAATGGGGAAAATTAACAAGGCAGGAAACAACAAATGTTGGAGAGGATGCGGAGAAAAGGGAACCCTCTTACACTGTTGGTGGGAATGTGAACTGGTGCAGCCACTCTGGAAAACTGTGTGGAGGTTCCTCAAACAGTTAAAAATATACCTGATCTACGACCCAGCAATTGCACTGTTGGGGATTTACCCCAAAGATACAAATGCAATGAAACGCAGGGACACCTGCACCCTGATGTTTATAGCAGCAATGGCCACGATAGCCAAACTGTGGAAGGAGCCTCGGTGTCCAACGAAAGATGAATGGATAAAGAAGATGTGGTTTATGTATACAATGGAATATTACTCAGCTATTAGAAATGACAAATACCCACCATTTGCTTCAACGTGGATGGAACTGGAGGGTATTATGCTGAGTGAAGTAAGTCAGTCGGAGAAGGACAAACATTATATGTTCTCATTCATTTGGGGAATATAAATAATAGTGAAAGGGAATATAAGGGAATGGAGAAGAAATGTGTGGGAAATATCAGAAAGGGAGACAGAACGTAAAGACTGCTAACTCTGGGAAACGAACTAGGGGTGGTAGAAGGGGAGGAGGGCGGGGGGTGGGAGTGAATGGGTGACGGGCACTGGGTGTTATTCTGTATGTTAGTAAATTGAACACCAATAAAAAATAAATTAAAAAAAATAAATAAATAAACATAAAAAAAAGAAAGTCTGAAAAAATCAGATGGTGCTAAGAAAAAAAATTATTATCAGGTGAGGAATTTGAATTCAGTTTATAAAAAACTCAACAAAGCTCAAAACTAAAATTAAATCAAAGCTAAATGGTCAAAAGAGTGAATAGTCTTTCTCATTCTTCTTTAAAGAAATATAAGCTGGAACAATATAAGCTGGAAAATAAACTGGTCTGAGAAATATTTAGATGACTTATCCATATCTATCTGACTTCCTGTGCATGAAGAAAGAGTAAAAAGGTAAGAGAACTTTGGCAGAAATTATGTAAAAAAACACAAGATATTGCCTTATGTTTTCATCTTATCATAGGCCCCCATTTATCATATAATTGGGGGAGGCTATGAGTTACAATTCATGGCCACTTTGTGTAGAAAAATGTGAGCACTTAGACCAAGAACTTGGCTCTGCAAAATTCAAAGGGTTATGATATAGAATAAAATGTATGAGATCAGCATCAAGGGAGAAGGCAGAAGAAGTAATGGGTATGAAACACAAAAGTTACCAGAATATAACTTTACTTGGTATACATTTAATTGAAATCTACTCAAATATTTTCTTATATTTATATATAATGCTCTATGTTTGCAATACCTAAGTGATATAAATTTTTGTGTAAAAGTATTTAAAATAAGTGACAGGAATTTAACAACCCAGAAATTTAGTTTAGTCCAAATAGTTGTAAGTCCTACTACCATTTATAATCCTGTTTTCAACTTGTTCAAAGCTCAAAAACGTTCTGGTCTGAATGTCAACCAAATTTCCTTGATTTTTTTTTTCTCTCTCCATTTTATTTTCTTTTCCTAGAAGAATTCTGGCATATTTGTGAGCCTATTCTGAAGATACTTTGAAAAGGACTTTCTTTCTTGGCTTATAGCTACTCTCCATTTCTACTCTAATTTTAAACTTTTGAATCACCACAATAAACTAAGAATATTTTCAGGATATTGATCTTTTCTACACTCTCAGGCCATGGACAGAGCTACAGGAACAATCATGACAGCTTTCTTCTTTAGAGTGCCCAGACTCCTGCTCAAGGTCTTATGCTACTACCTACTTAAAGAATTCAAAGACTGAACATTTTACTTAAAATCTATAGGTGGCACTTACACTGGGCTTATATCTTAACAATCTACGTGAAGATTGCATGCCATTAATGCCTCACTAGCTACCAGCTGCATCTGGCGCTCCTTGCTGCATCCTCCATTTAAAATCCCAAAGAACAGGCTGCTTTTCTTGAAATTCTTGCCAATTGGCTTGATAATTAGAGAGTCACTCAGCAGTCTGCTACTGAACAGAGATAATCAATGGAAGCTTTCAGCTCTCCATCCAAAAAGGATATTTTTGGTTGCCTTTGGAACTTCTGTGTGCAAACTAAATGCTATATCACTTTTAAAACCAATTCTTATTTCTACAAAGACCTTGCCAAGTTTCCTATTATCATTGTGTCAATAGACATCCACTGAACATCTATCTACTTTGTACAAAGCACAAGAGGTAGCTATGTTTCCTAAAATACAGACAGAACACATGACAAGAATGAACATATATTATTTAATATTAATGATGCAGTAGAATGACAGCAGTGAAATATTGGTAATAGAATTTAAACTGTACAATCTTTCTGAACAAAAAAAACAAACAATATGTATCAAATGCCTCAAAGAGCGATTCTTTTTTTTTTTTTTTTTTTGAGAGAAAAAGAGAGAGAGAACAGGGGAGAGGCAGAGGGAAAGAGAATCTTAAGCAGACTCCACACTCAGCACATAGTCTGAGGCAGGGCTAGACATGGGCTTGGTCTCACCACCCTGAAATAATGACCTGAGCCAAAATCAAGAGTTGCCAATTAACTGAGTGACCCAGGCACCCCAAGAGTTGCTCTTTGCTCTAGTGACTTTATTTCTGGATATTTGTTAAGGAAATAATCAGATATATAGACAAAAATAGTACTTGCTTTTGTAAATGTCAGCATTTTTGTTACTTATGAAAAATAGAATAATCTTATATGCCAAATATTGAAGAATAAATTAAAAGATGCTAAAGTAATTAAATATATGAACATTATTATTTTTTTAATTTTATTTATTTGAGATGGCAAATGAGACAGAGAGAGAGAGAGACAGAGAGAGACAGAGAGAGCACAGGGAGCACAAGCCAACGAGGGGCAGAAGCAGAAGCCGACTCCCTGCTGAGCAGGGAGCCCAAAGTGGGGCTCCATCCTGGGATGGGACCATGACCTGAGCCAAAGGCAGATGCTTAACCAACTGAGACACCCAGGTGCCCCTTTAAGAAATTACATGCGGATAATTCCTCAGCTTTACACATCCTGGAATGGTACTGCCAGAGGTGAGCACTGGCCCTCTGGGTCTCCAGGGCTAATAGTAAGAATGTAGGGGAGAGCACTTAGAGGAGTCATTGAGCGATTTGCAACCTCTGATTCCTTATCTAGAAGAAAAAGGTGTTTGATTACTTGTTTTCAGATTTCTCTTCTAGCTCAAACATTCTGCGTCTCTGTGAATCCTTCACAGCCAGGAACTGGATGAAGTGCCAAATGTGGAATCACCATCTTCACTACCTCCCACCCCCACCCCTATGCCTCTTACTCTCCTCTTCCAGCTCTATCACCCTGAGGCCATATCCCAAAGCATCCTCTACTTGGGATTTTTCCAAGCGGCTTTTCTTACTGAGACTTCATCAGTTCAGTGTCTCTTCCATATCTAATATAATACATAATATGTGCTGCTGTGATGGTGTGAGCTAATGAGGTAAAGGCTTGCCAGATGGCATATTTGCATTTTAACAGGGGCCTTCTGGAAACAATGCCTTAGTACAAAGGAGTGCTATAATTGGTGAGAATGCTATCAAACAAGGTAGGCCTTTTAAGGAGAAAGACCATGTACAATAAAAGATAAGTCAATCAGAGTTTACCAAACTGAAACTGTGTTCCTATTTTGAGCTCACAATACAATGACAGGGATAAGATTATTTTTAATCTTTAAGGCATTGGAATTATACCGAAATGAAAATAGTTTCTCTCTTTCAGTGGCAAATGTTCACATTTTTAATGAAGCTAGTGGACACAGAGGACTATGTGAATGTCACACTCTGATTAAAGGGTAAACACAAGGCTAAGCCACTGCTAAAATAAAAGGCAACCAGTGGATATTTCCACGTGTACAAAAAGACATTTTCTGTATACTGTGCTTCATTTTGATTCACTGACTAAAGTTGGTATATTATCTGAGGTGTTGCTTAAAACTTTGTGTAAAATTAACACAAGTACAAATGACAATGGTTTGGAATTCTGGTACCATACAGTTAATTAGATACTAAAATTAAGGGGTGCCTGGGTGGTTCAGTAAGTTAAGCATCCAGCTCTTGATTTCAGCTCAGGTCATAATCTCAGGGTCCTGATATATAGCCCCTCCTCAGGCTCTGCACTGGGAGTGAAGCCTGCTTAAGATTCTCTCCCTCTCCTTCTGTCCCTCCCCCCTGATCATGGGGGCACCTGCTCTCTCTCTCTCTCTCTCTCTCTCTCCTCTCTCTCTCAAAAAAGTATTAAAACTAATTTTGCATGTATATAAATGCCATCATTTATTTAGTAGCAGATATCCTCAAGTATTATATCATGAGTTAGTTTTGTTCTGAATTCTTTTTGGCAAAATTTCTTAGAATGTGATTCTCAGGTATGCTGTAGTACTGCTGACTCTGAGTTGAAGATGAGCAGGATAAATGTGAGGCAGTATATGAAGGTTCTGAATTCAATCTAATCCCTTCAGTCCCTGTTTTATTGTATTCTCTCTGAGCAGGTCTTTTTCTCTCCCAGAAGGGATTTTTCTTACCTAAGTCAGGGTCTTCTACATTACCTATATGATCCATTTCTCCTTGAAACAAAAGAACATCAACTTCACCAACCACGATAGTATGGTCAAGGCACTTGTGTTTTCCAGAGAAAATCTCAGTTAAATGTAAGAATTGAGAAGGTCTTGAAAGAGCATGCATGAGTCAGTGTCCCTACTGCCTGAGCAGAAGGAACATTACTTTAAGGATAGTAATACTTAGCTCTAAGCCCCAATAAAGACTATAAGGGAGAACAGGTCATGCTGGCCTCCTCTGTCTAAAATAATCTATCTAAAGCCTTGCAAATCACTTATTTGTCTGTCACATTTCTTCTCAGTTATTGACTGTCCTAGAAACATTGTTTGAATAGCTTTTAGCATTATTTTAAAAAAATGGATATGATGTCTTCCTCCTTCTATCAAATTCGTAGATGGAAATTCTTTTCGAATGATGTTTATATGGTTTTCTTAATCTGTAAATTCTGTTCATTCATGCACTAATAAAATCACATTAATTTTCTAATTCATTTCATAAATATGGCCCACATGGCTGAATCTGTGCCAGACCAGTGAGTCTGAACTTTTCTTGCAATTTGTTTCAGAATTCCTCCTATGTCTCTTTAAAACTCATTGATGCTTTTTAAAAAAGTTATAAGATGATAAAAACTTAGAATATATTTTAGTTTTGAGGTAATGATAAAATAATACATAAAAGATATGTGCCTTAAACATTTTGAGTTAACTGGTTCAGTGGCTTTCCAACTATTGCGTTATTCAATATTAGTCAAGAAATGAGGAACTACTTTGGGAATTGCCATAATACACTTTATAACTCCTGTTTAGACAGTTGCTAGTCTTGGTGCTGATGTAAACTGGTGACAATTCTCCCATGTCAGATACAAATAATATCTTATCCAATAAGGCAGGAATATTTTCCTCTCCTGACAGAAGCATAGATTAGTATTTCTAAAATTTTCCCAAAGAGAAGGAGGCTGAACAACTTGACTAGGGAACTCAGAGATCTTTTGAGGAGAGATGAGGACTCATTCTAAATTATCATCATCTATCAGGTTAAAGCAGGAGATTTTAGCACAGGGAAAAGAAAAAGTAAAGTATGAAAAATCACCATGGAGGTAAAAAGCAAAACAATCATTGGTTGATTCTACCTCAAGTCTAGTTGTGAAAGAAGCACCTTTTGGGGGCCATGAAATTGCAGACTCTGAATTATATTTAGCCACAGCCTACCAAACAATATACTCTCTCCCTGATGGAGTGTTCATGTGACTAAATCTATTGTGCTGCTATGAAGGAAATCCAGGATAATGTGACAACGTAAGGCAGCTAAAAAGAGAATAATGGGTTTAGACCAAATGTTCCTTCCTAGAGCCTGAAGGATTCAGGGTAGCCTGAGAAGGAAACATTCAATCTCCAAAGTAGACAATTGAAACAAGCAGCTCAGGCCTACCACCAGTCCTGGGATGTAATTCCCATGGCAGTGCAATGAGCTCTTAGACAGAATTAACAGTGCCATATATCATTAAGAGTGAGATGAAGGTAGTGGCAGAAATGGCAAAAATGGGTAAGCTGAAGTTGTCTTTGAATAGTTTGGATAGTTAGCAGCAAATAGCACTCCTTCTTTGAATGTAAGGAAGCAATGAGGCTTGACATCTCAGGAGAAAAAAGACTACTAAACTTTTTGACAGTTTTGACAGTGTTTTAGAGAGTTGGGGTGGAGCATGCTACATTCTGGAATACCTTTGGGGATAGCATTTTACACACCTATACACTAAAATAGAACACTCCAGATTCCTGTATATGTAGCTATTTTGCTAGTCATAATAATAGAGTTATTGGAACAAAGCAAATACTCAAGTTTCATTAACTTAAACTTGGACTTTACCAATAATTTAAATTACAGTTTTTCTACAGTGCCATGCACAATAAATAACATCATAGGTATACTCTGAACTTTGCCTCCTTGGAGGTTTAATGAGAGAAAGAGATACCAAGCAAAGGATCCTTTGACAAGCAAATATGAGGTGACTCTCCTGCAGTGAGATAGATACTAACATTTTGGGTCATTTGGGGGGTTACTAACATATTTAGGTTCAGTGATGGACCCATATATCAAACCACCATCCCTGACAAAGTTAAAATGAAATGGATCCAATACTGTCATATCAATCACTGTGGTCAGTTCTGCATTTTTAAAACAAATACTCCTTCAAGTAAATGAAACTTAGTTAAAATATATTTTTCAGAATACTTTGTCAAAACTTCTATTTGTATTCTAATGTGTTCTTGTCGCTTATTTGCATATATTTATTGACCTCTTTTATGGAGGGGGAAAAAGCATTTACCATATTTGCTAGCAGAAAGATCAGGATCAGCTTTCTTTCTTTTTTTTTTTTCTTTCTTTTTTGCTGGGCCTTAAAACTAAAATAGTATTTTTACCCCTTTCAAAAAATGTTAGTAACTATCTCCTCATGCCAGGAGAGCCACTTCACATTTATTTGTCAAAGGATGTTTTGCTTAGTGTCTGTTCCTCTGATAAAACCTCCAAGGAGACAGAAGTTCAAGGTATACCTATGATATTATTTATCATGCATGACACCACAGAAAATCTATAAATTCATTGGCAAAGTCTAAGTAGCAAGTACATGAAGATACAACATACATCTTATGATCGTGATACATTCTTCCCACAGACACAAAAATACCCTAATTGCTTTTTGTAGCCAACCAAAGGCAGCTTTGGTTATCTAGGCTTCCTGAAGTATGTGATATGACTGAACACATTGATTCCTTTTATATTAATCACATTTTTTTCAAAGCACAATAACTGCTCTGTGATCACTTTTTTCCTTACTCACTCTACACATATTAGTAACTTAACAGATCATGAACATCAGTTGATTCATCAAGCTGTATATACATTTTATGAAGACAAGCTTTGATAACCTAGCACAATAAATCCTGTTAACCTTATGAAGGGGACAAAGGAACAAAAGAACAAAGAATCCCTTATTCTTATCAGTGGGATTCTTTGATAAGAATCCAAGGATAACAACAAGGGATTCCACTGAAGCTTAGACCCTGCAACTGATGTCAATAAAATTTCTAATTGCATAAAGCCTTACTGATTTTGTTGCTTGAACAAAATATATATATAATGACTGGCTTGATGTTACGAATCATTTAAGTAACAAAAAAAACAAATGACCTTAAGATTCTACTCTTTGCAAAATTATTAATCCTAGTGTCAAGGTCATGCCAAGTTGCACTACTAGATAGTTCCTGCCAATTTTGTAGCATATTTGATCGCTGGAGATGCATAATAACACTGTGGTCATTGAGTTGTATCATTTTTTAATATACAAGAGCAAAAGTAGTGAACATAGCTATAATTTAATTTTTATATGGTTCACAGAAGTATTCTGATTGCCAGATTTTGGTGTGGAAGAACCATATAAGCAAAACTCACGTAGCAGTTAATGATTAACTATATACTATTCCTGAACTATCCTATAACACAGTGGTGCCAATTTAGACTATGATAGAACAATTCAAAACAAGCGATTTTCTACTGTGTAAAATTTGATAATGTACTAACCTATTGGCTTACATTTTTAATCAGCAGGTTGTACACAAGGAAATAGAGGCATAGAAAGATTAAACTGTTTAAAGGATAACAACTGAGATTTGAGTACAGGAAGTTTAACCCTACACCACTACACCCTACTGTCTCTCAATGTACTGAGAAGTTAGATGCCATCAAGCTGTAATTTATAGTTTTTTTCCCTTCAAGTCATGGTTTAATCTGTGTATTTGAAGCCTTTTAAACAAGTCTAGAATAATTCATATCCCAGAAGAAAAATTTAGCAACTACTTTCAGTACACAAAGATCTATTAAAGAATGAACAGATACAGTCACTGCCTTCAGTGAATTAACATTTTAGCAGAGAAATAGACAATCAAATAATAATAAATAATAATAATAAATACAATAGAAATCAAGAGGCAGAATAGTCTGAAGGCTTTTTCCATAACTAATAACTGATAAATCTAGACTGAAATATGTCCCTACCATCTTTTAAACACTTCCTCCCAATACCTACTACTTGATCATCATATTGTCCTGTATTTATGAGCAGGGAACCCTCCATGTCTAGTCTACTTGTCCAGTATTCACCTAGGTAAGGTTTCTAATTTCTCCAGCTTATATTGCATCATCAGAATTGCCCTACATTTTAGTTAAACAGAGCAATTCCTTCATCATCAAAGCTCTGCTGTACAT
Organism: Canis lupus baileyi; assembly: GCF_048164855.1. Classification (NCBI taxonomy): domain Eukaryota; kingdom Metazoa; phylum Chordata; class Mammalia; order Carnivora; family Canidae; genus Canis; species Canis lupus. The sequence continues at coordinate 45,136,201 of NC_132847.1, read as the reverse complement.
AAGATTACTGTTGAGTGCAGAAGCAGCTAATAAGAGTTTTAGTCATTTTAAAACCTTCTAGTTAAATCAGGAATACACTGGGATACAATTGTAGGTTGTCATTTTCGCAATTCATTACAAAAATGTTTTCAAAATTCTTCACACTATATAATGTAATAATTGGCCTTATTTTAACAGTTGTACCTTCACTTTTGCTTCTTTTGATTCAATTTTTTGCTATGTATTCACTTCATATTCTTATGGCTCTAAGGAGATAAGCAATTGATGGATGGATGAAAATTGATAAAAAAATTTATCTATAAAATAAAATCATATCATGGCAGGATTTTTGCAAGGATGAGTCTTCAAATAACATTGGTTTACTATCACATCTACTATGAAAATGAAATCTTTAATCAATGTTCTCTGAATTTGTAAGAGTGGTTTGTAAACTTCTCACTGCCTCCTTTCCCTTATCCCCACGCCAAGTAAACAATTGGAATTTAATAAAAAAAAATTAAAAAGTGATGATTTAATGTATTTTTTTCTGAGTTTAGTATGAATTTTAGGTCACATCTCTACCTTTCTTAAATAAACAAGAACACATTTTCTCCTTCTCATCAACGTTGCATTTGTTGAGTTTATTGCACCATATATTGTATCATAAACACTACAGAATAATCAAATGTTTTTGATTTTATAGTTTTTAGCTCCTATAAATAATATATGCTTAAAAAGAAAAAATATAAGAAATTATAAAAAGAAGACTTTTTTCCTAGCAGTTATTCAGAAACAAGTAATAAATATCACCACAATATCATCACTATCTAGTCCATAGATAGTCTACTAATCATTAATTAGCTTCCTTGCAGATTTCAACTGAGTATAGAGCCCACTTTGAACTCTTGTGAAACCTCCATAATTAAATGTGATCCTTAGAATTGTGAAAATAAAAATATTTTAGTTCAAGATAATAGGAGCATCCATCATCCATTAATTTTTAATTCACAATCCCTATGCTTTTTCCAAAAAGGCATAGCAAATGGCCACTCCAACAGAATTGTTGTAAACTCTGTGCAAGAGCATTTGAGGTAAAGATGTATTTCAAAAATAAAAGAGAAGGTTTTTCTCCTTTTCATCCTTCCTTCTTTCCTCCCTCCCTCACTCTCTTCCTTTTTGCCCCCTTATTTTCTTGCTTCATTCCTTCAACTTTCTTTGACCAGATTAAATTATAACAAGAAGTCAACATGAATTCAAAGATACCAGAAATTGATGTCAAGACATCTAAACTGAACATTGAAATCTTAATACTTAAAGGCATTATTCTTCAGAATACCCTAAGTTCTAGAAACTAAGTTGGAATAAATTAATTTTATAGTCACAGATGTGCTGTATAATCTTAATATAATTTATAACCTCTAACCTAAATTGCACAAATCCTCACATTTTTCTCTGACATGTATATATTTTTGCACATTATTGCTATCTCACCACCAAGTATATTCAAGACAATAATTTGTTAGTCTCTTAAATTTTTGAGGAAGCAATACTGCTCTGATTGCTTATGGACAGATCACTGACTAGTAAGAGATGGGTTGTGCTCTTTAAATAACATGTTGGATTAATTTAAGTTAGATTCAGCTGTAACTCCTAGAGCAGGTTGCTTGTTCCTTGTGGTAAAGGAACTACTTAGTATCTTGACTATTATGATGAGTACATGAACCTAGACTTATAATAAAATTGCATGGATCTATAATACATCACACATAAAAACACATACACTTTCACATACACACACATGTGCCTATGCATATGCATACACACACAAATGAGTACCACTGGAGAAATCTGACTAAGATAGCTGCATTGTGTCAATGCCAATATCCCAGTTTCTATATATTTTACTATAGTTTTCCAAGTCATTGCTATTAGTGGAAACTGGGTAGACCTTTGTATTATCTCTTATAACTACATGGAATCTACATTGTCTCTAAATAAAATCTTTCACTTTAAAGACATTACCTGTGATTTGGTAATTCTAGACTATATCCACACAGGTATAAAAACAAAAAAAAAGGTGAATAAAATAAAATTTATTTGGCATTGTTCAAAATAGTCAAAGATTGAAAAACAACCTAAAAATTCATCAAAAATAGGAACAGTACATTTTTGCATCTTGCACAATGGGGTTATTCACAAGTAAAAAATAATGAAGTATCTCTTATGAAGTGATATGGAAAGATCTGCCAGATATGTTAAGGAACAAAAACCTTTTATATAGTGAGCCATTATTTATTTTGGCAGGAAGATGGTAAGAAGGAAAACAGTGTTAGGGAAACTGACAAGAAGAGGATTCTTTGTTGTTGTTTTACTGTGAAATTGTGTCAACCATAGAAAGATGTCACTCAGATCTGCTGGAACAGGAAGCATGGTAAACCGATGGCCCCAGATGCTACCTTCTGGATATATAACTAGATTCATACACATTGTGCTTTCCCCAATTGCTCAGAGCCAATGATTGAGTACCACAATGGCATCTCCACTAAGGTATTACTTACTACTTGAACAATTCTGGCTACAGGACTTCCCATCAGCCTGGCTAAAATTTTCTTAAAATTACTCTGTAATCGGAATCTTCTTAGCAAATCACCTTTCCTCTTTCATAGCTTTATCAGCCCTGCAGAGTGGACTGACGTGTCTCCCTACCTACTATGGCTGTCTTCTCTATCCTTCATTGCTGTTTTGCCTCATTAATCTTTTTCACAAATGATTACATCTCAGGATCTGCTTTTTGGAGGATCCTAACTAAAATAAAATTGTTTTGCACCATAGCCATATATTAGTTGTAAGAATATTAAAGTCACATATTTCAATTTAAAGTAAACATGTATTTATTTCAGTACCTGGCTCCTAAAATTTTTTTTTAAACATACTTGCAAAAATACCTTAGGTTTCTTAAATTTTCTTTGAGTAAACTGCTCACTTTACACCTCATACAAACTTGGTAGGATTATTAGTCAAGGTTCCCCAATCAACCACCTCTGGAACTGACTGCTTGAGGAGGGAAACTTAAAGAGGTTGCCTTTTAGTTGTTGGTACTTGAGTCTTTAAAGCTCCTCTCATTCTTGGGCTTCTGGAGGTTTAGCTTCCAAATTATTCTGTAAGTCTATGAGTTGCACTCACATCTTTTCAAGAACTTTATTTTTCTATGGAAAAAAAATAAAGGTTTAGAAACTAAAGTTTCATGAATACCAAATTAATGTTTTTCTAGAAGAATAAGATATTACTGATTTTTTTAACCTGATTATTTCAATCTATGCACATACTCATGACCACTGAATGTTCTCATAACAAAGAGTGTGGAGTACACAGCAATCTGTGAGGAAGCCTAACTTCAATCTAAATAAAATGTCCTTCCTCCTGTTTATTACCTAAAGGAAAAAGACTTCTGTCTTAGAAAGCCAAAACCACATAAAGTGAATTTTATTAAAACATATGTTCTACACGTCAAGATTCTTATATGATCTACCTCTATCCATACCACACCCACACTCAATGGGGCATTATACCAGCATTCTTCCTTCCCTTATTTAAGGATGCTTAGCTTAATCAATGCTTCCAAGAAGTCTGATGCTATCTAATATTCTCATTTGTTTTAAATCATTTTCTAAATTAACGAGTGCCGACTATATGCCTTCAAGATTTCTTGCCTTTTTAACGTGATACTAATACCATGTTACTTGTAACATTGAAAATGAGATACTCTTAGTCCCATTTTAAATAGTCAGAGACTGTGGCTTATAGAAGCTAAATAGCTTAGCAAAACTTACTGGAAAGTAAGTAGAAAAAATGAGACTAAAATCAATCTTTAATTCCAAATTTCATTCTATTTCAACTCTAGTAGACTACATTACATAAAATGTAGATACTTACAGGAAGGTTATTAATCCATTTAATCAACACTTACTGACCACTAAGACTGTGGACAGTTCTATACTTTAGATTCTAAGCAAAGTGTAGGGGCTCCAAGAATCTTTCCTCTTTGATAGTAGTATATCTCTAAAACTTACCGCCACTCAATAAATGTGAATTAATACTTTCTTCCCAATAACTAGCTTTGAGAATTGGAGTGTAATTGGGGAGAGGGACTAGAATACTGCTGTTACAAGGTAGGTCTATGGCAGCCAGTATTGGCAAAGAGTCTTAACAATTTATTTGGGTAAAGACCAGGATAGGAGATTCCCACTGTGCTTGATGGTTGAGGAGAGAAGGTGTAATGAGAGGAAGTGGATGAAGATGGAAATTTGTGAGAATTCTAGAAACCAAAATCCTTTAAACTAAATACATATAAGACATCTAACCACTGTTTCCTTCCTAGAAAAATAAGGGGCTGGTTGTTGCCACATCTCTGAAATGTTAGGTCTACTTCGTAAACCTCAAGCTTTCCTTTACTAAATAACAAGCTCCATGAAGGCAAGGCCCATACTTCTTCACTGTTGAATTCCTAGCATTTACTGTAGTGTTTAGCACACAGTAGTCATTCAACAAATATTTAAAAGTATGAATCTGAATCAATCAAAACACAAATGTATGACTCACCTTCATAATTTGATAATATGGTAAAAAAAAAACATTCTAAAACCTTACCCTGGACATCTTTTTCTTTTTTATATTTTATTTATTTGAGAGAGAGAGAAAGTGAAATAGAGAGGAAGAGCACAAGCAGTAAGCGGAGATGCAGAAGGAGAGGGAGAAGCAGAACCCCCACTGAGCAAGGAGCCTGATGCAGGGCTTGAAACCAGGACCCTGGGATCATGACCTGAGCTGAAGGCAGACCTCAACTGACTGAGCCACCGAGGTGGCTCACCACTCTGGACATCTTAATTGCATCAAGGTAAATGATATACTCACTGATGTTGGTAATTTCAAGTTGATCTCTATATGTCTTTGTGTACTTCTATCAGTAAAATAATGTTGAGTATAAACCTCCAAAATATACTTATCTATTTTAATTTACATATACAAAATGGGTCTGTATATTAAATATTAATACCTAGATTTCTTATTTTTAGTTAGTAAGAGTTTAATTTTTTTCTTCCTGTACTCGTGTATACCCTTTGAGCTGCACAAAGTTCTGTATTGGAGCCACTGATATGAATTCTGGACACCAAGTCATCCAGAAGAGTCAATTAGCTTTTTAGAATTCATTGAGCACACAGCACGATTATCACGGCTCACTTTCCTATTCCTAGGGCACTGCTGCCAACATCAAAAAGAATCACCACTTTGTTCCAATGCCGCAATGTTATTCCACTTAGCGATTGCTCCATTCATAACAAACTGGATAGTGCAATAGAAACTGTACTAGCTGAGAATCAGGGGACTTGAGCTTTACTTATGACTGATTAGTTAAGAAACCTTCAGCAAGGTCCTTATATCTCTGGGCTCTGGTTTATGATTTTGTAAGTGACAAGAAACAATAATCAATCCTTGTATACCTTAAGGAAATAAAAAAATATAGCATCCTGTGATATGTTTGTTGACAAAAGAACACAAAACTACTTCAAGAGAGGCCTGGTATAGGAATGTATGATTCGGTCATTGCTAAGACAGCCAAATAAATGTAATTAGTTCTCTGGTGCAACCTCTTGGCACCCCTCTCTCTAAACTACAATGCTCGGTAAATGACTGATAATTTGGTAATAACTAGTCTCTGCAGAGCAGTTTTTTAGAAAGAAAATTGATGGTTTGCACAATTGTAATAATTAAGCATAAACATTATTAAACACCTATTTATCAATTTTAAACATTAAAGACTTTTCTTCCATAATTCAGGACTTGAGAGGACTTTAAAAATCCAGGTTAACAGTGTCAGTGTTTTCAGGTATGGATTCATCCAAAATCAGGTTTCTGTACATTAAAGACTATTAGACAAAAATATGCAAAAATTCTCATTTTAGTATATTCTACCAAGTTGATTTAACTCTTATTTTATTTTTTATTTTAAGTAGGCTCCATGCCCCAAGTGGAGCCAACATGAGGCTTGACCTCATGACCCTGATAACAAGACCTGAGCTGAGATTAAGAGTTAGATGCTTAACTGACTGAGCCACCCAGGGGACCCAATTAAACTGTCTTTTAAAAGGTTCACCATTCATTAAGAATCTTGTTATGACTTAAACTAACGTAACTAATTAAAATATATTTGCTTATATCATTATATAACAATAATACAACAAAACCCTTATATTGCATTCTGAATTCTTCAAAGTGCTTTCAGACAATTCATCTCAATTTTAGGGACTCACATAAGAAATACCTAGTAAATTAACCAGAAACCAGGTTTATAGACTTAACTCTCTGTCAAAACTCAACTGTATTCAAAACCAACCCAATTTTAATCTTAAAAGTATAGGCTATCTTGTATAATAACTGTTGGGGGCTGAGAGATATTTATCTCATTATTTAATTGTTTGAAATAAGATGTGACCAAAAATTAGAAAGACAATTCTTCATAGAGATTCATATTTCCTGTTTTGGAGAATTATTTTTCATGCTAAAATCTTGTTGTGGGAACAATAATCTTTTGCTTTATAGATATTTTTTCATCTAGAAACCCTACCCCTACCCTTTACAATTTCCTTATGTACTGCATCTTTTTGGATCTCAGGCAAAACTATACATTGTCATTCTGCATTTTTTTTGTCGTCTGGCCAACTGTTTTTATTTCTTCAGCCACACTTCTGTACCGCTGGCAATTACTTATATTGCAGTGGAGGCTACATTATTTTAACATGGGAAAACCCTGGTTTGGGGTGTGATGATGCAACAAACAATGATATTATTACATTTTCCACAAGAGGGTGGATATTTTATTTCTACAGAAAGAATTTTAAGTTTAAATACCTTAAAATAAGACTCTCAGAATCTATACATTATACATTCAATGATATAGTAGGGCTTTCATGTTGATGTCTCTCTGAAATTTCTTTTTCATTAAAGTGTTAGTTTTCCTCAAAAATTTCAATAAGTTGACACTTTTGTCTGGCACTGGTGCTTTACCTACCAGATTAATAAAGAGGCAATTTACATACCTTTTTACACCTGCCAGAGCTGGGGGCAACATCAATAGCAGAGTGGCTAGGATAAGAAAAGGATTCTATTATCATAACTTATGACCTAGCAATATGAGAAAGCTTCAGAGAATCTGCATCATTTCCCTTTAGAGTACATCATAGAATTTTAGCAAATTTACTAAACCAGGGAATGCTATCAGTTTTTTTATATAACAGGTATACATTTTCCTAATTATAAAACAGTTTATGTTGATTGTTGAAATATGCAAGAAACACAATAAAGCTCAAATAAAAAAGTCACTTGCACAATCATTATACAAAGAAAACAAAAGCCCCCACAATTCTACTAACCAATTCTACTGAACCATTCCATCAAGAGTTCTCTACTTTCTTAGGGATTTCCTTCATATTCAGCCTTACTCTTTTAATTAGAATTCCTTTAAAATTGAAGAATTTTCTATACTTTCTTCCTTTGAGCACCTATTGCTTCCTTACAGTTCTTGACATGTTCTTAACATCCTTTACCAGCTCTCAATGCTGATGAAGACTTGCCCTATTATTTATTTCTCCTTAGTAATTTCAGCCAGGTTAGAAAGAGACAAATATATGTTTATATCACAATCTTCTCCAGAAATCTGTAAAGATGCTATGCTTTGAAAAATGAAAATTAAATTAGTAATTTCAGCATTTTAAGAAAATTATTTTTGAACTAAAGATGAACAGCATCAACAACAAAAAAACTCTGCTAGGGACAGATACTTGCAACAGAATGAAACTGGACCACTTTTTTAAACTGTATATAAAAAAAAATAAACTCAAAATGAGCTAAGGACCTAAATGTGAGACCTGAAGCCATAAAACTAGAAGAGAGCATAAGCAGTAATTTTTCTCATCAGCCATAGCAACATTTTTCTAGATCTGTGTCCTGAAGGCAAGGGAAACAAAAGCAAAAAACAAACTATTAGGATTACATCAAAATAAAAAGCTTCTGCACAGTGAAGGAAAGAATCAACAAAACCAAAAGAAAACCTACTGAATAGGAGAAGATATTTGCAAGCGACATATCTGATAAAGGGTTAATATCCAAAATATAAAGAATTTATGTAACTCAACACCAAAATAACAAACAGCCTGATTTAAAAAATGGGCAGAAGACATGAAGAGACATTTCTCCAAAGACATACAGATGGCCAACAGACACAGGTAATGTAAATCAAACCACAATGAGATACGACTTTATACCTGTCATAATGCTAAAATCCAAAACACAAGAAACAACAAATGTTGGTAAAGATGTGGAAAAAAAGGAACCGTCATGCACTAGTGGGAGTGCAAAGTAGTGCAGCCACTGAGGAAAACAGAATGGAGGTTCCCCCAAAATATGAAAAATAGAACTACTCTGTGATCCAGTAATTGCACTATGGGGTATTTATGCAAAGAATACAAAAATACTAAAGATAGATGCATCCCAATGTTTATTGCAACATTAATTACAGTAGCCAAATTGTGGAAGCAGCCCAAGAGACCATCGGAAGATGAATGGATAAAGAAGATATATGTGTCTATATATATCATATATATATTATATATATATATATATCTTCTATACATACATACATATACACAATGGGAATATTACTCAATCATAAAGAATGAAATTTTCCCATTTGCAGCAACATGGATGGATGTAGAGACTATAACACTAAGTGAAATAAGTCAGAGAAAGACATATATCATATGATTTCACTCACATATGAAATTTAAGTAACAAAACAAATGAACAAAGAAAAAATTAGACAAATCAGACTCTTAATTATTGAGAACAAACTGATGGCTACTAGAGGACAGGTGGGTGGGAGAATGAGTGAAACAGGTGAAGGGGATTATGAGTACCCTTATGAGCACTGAGTAATGTATAGAATTTTGAATCACTATATTGTTCACCTGAAACTAATATAACATAATGTTAACTATACCGGAACTGAAAAAAAAAAAAAAACTTCTGTTAAGAACAGTAAGGATTAATAACATTTTTACCATAGAAATATATTGATTTTAAAAATTAAAGATAAAGAGATTGTGCCAAATAAGTAAAATAAATATGTTAATAAAGGTGACAAGAACAGCTCAAAGTCAAATAAGGAATGAAAAAAGAAATCCGAGAAAGAGGATTAGGATAGATCATTATAGTATAATTGGCTTATATATTCTCAGGAGCGTTAATGTGTCTTGGAAATTCCAGTCTTTATAAAAGAAATAAGAAAAACCAGAACATATGTGAATTTTTATTTCGTTTTACACAGAAACTTTCAACAAGAGCAAAGAAAGGGATCACAATCACCTATTAAAAACTTGATGAGCAGGTTCTCCCAAAACCTGTCTATCAAATATTCTGAATTATTCCTCAGTAAAAAAGTCACAATGTTCTTTTTAGTTATATTTCTTGCAGTGTTATCCCTCACAATGTCTATTTTACAAGAAACTTAAAATTAAAATGGATGTGTACAGTCAATATGCACCTGTGTCTACAGGAAAAATGAGCCATAGAGGTTTTAAGAATAGCTTAGCAAGGAGGCCCTAAAGCGGAAACCAGATAATGTGTCAACTGCAGCACTTTAGCAAATCAAGGAGATTGAACACATGTTCTTATGAGGTATTCTTTTAGCCCTAAAATATGGTTACACAAACACTGAAACCTAAAATAATAAGATAGATAATAAAGGTAATTGGAAGAGGGATTCTATATGCACCTAAAACTGGGGGGGGGGGGAAGAGTTCTATGAGGTCATAATCTTTAAATTAAGGTTACAATAACATATTTATTTCTGTAAGATATTAGAAGCGTTTTTAAATTCTATTAACAGAAGTTCTATGGCTGAACTGGTACTTTTTTAGAGTATGGCAATTTAGATGGCAATTCAATTTCTACCTATGTAAAGAATGTCTTCATTTTTTTAAATAACACAATAGATATATTTAATCTTAGCTTCAGCCTTCTTAAAACCACATCTTTATACAAATCATATTCCCCATAAAATTAAATTAAAACTGTTTTTCTAACAAAAATATATATTTCCCTTTCTTGATATGCTACTGTCTAACTAAGTAGACACTTGATGAAAAGCACCTTCCCACCACTCCACCAATCAAACCACACACAAACACACACACACACACACACACACACACACACACACACACACACACAGGGTTTATCGCTCTCTCCCTCTGTATCTCTTTCCTCTTCTAACATTCATATATGTACATCATTTAGGTGCTAAGAAGCTGGCTGCTGCCCTGGTAGAAATGCCATGTTTGAAAGGATTTCCAAAAACTGCTATTCTATAAAGTATTATTTTTCACTAGCAAGATCACCAAATCACTGGCAGTTGAGACATTGTCTTGGAATTTTTATATAATAAGAAAGCAAAAAACCCACACCAAAACGCTTACTCCACATATTCTAGGTGCCATACCTGGAGAGAGAAGTCCAAAAGACCGTGTCAGAGCACGGAATAATTATGGAATTTCACTCTTTAAATCATTAACAACATAAATTCTAAACCCATTGTGCTATTTTTAAGTCTTATTATTATCATCTTGGAAATTATTTTTAAGGTATATCCAACAATGTGATTGGGTACCATTGCAATTTTACATATTCCAGGACAATTTTTTATAATTATTTGAAAATCTAGAGTATGACTATATTTGCATGGTAATTTCAAAACATCATATATTCTAGAACCTAATAGAAAGTATACAGAATCCTACAGAATGCAAGATATTAAGTGTGAGTTGTAAGAAATGTGACATTACTCATGGCACAAATACCTACTCCATATCACTGTATTATTCTTTATGGAAGTTGCTTTGTATTTCATATTTTTCTATTTGAAATCAGAATTAATCAACCTTTTCTGATATATATATTCCCAGAATCTTGTCCCAGTCATTTAGGATGTTAAACTATAACAGTATGGGTAAGCACAAAAGTCAAGCAAACATCTTACTCCACAGTGTATATGTTTGAGGGACTTAATGGGTAATGGAATGTTATCTGTACTAGAAGGGTAGGTGATGAGTAAACTAATATTGGCAGGGATTCTCTGAAGGACATTAGGCCTGAAAACAATTTCATTTGCTGCAAAATGTCACAAAGAGGGTCAAATATTCTAGTTTGGTGAAAAATGGAAAGCAGAACAAAAAAATTGAAAAGCTACTAGAGATAAAAAAAATCTGTTGCCATTAAAAAAACACTAATTATTAAAATATTCACTAGGCATACATGGGGCTTAGAAGTGATGGACACAAGATCTGGCTTCCAGAACAGTAGCAGAACACTGTTTAGTCTTCTTTACAGTGTTCAAACATTTGTGAATTTGCAATAAGGACAACCAAGGGGGATGCCTGGGTGGCTCAGCGGTTGAGCATCTGCCTTTGGCTCACGACATGATCCCGGGGTCTGGGATCGAGTCCCTCATTGGGCTCTCTGTGGGGAGCCTGCTTCTCCCTTTCCTGTGTCTCTGCCTCTCTCTCTCTATCTCTCATGAATAAATAAATAAAACTTAAAAAAAAAAGCCAACCAATGTCAGAGAAAAAATTTAACATACATGTATATTCCTCATATATGGTATTTGGCACACAGAATCTACATTTTTTGGTAATCTTTAATAGAATTTGGTTAGGACTTTGTTCTGGGTTGAAGACAGCTCCCTCAAAATTTACATCTTCTTGGAATTTCAGAATGTGACTTTATTTGAAAGTAAGAGGTACGCAATTGTACTTAGCAAGATGAAGTCAGACAATTAAATCCAATGGCCACTGTCCATTTATCTTATGAAAACACAAAGATACATGGAGGAAAGAACATCATGTGAAGATGGAGAAGGAGATTGAAGTAATTCATCTATAAACCAAGAAGCACCAAGGATCTAGAAGTCCTCAGAAAGTAGAATAGCATAGAGAATAGATTCTCCCTCAGAACCTCCAGAAGGAACCAACTCTGCCAACATTGATGTCAGACCTCTCTGCTCCATAATTTCAAAAGAACAAAAAAAAATTCAAAAGAACAAATTTCTGATGTCTTACACTATCAAGTTTGTGCTGTTTTGTTATGTCAGTCCTAGGAAATTAATATGGAGCTCTTGCAATGTGTTAAAACACAATACTCTCTATACTATATTACAAAAATGCTCAGGAGTATTGGGCCACAGGACCATTAAACCAGTGATATTTCTAAATTAATTTCTATTTTTTTTAAGATTTTATTTACTTATTCATGAGAGACACAGAGAGAAAGAGAGAGAGGCAGAGACACAGGCAGAGGGAGAAGCAGGCTCCATGCAGGGAGCCTGACGTGGGACCCGATCCTGGGTCTCCAGGATAACACCCTGGGATGAAGGCAGCACTAAACTGCTGAGCCACTGGTACTGCCCTCTAAATTAATTTCTAAGGAACTAGTTTACAAGAATGTTTCACTGATGTGCCATAATCACCTAATAGAATGCTTGTGTTAAAATATAATATTTTCAGAATAATGATGTCTAATGGTTGCATTAAAAAATTTTGACATCTTTTTCTAAGCCCAGCCAAGTATATACCACAATCTCTCTCCATCTTTTGTCACAGGAATTTTCTCCTGTAATCACTAATATGACTTATTTTAGGACATATAATTCCCAGCACTCCTAGATATGGCCAAAATAATAGAAAATTATCAAAAAAATTTTTAATACACAGAGAATACTCTACATGTGACAATTCGGAAATTATTTGAGTCAACTGATACGTGAATCCCTGTGTGAACGAACAAACAGAAACTTGGCACCCACAAGTATTCAGCTTCATCAGGCCTCAAATATAAGTGCTGCCCTCTGACACTTCACTGCCCCAGATGAATATATCCTTGCTGAAGTCAGTGACTTGGTCCTCCCCCTCCCCCCAACCTCCCCACTGGCCAATCCCTTATATGCTTCTTAAGTCAATGACTAAAGCCAGAGAGAGAAAATCAGTAGCATTTCTGTTATCTTTTTGCAAGTCCTGGGAAACAAATGGCAATTCAGTCTGTTGATTTCTTATCCAGTCTCCTCTTCTGGCCCTGTGGATCCAAATCTCAGAATCTGGCCAATTCTTCAATGAAAAGAACAAATAACTTTATTTTTTTTTTCTGTTGTGATCAAAAACTGTTTCCTTAAAAAAAAAAAAAAAAAAACAAAACTTTCATATGTCTAATTTCCACTTTCCTTTTGTCATATTCATGTCATGTATAGTAATACTTGGGACCTGCTATTCAGGTAGTATTATACCAGAGATTATCATTATAGTGTATTTCTATAATGTAAATGCGTATAATATATCAGTATACGGTAGATATGATATTATAGTTGGATAATGCTTTAAGACAGGTATTACTAAAATATTTTAAATACAAAACAAAAATAAAATTGATATCTGGAAGAATTTAAAATAATTTAAAAAACCACTTTATCCTTTCCTACCCTTATCTCTCCTTAAACTATTAAAAAATAGATACTGTAGTATGCTTTACTAAATACACATTTGTTAGTTTGTTCATGTAAAGTCATTTTCTACATTTCTATCAATAAAAAGGTTTATAAAATACAATAACAAATAGTTCTTCAATGTAGAAAGCAATTGTGATAGGCATGGAATATATCTTAATAGCTACTAGGGCAGAAGAAAGCACTATCCTTTATGAGAATAATTGTGGAGAGGGAATGAAAAAAGATTTGGGGAAGAGAGAGGGAAGCAGAAAATGGAAGAGAGGAGAAAAGAGGAAGGAAGTATAGTGAAGGAGAGGTGAGGGAAGGGAAAGGGATGGGAGGAAAAAGAAAAGTCAGGAACAAAACAGGAAGGAAAGAGGGAAGAAGGAAGTAAAAGGAGAAGAAAAGAGAAAGTAGTACACCACTTAGAAATATTTCTGGTCTCTATTTTAAAAAGGGGGGTAGCAGATAGAAAAAGGAATTGTTATGCCCAAGATTAGCTAGTTAAGATCTCCATTATGTATAACTTGGGACAGACTGCAAGACAAGGGGGCTGTAGTTCACAGATAAAGATACACAATAAATGAAGGTAAGATTCTCTATTCACTATGGAGTTCACTTTTCATGGTAATAGAATTAAAGAATATTTAAACAAATGATTTTCCAAATGTGGTCCTCCAGATCTGAAACAGCATCACCAGGGAACATGGCAGAAATGCAGATTCTTAGGTCTGCAAAATCAGAAATTCTGGGAATTGGGTCCAGAAATTTGTGTTTTAAATGTTTCTAAAACATGTTGAAGTTTCAAAACCTCTGATTGAAACCATATCTTTTCAGGTAGAGCAATCTGCATGTTTTGTTCAGATGGTAGCGTGATAATGTTTGCTGAAAGGGCACAGGACACAGATCAACTAATGTTGATTTAAGTGATTGCTAGTGAACCAACTCTTCTAAAACAAAAAACTAAAGCTACAGACATATTCTTCTTTTTTTTTCCTTGCATTTTTCAATAACATGTGAACTCATTTACAGCTGTACCTTCTAATTCTTCTCTGCCCAACATCTTCAATTCTATCAGGGTCCTGCAGTCAGGGCCCCCAAGGCTGAACCTCCTGGGGACTGGAATTTCAGGGATGACACATTTTGAGGACTTATGTCTGAGTCTCCACATGGTTCATACTTTGGGCATTCAGAACTATAGTCCTCCTAGAATTTGGAACAGAGGTTTTCTACCATGAAGCAAAATCAAGCACTTTAGTCTCAGGACTGCTAGAGAGTTAAGAAAGGCTTGTAAGCTTTTACTGAGAATTTTCTGCTGTTTCTTTTTGACCACTGTGTGCTGGAACTGAGCCACACTTTTTCCTCAGGACTGATTAATTTTTAAGAAACTCCACAAGCCAGGGCACCTTACTGGCACAATTGGTTGAGTGTCCAGCTCTTGGTTTCTGCTCAGGTCATGATTGTAGGGTGGTGAGATCAGCCCCACATGGGCTCCATGCTCAGCACAGGGTCTGCTTGAGTTTCTCTCTCTCTCCTTCCCTCTGCCCTCCCAGCCCCCAACCCCACATGCTTACTCGTGCACACAATTCTTCTTAAATAAAAAATCTTAAAAAAAAACTTTAAGGAACTTCATATGTCAGCTACTTATTGGAATATATATGAGTAAATATGGTAATTAAAAACAAAAGGTCTATATATACTGAAATACACACACACTGAAATATATACTGACATATATATATGGTTTACTATCATCTGTGATTTAGGATCATCTACATCAATTGTATGCAAATATCATAACACTATGTAATGATGTGCACTGCACATTTCCTGCCAATTCTGCATTTAGTGACATCATGTTTGTGGTCCGCAGTGGTCACAAGGAAGTATTTATACCATGAAAATTGACAAACATGACAAATCATGATGCTTTTTTTTCTTCTCTCTGGAGAATCAGTTGTTAAATATTTACCTGCACATCACTGGCTATAACTGAAGATTTCTAGAAGTCCTATTAAAAATTACATTTGAGGAACAGACAGCAGAGACTGTGGAAAATTACCATAAACAGAGAAAATGTCATGTAGTTCTCTAAAAGCCAAAGCTACTCAGCTAAAAATTTTCTTATTCAACTGATTATAAGATAAAAATAAAACATTGGCATTTTTTCATATAATCAAAAACTTACTGTACAAAAGAAAAGGTAAGTGGCTAAAATGCAAACTTTTGTTAAAAGTCTAAGATTTCCTTTTGTGTTTAATAAAGCTCCAAATAGAATGGTATTACTTTCTCTCTTGGTTGATTTTCATCCATTTGTTTTTCCCTTGCTATGATGATACTTTCATTCTCTTTAAATGATACCTCTGCAGCTTCTTTTCTGAAAATGTGAAATGTCCTTTTGAAAATCAGCTCTTACTAGTGCGTGTGAAGTAAATGGTTTCTTTTTGTCAATGTTTTAAAAAGGCAAAAATAAAAGGAGAGGGCACAGTGAAGTTATTGAAGCAATTGAACTGGCATGTTTCATACTTCAAATTAGTATTGTTAGGTGACTCTGAAGATAAAATCTCCAGCCTTGAGAAATTTGTATTGTGAAATGGTTTCCTTATCAGTGAGGTTAATGAAGATGTCAGCAAATGGGATGAGGCTTTGCCAAATGGAATTACTTTCACCTCTAGTCCAACTTGGAAAAGGTGTTAATCAGTATATTAATCTTATCAGCAGCTGAGAAGGAGGATTTGGATGTGGCCATTTCTTCTGTTCATTAGAAAACCCTGAAAAGATAATTATTCTCAAAATCCATATTATCTATACTATGAAAAAAAAAAAAAAAAAAACCTTTTACTAAAGCAAAGTCCTTTGTAAAGCAAAGACAAAGATGGATAGATGGGCCAGAATAGTTTTGAAAGAATTTAGATAGGAACATATCTAAAAAGTGTTTAAAGTTTTCTAGAGTATTCAAGAAATAACCAAGGAAAAAAAAAAAAAAGAAATAACCAAGGAAAGTATGTCAACTAAACATAATCATCAATAGAACCATCACACCACAGAAAAATTACTTGATTGAGCATGATCAATACCATAACTGAAAATGATATGCATGCTTGCAAATAGGTGTAAAATAGAAGCAATGTATGATTGGACACACAATCTGGATATTAAAAGTGGATAAAGACCCCTACCTCACACTATATAAAAAAACAAATTCTAGTAGGACCAAAGACCTGTCAAAGGTAAAATGATAAATGTTCTAGAAAATAAAATAGCAGAACATTTTCCTGACATATGGTATTCAGAGATTTTTTTTAATACAACACAGAATCATCGAACCATAAAGGAAACAATTGATATTTTGGATTGTATCAAAGTTAAGAACATCTGTTCATAAAAAATAAACATTAAGAGAGTGAAAAGGCAAAACACTGAATGAAGAAGATTTAAGAAATACATATAATAAATAATAAAATAGGTAAAGAATTCTCATAAATCAATAATAAAAGACAGGAAGATTAACTTTTAAAAAATGGGGGAAAGATTTGAACAAGTATTTCACACAGAAGGTATTCTAACTTCCAATAAGTTTTTGAAAAGCCACTCAATATGATTAATTATTGGGGAAATATAAATTAAAACCAAATGAGATACTATTATACAGCAAGCTGAATAAAAATTAAAAGATTCCTAATACAAAGTGCAGATGAGGATGCAGAGTAACTTTTTTGCTTTTATCGACATTTTGCTTTTATCTACATTTTGCTTTTATCTACATTTTGCTTTTATCTACATTTTTCCACATACTGGTGATGGAAATGTAAAATTATAGAACTATTTTGAAAAACTGGGAATATTTAACAAGCATCCAGTGTAATTTTTCTTTTACTTTATATCCCAGAATGCCAATGGCTACTAGGTCTCAAACTACTAGCTTGTATCAATTGGTAATTGTGATTCAAAAGTAATGTTATTAATTTTACAATGTGACTCTGTTTACATTTGATTTCTTCATGAAACTAAGTTCTTAAGGAGATAAAATGAAGTAAAATACATTTGAATGACACCTACATATGCCCTTGAGTTATCTATAATCTTTGCAACACAACCTTGCATTTTCTGAATCGATATTCATTAACAGAAAATACAATGGAATATTACTCAGCCATTAGAAATGACAAATACCCACCATTTGCTTCAACGTGGATGGAACTGGAGGGTATTATGCTGAGTGAAGTAAGTCAGTCGGAGAAGGACAAACATTATATGTTCTCATTCATGTGGGGAATATAAATAATAGTGAAAGGGAATATAAGGGAAGGGAGAAGAAATGTGTGGGAAATATCAGAAAGGGAGACAGAACATAAAGACTGCTAACTCTGGGAAATGAACTAGGAGTGGTAGAAGGGGAGGAGGGCGGGGGGTGGGAGTGAATGGGTGACGGGCACTGGGGGTTATTCTGTATGTTGGTAAATTGAACACCAGTAAAAAATAAATTAAAAAAAAAAAAAAAGAAAAAAAAGAAAATCATGTGGATCACTTGACTCCCAGAGAAGGCATCTTCATTTTTTAAAAGGGCTACTTTAATGTGGCTACCTGGAAAACTCTGGTGAATATTTTAGGATGATTAGGCTTTCCTTTGTCCACCACATTATATGACATGTGGTCACCTCTGACTCTGTGGGTATAACACTTGAGAAAGAATAAGAAGTAAGCTGTAGTCTACAGGTGGGCCTTGTTTGCCTAAGATCACAAAAGCATGATCCCAATCCAGAATAATGGAGCTCTAAATCATTAATTTATTGAAATACCTTAGTTTTAGAAAAATCAGACAATACTGACTTTTCTATGACGGCTTTATTGTTGTGCCAGCCTTAGAGTTTTTTTTGTTTGTTTGTTTTTCTCTCTCTGGGATCAAAACAAAACAAAACAAAAACAAAACAAAAGAAATAAAAAAGGACAGGAAAGTTAAGGTAGAAGAGAATAAGCCCAGTGGATGTGGCTGTATATCATACAAAAACTTAGCCAAGGGTTAAGTAACAACTGCAAGCTATTATACAAGCCTGATTCCTGACTCTGGGTCATGTCAACCCAGAGGAAAAGATGTTTTTTTCTTCATACAAAAGTACCTTTCATTCTCTTAGCCATGTTCCCTAGAGCTGCAATCTAGAAGGGCAGACTTTTTGTTATTTGTCCTTTTTCTAGCGAAACCTTAATATCTTACTCTTTTTTAATAAAATCAAATATTCACTGTAACTCTGGAATTGGATAAGAAGCTAGTATCTCTAGACCCAAGTATACTCTGAATTTATACCATAAAGTGATTGTATACTGCAAATTTAAAAGAAAAAAAAAGAGCCCAAAAACCTAAGTCCTAGTTCTGATATTTTCAATACTCAAATAACCTATTTGAATCTTAAACTCCTTTAGCAACAAAAGATGATGACAATGAAACCAGAGGTCCATCACAGTTTACAATAATGAAATGACAGATGAAAAAGTGCTTTGAAAGTGTTGCAGGGGAGCCTGGCTGACAAAGTTGGCTAAGCATTCAACTCTTAGTTTTAGCTCAGGTCATGATCTCGGGGTTCTGAGATCAAGTCCTGTGCTGGCTCTGTGCTTAGCATGGAGTCTGCTTGAGATTCTCTGTCCCTCTCTCTCTGCCCCTCCTGTTCTGCTCTCTTTCTCTCTTTCTCTCTAAAATAAATAAATAAATAAATCAAGAAGAAAGAAAGAAGAAAGAAAGAAAGAAGAAAGAAAGAAAGAAAGAAAGAGAGAGAGAGAGAGAGAGAGAAAGAAAGAAAGAAAGAAAGAAAGAAAGAAAGAAAGAAAGAAATGAAATGTTGCAAACATTATCCAAATGTAAACTGTGACCACTAGATTTTGTTGTTTTGTTTTGTTCTTTATGACATACTTTTTGACTCTGGCTTTTTGTCTGCTTCACATCATCTTCCTTCCTGCTCCCAATATTGCAGTAAGGGTTTAAAACCACAGTCACTTTTCCCATCAGTAGTCACAGGATGTTTAAGTTTGTTGTTGATTTTCTTGTTAATTTAATTAGAATTTTAATGAAATAATTGCAACTCTACATACTTCGCATGGTGATTTAGAGGATTATGTTTACTTTGAGGATTTTTTTGAAGTCTTCAGAGGAGAACAGACAATAAACAAAATATGAATAAAAATCATCACAGCAATGCATTGAGAATAGTGAAAAGGAAAATGCCTGAGAAATTCCATTTGAACGTCAATGTGTGGGGTATTTTCAAATATCCTCAATAAAGCCATTCAGTCATTTGTTACAACATTATAAGAAAAGCAGATCTCCTGAGCCTTGCCATTTTGCTTGTCAAATCATCTACTCTATATTCCTCAAAATCACTGAAAAACTCGATCATAATCTCTGAGGTACTGTTTCCCTTCACACCCTTGTTCTGTAATTCCCTCCTTTGGTTAGAGATTAATTAATTTTGTTTATTTGAGCATTCTTTTGTACTAGGAAACATAAGTGGATCATAAAGGAATATACGCACACACAACCATATACAGTATATTTGTTAAGTATAAAATATTATATACATTAATTTAATATACTTAATGATGATGAAAGTCAACAATGTATTATTTTTTAAATAGATGCATGCGCTGATTTTTTACCATGCTCTAGGATGTGTACTTTACCTATATCATATTGTTTCTCACAACAATCCTATAAGAAAGGAATAATTATCTTTGTCTTTAATATTTTATACAGAAATAAGGTGAAGTGCTTGTAAGGAGATCATGGGACAAAAAGTCTGGACTCTTAAGTATCACTCAGTAAAGAAATTTGCACTGGCAACTACTCCAGACTATACAAGTGGACATAGTCTATGGGGTTAACATGTCTTGGAGCCCTGAGTTTACTTCAAATCCCTCACTTCAACCCCACCTGTCATGCTTACTTCACCTCCAAGTCCTCTCTGCCAACTGAAGAAATGGGGTTTCATAATTTTTAATATTCCTTCCAGCTAGAACAGTTCATGAGTCAATGGGGAATATGCCTATAACTTTATGAAAAATCAGTTTAAATGTTTTATTTTTCTGAGCATCTTACAAACTATGCACAAAAGTTTTATAAGCCAAAATTATGTATACATTTTAGGAAATCTCCATAGATTTTATTTCCACAGATTGATTCTTAGTTTTCATGGAAATTAAAGTGGAAAGCAGCTCATATTTGCAAGTTAGACTTCCAATTACAGACTTTGTAATGCAAATTTAAAGTTCAATTCTGGAAACTGAAAAGGATAAAAAGGAAAACCAAGGCCTTACAAAGGAGGATTCCTTTTTGGCTTCGTGAACGTAATGATTTCTAGAAAGCAAAATAAGTAACAGCATTCTGATTTATCTTCACCTCCTTTTATCCAGATCCCACTCAGTTTCTTTCCCTAGCATGTTGTGCTTGGATATAGCAAATTCATTTTTGGCACATTCCACTTCTAATAATAAACCAAAAAAGGAGTAACTAGATTTCCTTACTTGCTTGAAAAAGTTTATGTATGTTGTTTTTAATGAAGTGGCAACCAAAACTCAGTAATAGAAGCTTAATAAAAATTATTACGTATTCTGCACTTTGTTCCAAGCAAAATTTAATTTTTCATTTAGAATGAATAAAATCAGTGCCCCTGGCAGTAAGATAGCAGGCTCAAGTTGCACCCTCTGCCTGTTTATTACTCTTTCATTCAGGACCTTATGCCTGGCAGTTAGCAATCTGGGCAGACAGAAGTACCTAAACCTATCAACCTGTATGCCCTCCATCTCCAAGTCTGCTTTCCAAAGGATTAGCAGTTGGCTACATTCTGAGAGTAGGAAATACAAGGTTCTGACTTGTAGGACTCCTTTCACACCCTCTCAACTTTTCTTTCACCTGCGGTCAAAGACCTCTAATCTCTAGTATCAGGAACAAACTTAATCAATTCTTCTTGCTCACTCACTTTCACTTGGGCAACTCTGGTTAATTATTCTAGATCCAGCTTAAGCCTCACCTCTTCTGGGAAAGAGCCCCTGGAACCAGCAAAGAAACATTATTTTATCTTTGCCTCTATGGTGTTTTGAATAAACAGGATCTTGTATTGCCATTGATCTGGCAAATATTGAGTGTAGTGGTCAGTGGGAATACAGGTATAAAAAAGATAGGGTTTTTAGCCTCATGCAGTTTGATGTACCTTATATATAAGTAACAACAAAAAAAAATTGCATGCAAATAAATAAAATACAAAGTTAGTGAATGACGTAATACCAAAAAGGGGGGGGGGCAGCACAAGGGGAGAGAATCTTCATTTGAAAGTGAGGGTTTCTTTGAAGAGGTGAGAGTAATTTATTTTTTTAAATATTTTATTTATTTATTCATGAGAGACACAGAGAGAGAGAGACAGAGACAGAGACAGAGACACAGGCAGAGGGAGAAGCAGGCTCCATGCAGGAAGCCCGACGTGTGACTCGATCCTGGGTCTCCAGGATCATGCCCTGGGCCGAAGGCAGGTGCTAAACCGCTGAGCCACCTGGGCTGCCCAAGGTGAGAGTAATTTAAAATATATATCTAATTCTCCCACTAGTCTTAGAAAATGGAGGATACTTATCTATGGTTTATATATGGCTCTATCTCTATCACTTTTCAAAAGGCTTAATATTTACTATGACCTAAATAAGTATTAAATAATGAAATGAATCAGTGATGTAGTCACATTTATTTGTGAAAAGCTATGATGAGTTATATTTCCAGCTCACCTTAGTTACTTAGATGAGGGATCTTGTATAAAATGTACTTCTTGTTGGAGGCTCTGTTTCCTTTTGTTCACGTAGGAATAATAAGATCTATCTTAGGGATGCCTGGGTGGCTCAGCAGTTGAGCATCTGCCTTCAACTCAGGGCTTGATCCCGAGACCCAGGAATCAAGTCTCGCATCAGGCTCGCTGCTCACTGAGGAGCCTGCTTCTCCCTCTGCCTATGTCTCTGCATCTCTCTCTATGTCTCTCATGAATAAATAAAATCTTTATAAAAATATATATCTTGAAGAAAATATTTGGGGAGTTATAAAGCACCACATGTTGAAAGTATTTAACAACTACTATGTATTTAAAAATATGGTTTCAGATGGGGCATCTGGGTGGTTCAGTTGGTTAAACAAGCATCCACACTGGATCTCAGTTCAGTTCAGGTCTTGATCTCAGGGTCGTAAGTTCAAACTCCACATTGGGCTCCACATTGGGCTCCACACTGGGAATGGAGACTACTTTAAAAAATAAATAAATAAAAATGCGGTTTCTCTATCTTGTAGTTTTTAGCATCCAAATTATTATTACATGACAACACTCATGTGGTATCTTGCTTTTTCTCTTAACTATGTTGTTTCTGGGCTTCATTGCTCCTGGTTAAATAGCATTCAAGATTGGTCCTTTTTAACATTCCTGCAGATTCCATGAGCAATTAAAAATCCTGAGTGATCAAAATTCATGTCCACTTTAATCATTACATCATGCTATATAGTTGGATTCATGGGTCCTCATTTTCAATTGATGCAATTGAAGCTTAGAAATGTAAAGCTCCTATGTCCAAGGTCCACAATTATGACATGCAAAACCTGTATGTTATCCTGAATCTCCTGACCTGAAAGCCTAGATGAAAACTCCTCATTATAAATACATCCCATTCATTTACTCTGTACTCATGATTTCTACAACTATAGAATTATCATGAACAGTGGCAAGCATAATAAACTGACCTAAGTTCCTAACAGAATCATGCATAAATGTGAATCCTATCTCTCCTTGAGCATTTCGATGATATATTGTTTTTTTGCTCCTGGAGTATCTGATCCATGTATATGTACGTGGTATGTTTGTGTGTATTATATGCATTTTTATAGAAATATAAAATTTATTTTAACATATAATTCTATTAAATATTATATACAATATATATTTCTACATACAGATTATCATATTTATACTTATATGATATTGTTTTTATAGTATATAATAGTTTATAACATTATGTAAAGTTAATATTCATTAAATAGTTCATTATATATAATAAAATAATTTATATCAAATATGAAGTTGACATTTAAAAAGTACTTGTTCTAAAAAAAAAAAGTACTTGTTCTCCCTCCCAAAAAAAATGGAAAAGTAAAAATAATGATAATAATAACTTGTTTTCCCAAAAGCATTTTAAGGTGAAATAATGAAAAAAACTCAAACTTGGAGAGCTCAAATACCTTAAGAAATACCACTCAGTTGATAGGTAAAGCAAAAGCATTTCTAGGATCAATGTTCACTATTTCCATTTTGCCATCAGACTGTGTTTTATACTGAGTCAAGACATCTTTATAATTCCTAACCTTTGATCCTCATCCTCAACTTAAGGGCAATCCTCGATGCTTACTCTCTGCACAATGGAAGGCATTAAAAATACAGATTTTGAATGTTGAAGAACATTCATTTGAAAGCAGCTGTTTTCCAAGCAAAGTAATCTCTGCTTCTTCATTTTCTACATTCAAGTGGACATAACACTTTGAAAGTCATCATCCAAAGGTCTCTGAGCTGCTTGATAAGAGTAGAAGCTGTAAGAAGTATAAGAGATAGACCCGATCTCACTATTCACTATGTGAATAGAACTTTTTTTTTTTTAAATAACTGATTTCCATATATTTCCTTGCATGCTCCTCATCTTACAAAATTGGTGAAAGTGACTGTTTAAAAATCCTGGTTACAAAAAACAACCTGTCTTCATATCTAAGAAAAAACACTGGTTATAAAGAGTTATCACATATGGAATATGGGTTAATTTTTCCTTTTATGGGTCTCTGACTAGAATAAAGTTATACAAGGTAGGTTTTCACAAAGGCAGGGGGCAGAGAGTTTTGTTTGTTTCAGAACACCCTACGTGAAAGGCTGTGTGTCTGAGGGAAGAAAAAAACCCTCCAATCCTATACAGTACATCAACAGCAACCGCTTTGGCCATTTGTTTCTTAGATGGGAACTCTGGAGGCTAAAGGCAACAAAATTTCTGTGAATCTGGACATTTCTCCTTGAATTCCCTGAGCTCAGTCAGTGCTCTGTGAAGGTGTGTGAGCGTACTCAGTTCTTACAGATAGATGAAAGGCTTCCTTTCAAACTGCAGTTGCCTGTACAGCACTTTCCCTTACAATATGGTAAATCAACCAGTCAATGAAAGAAGTAGTAGTATCCCAAACAGCACAGCCCTCATGTTCAAAGAAGTCTATTTCTCTGTTTTGTATCCTGGAGTTCCAATACAGATTGTGACAACAGGATGATTTTGCTGACTTCACAGAAAACAAAGTAACAAAAGGAAAATAATCAGATTTGTTGTGCAGGATGCCAGCAGATGCTGTGAATAAAAACAGAACAGCAGCAGTCAGCCATGTTCTGCTACCGGTGAAGTTTAGCTAATCAGTAAGGGGTTGTGTCTCAGAGTGCCTGATCCAGGCATGAATTCAGCAAGACACATTAGGAAAATTTCTCCTTCATTATATTTACCCTATTCCTAAAGCTAAGAAACAAAGTATGGTCCGTAAATAGTATAATTTGTGGATTTTAGATTTAACCCATTTCCCACTTTTGTTACTTTATTTATTGCTGTACAAAACAAAGCAAAACAAAAATAACCTTGAGTTTTCTCCCCAGTTTTTATTACAAATTGAGTAGTAAAATTTTACATGCAACCCTTTGATCGTAAAATATCTAAAGGATATGTGTCTGCAAAGGGTCTATATACTTCCCTCATCTCGGAAGAAAGGGATTAGTTTTGATTTTTCTTTAAATATATATGTTGAATGCTCCTTAACAAACTTTAAAAACAGTAAGCAAATTAAACTTAAAACTATACATATAGTGATTTTTCTCCATTGGCAGGAAGAAGTAGGCATTACAATTTAAGACTGAGAGTTGTAATTTTAGATTTAATCTGCATAAACTGGCAATTAGTACACCTTGGAAGATTTTAAAAGTCTATATATGATCCACTCCACAGAAATTCCAGTTGGGTCAGTAGCATAGTGTGGCTGCCCTCATCTCAAACAATGTCAAGATCCTCAACAATACTATTAGTGAATATATAAAGCAATGAGAACTTTGATACATACCTAGAGTGGATGCAAATTGATAAATCACTTTGGAAAACAATTTGGTGTTAGCTAGTTAATTTAAAAATTCACCTGGCTTTTGTCCTAGCTATCTGACTCCTGATGTATATACCCTCAAGAAATCAGTGATTGTTGCATATGTGTAAAAGTGTTCAGCAACATTGTTCATAATGGCTCCAACTTGGAAATGACTCAAGTAGCCATCACTAAAATGAATAAAATGTAATAAAATCATATAGTTGAATACTATATGAAATGAAGAGGAACAAACTACTACTAACACATAGCAAATCAGTATCAAAAACATAAGGTGAAGCAAAAGAAACAGGTACAAAACAATACGCACAGTGTAACTCCATTCATATAAGTCTCATCTTCAGGTAAATCTCATTATGTGGTTGAAATACAGGTATTTATAAAGAAAATGAGAAATTAGTATCACAAAACTAAGGATATGATTACATCAAAGGAAGATAATGTATTGTTTACTATTTGGTTGCACCTACTTTTATTCTAAGGGCTTTTTTTTTTTTTCATTTCTCTTTAGCTACTTGCAGCCTTCTTCTTGATTCCTATTTCCTATTATGAACCATATTTAACTAGAAAAATTACTTGGTGCTGCCTACATACTGCTCAATACTAATATCTTCTCTTTCTGTATTATTTCATACAGTCCATTGCCTTATTCACCTGCCAGGGAATGAAAAGTAATGCTGGATCCCACTATGTGAAATCACACCAAATAGCACTTTTAGATGAAATAAACAAAACACCCACCACTTTAGCTGGAATTTGTGCCAGCCTCCAAATAGCCTTTCTGAATTTCGGTACCTTCTCTGTGTCTGAGAAATGTAGAATCAATATAAAATATATCACATGATCTGTCACCTTTCTCTCTTTAAGATTGCTGGAAGGTACTAGGGAGAAGCTAGAGTAGTTTCTTTTTAAAGTGAGCATACATGGGGCATTTGATGTTATCTTCTTGCTGTGGCTGATTAACACGCTGGGGAAGAAATGTGCAAAATGAGCAGTCAGGATTGTTTCCATGGTTGCCAAGCTCTTTGCATAGAACAAAAGGAAGGAGGCCTTGGAAGGTCCCGCAGTCCTGGAGTTCAGCATGATTGAGTCCTGGAACTGCAGATGAAGGGGGTATGCATTGCAAAAGGCAGTCCACATACACTAATAATCTCGCAACCTCATTAAGCCAAATAGGCCATAAACAATCATTTTGGGTACGATACATAACAACATTATTGCAATACCAGAGTATAGTAGAATTTTATACAAAACTTCATGGGGAAGCAAACTGACCTTTACTCAGTGCCTTGTACACACTTGGAACTAGCTAGTCTAGCTTTATACCAGAAGACATAATTATACTTTCCCTTAATCTAACAGATGAGAGACTAAGACTCAAAGAGATCAAAGTAACCTTCCCAAGACAAACACCTGAGCCTTTTTCTCTCCAATCCAAAGCCAGTGCTGCATCTACCGTAATACAGACTGGCATCACGCAGTTGGTCTATGCAAGACATTTTATGGAGTATTCTGACAAAATGTGTTGCTGTATAATATTTACACTAAGGAAGCTTTATTTTTAAAAGTTTTTTAATATTTATTTATTCATGAGAGATGCAGAGATGGAGGCAGAAACATAGTCAGAGGGAGAAGCAGGCTCCCCAGTGAACAGGGAGCCCAATGCTGGACTCACACCCTGAGCCAAAGGCAGATGCTCAAGGGCTGAGCCACCCGAGCATCCCAACACTCAGGAAGCTTTTAAAAACATTACCTGACCCCCCCCCCAAAAAAAAAATTACCTGTATCCCTTTAATGTAGAGTCGACTTTGAAAGAAAATTTTACACCAATATTAAAAATAGCTGTGCTTCTTTTAGATGATTAGTTTGATTTTATGTAATGAATTCTATGAATTTTATAAGTGGCCATGTGCCCCTTTTTGCAATGACCTCAAGAATGCTTAGAGTTAAATTTGGGACCTAGTTCAAGCTCTAAAGCTTATAGTTTATACTTTCTCCCACTTGACCATTCCTATCTTCACTTCATTTTTATCTAGTTTTTCTCATCATATACTTTTAATTATGTTTCCTTTTGCTGAATCATATATATTTATGTCAGCAGAGATAAGACATGGTATGAATAATCACTCTCTTTACAGGCAAACTTTATGTTTAATCTCTTTAAAAATTACATAATCAGGTGGTTAGTCTTAGAGAATCGCTTCCCTGCTCATACCTCTGATTTCTTCTTCCACACCTCTTTTAAAAGTGTCTAATATGTTGTGTTATAGAGATATCTGCTAGGGACAACTAAAAATCCATTTTGTCTTGTTATATCTTTGTCAGAAGAATGAATTCTGCTCTGTCTCAATCTGACCTCTCAAATGTTATGCTTTGACAGACTCTCTCTCCTTCACCTGTCAGACAGTCTTGGAAATAAGAGGAGAAAAATACCTAGTAAATCACTCAGGATGTATCTATATTACAGAAGAAAAATCAAAAGCAGGATTGGAATATACTGATTCTATTTCCTCCCAGGAAAATGGGGGAGGGCTGTGGAATTTATACAAGCTTATTTTTTTATATCTTGAAAAACACATAGGCACTTCACATTAATTATGTTCAAATTCTAATATTCAACAAAAGAGGCTCCATTTTCTTACAGTTGTTTACTTTTGTCACTGCCTCATCATACACAGTGACTTTGGTAGGCAAAAGGTCATCTCTATTAAAATTCTAAGATATACTCTCTAAACAACCGTGGCCTCTGGGGTCCCAGAGATATTTAAAACCAGTTTCCTACTACAGTATGCTGGGAAATTTTATTTATATTTTTACTTGTCAGTTTGCCTGGACCATCATATGAGATAGACATAAGCATCTCCTACTAAGAGCAATTGTAAAAAGAACTTGTATATCACCAAACTTCTTCCTTTTTTGCTTGACTATTTCCCAGTTCTCCTCCAATTCTAGTACCTTTGCTCTCAGGATCTTCTTTATCACAATTCACAACTTCTGACAAAGGCAGAGAGCTATGCAGCAAGTGAGGCCCAGCTTTGGCCTCTGAGGGCTCCTATAACTGCTCACTCCCACGTTCTCAGGGCCCACTCAGAACACTAAAAAATTCTGCTGCACAGAACTTAGTTTTACTTAACACCTTAACACCACTGATAGTGCTGGGAGTAACCCGTTTCAGTCTCAATATACCTGATGAACTTCAAATTTATATAATCCTTGCATGTCAGCTTAGAAAGGGCCAAAATGAAGCATTCGGGATCAAAGACAGAATGCAGAATGACAGAGTCCTGTAAATGATCTTGATGCTGAGAAAAAAAGTAGAATAAATGAGAATCCAAAGGCGATCCACCTTCCACTGCTTATTGGGGATGCTTACTCCTTAGATCCAGGTAGGGGCTACTTAGACCATAGGTCTAGTAGGCTGCATAGACCAGCAGGTCTTCTCAGGTCAGATCTAAAATGCCAGATCTGCAACTTTTGGAATTTTGCAGTTAGAAGGAATGTCTTGGTGCATAAGTGTAAGAGAGAAGACTCATACCAAATTAATCGAGCACCAACTATGTCTCTCATTCTCCTCCCTCTGTCCCTCCCTTCCCTCCCACTCTCTCTCTCTATCTCCCTTCCTCTAGCTCACTCCCTAGCTCAAGTGAACACACACACATATCATCTAGATCTATCTGCTGCATTGGATGCTTGGATCACCAGTGAAAACATCTTCTCCCTAGAGTTTAGTAAGCTCATATTTTTTCCTTATTTTCTCTAAGCTTTTCTATCCCTTTTGGAAGATTTCTTCTTGTCTTTTTCTGGTGAACCAGTTTTTCCTTGTACTTAAATATTTTCCCCCTACCTGCTCTATTGTAGTTTTTTTCTGAAACTTCTGGCTATTCTCACTGCTTACCCTCTGCACACCATATTTCTGATATATTAATAAAGTTGAAATTTTCATAATTTATCCTACCCACCATCACCCTAAGTTCAACTCATATTCTTCCCTAAAACTTCATCTATTTCAGAGACATTTGCTATATTTTAATATTTATATTACAGTAAAACTACGGTGTTACATGTTGTATCTGCCACTCCCTCTAGATGGGTAATCTCATAAACTGAGGAATAGAATCTTTCAGATCCAGTGCTTGTGCACAATTGGTGACTAGTATATGTCTGTTAAATACATTCATTAGGTAATGCACTAATAACCAACCTGACACTGCCTGGAATTAAAATGTATACCCCCTTCTCCCTAACACTGGTACTGAAATTCTTACTATCTGCTCCATTGAAGAAGGAATCAAAAAGTATCTAATATTTATTTTTATTACACTATCTACTCTAAATATAGTAATTATATATAGAAAATATAGTGATAGTATAATATGTGTGTATATCATACTCTATGTAATATATAATGTATATACACTACATATAATACATATGCTATATGGTTAATACATCATTTATTGTAATATATAATTATACATAATTATATCTAGATATAAATATTAAATGCATTAATATAAACATTATATAAAACATTTAATTATATAGTAATGTAACACAGATGCCATATATAGTAAAGATAGATCATATAAAGAATAGATAGTATTCAGGGCTGCCCGGGTGGCTCAGCGGTTTAGCGCCACCTTCAGCCCAGGGCGTGATTCTGGAGTCCGAGGATCGAGGCCCACGTCGGGCTCCCTGCGTGGAGCCTGCTTCTCCCTCTGCCTGTCTCTGCCTCTCTCTCTCTCTCCTTCTCTGTGTCTCTCATGAATAAATAAATAAAATCTTTTAAAAAAAAATAGATAGTATTCATATATATTTTTAAACTATATATAAAGGCTCAGAGAGGCACAATATCTAGAGTCCTATAAGTAGTTAGCACATAGCTAGGCATAAAGCCCTAAATCCTATTTCTGAGTTCAATGCTTCTATCTTCCATGATATAGTATAGTTATGGCAGTTACTGAATAGGATCCATATTTTTGAAGATCATTTGTCATTTTCTTAATAATTACTGGAGTGCTATATATAGAACAGATGCTCAATAAATTTGTGATGAATGAATTATAGAACAAGCCTTTATCCTGATAGCTTAACATATATAAATAGATGGGATGTCTCATACAATGACATTTTAAGTAAACTTTTGAGTCAGGCAACAGCAACCCTGTATGCTAAGCCACTGAAGTCAAGAACAGCAGGAAGCATTTACTAAAATAAAAGATGAAATCCACCTTCCAATGGAGTAAAAGATTTAACGCCATGTTTGAACCTCTCACTTTGTAAAAATGTATTGCACTGTGTAGCCATCTATCTTCCCTGAGTTTCAGTATCCTACCTGATCTGCTAAACAGGTACATAGGAGGTTGCTTGGAGAATTAAATGAAAATATATGTATATGATGAATATCAAGCTCGTTACAAATTGGAAGTCTCTATATGAGTGTACAAATAAATTTTGTGATTTATTTATTCACATAGGTACTATTGTGATCATTATATTTCTATAATAATGTGTTTATGATACTTTGCAAATTAGCTTAACAGATTACAGAATCTTAAATGTTAGTTGAATTCACACGCTTCACCTTTAGACTATATATAGGCAACTATTATTTGTTTTCCCCCGAGTATACAAAATATTCACTTCTCCCAGTTATTTCCATCATTCCAATATTATATGGATATTTAAACTGCTCTCCTTTATATTTAAGCAAGCTGAATACTTTCATTACAATGATTTTTCCATGCCCTTCACCATTTTTTTATTCTAATACTTCTAACCCATTTAAACTTATTTTACTACAAACAGTCTAGATAAAATTTATTGAATGTGTTGTGTTACCAATATTGGTTCATAAATCTAATTGGAGTTCAGAACATTTTTTTCTTTAGTTGCTATAGCCTGGGAATGAACAAGTTTAAATTTTAATCTTGGTTCTGGCTCTAGCCAGCTTTATGACAAATGGAAAACTATTTAACCTCTCTGTACTTCTAGTTCTTTACCTGTTAACATTAGCACTGTCAGCCTGGCTATTCCTATCTAATTATTTTTCTAATTTTATTAAAAATATGAAGCATTTAATTTTTAAGGAGAATTATGATTTGGAATTAAATGTTCTACATTAGTCAGTTAATAGTTTTTGACACTAATATAAAGTAAATGTGGCTAGATGGCAGTGGCGTAATCACTTACACACATGCTAGTGTTGTCTGTCTTTCCAAAACCTTTGTGGAAAGTAGTTTGTAAATATATAAATCAAGAGCCCTAAAAATATTATAGCCTTGGTCTGCTGCTGCTAATCTCAGAGACTTTTCTAAAGTTATAATTGATACAATAGATATTTAAACACAATATATTCCTAGTGAGGTTAGAATAACAAAAGTAGGCAATTTACTATATAGCAATAGAAGTAATAAATTCATAAAATGAAAAATTATGTGGTCACTGAAATCCTATAATATGTTCACATGGTGAAATCTTTAATACAGTTTATGTTAACTAAAAAAGTGATGATTCTAAGGCTATATGGCATCTTAACAATGAAAAAAACTACATAGAAAGAAATGGAATAACACATGCCAAAATACTAATAACTTTCTTCAGAAGATAGAATTATAAGTAAATTTTTCTAAAATGTGCATATTTTTCTTACTTACTGTTTTTTTTTATTGTTTTTGTTGTTGTTGTTTAAATATTTTATTTATTTACTCATGAGAGACACAGAGACATAGACAGAGGGAGAAGTAGGCTCCTCACAGGGAGCCCAACATGGGACTCAATTCCTGGACCCGGGATCATGCCCTGAGCTGAAGGCAGACGCTCAACCACTGAGTCACCCAGGCATCCCTCTTACTTATTGTTTAAAAAATAATAAAATAAAAGACCTCCAACTGCTAATGAAAAGGATTGTCAGATTTCAGTTTCAACAGAATGAAGCATGTTTTAACAGTATTCAAATCTGTTTATAGAGTTTCATGTATGAGGATGAAATTGTGGGTATTGGGAAGTCTCTGTGCGTAGGGTAGGTTAATCATTTTGTCAGGATCTTTTTTTTTTTTTTTTTTTTTGGTACTCACATTGTAAATGGCAGTTGGGCTAGAACAATTTTAAGGTCCTTTTAATTTTAAAATCTATGAGCCTAGAAAAATTCCAAAAGCTGCTTTCAGTCTACAATTTCCTGTTTCCATTTGAAATTAATTTACCTTGCTAGTCTATTAACATCTATTAAAAAACATAAAACCCATTTACCTCCCCCACAATTCTATTAATTTAGAACTAAAACATTTATAATTTTTGTCTAATAATAAAAATGGCTCACATTTATTGATCTCTGTGAGACATTTAACTCACCTTGCCAAGCACTTTACATGTGCCATCCAGGCAATGATCTTACCATATAGGTTATGTTACTACATTTTATAGATGGGGAACTGATAAGTAGGGAGGTTATGTGATTTTTACTCCAGCTCACAGAGGAAGTGTGCATGCAGTGCTCAAAGTTTTGACCCCATTCTTTTTTTTAAGATTTTATTTTATTTTATTTATTTAATTAAAGATTTTATTTGAGAGAGAGAGACAGAGATAGCCACCGGGATAGCACAGTGAGTGGTAGCACAATGTTTCTAGGGGATAATTGTAGTAGGAAGGGTGACAGTTCCTGTAGCTGTTCTCTCCAATGGAGCCAGAACTGCATATGTGACTTTGAGCACAATGACAGAAGTATTTATATACGTGTCATCATAATGTTTATGTTACTCACTTATGCACTTTGAATTTAGAATCTTTAAAAAAAAATGAATGCACAATCTAATCCCCTTCTCTACAATTCAAAAGAAACCAAACTATCGCGTCTGAAAGCAACATTTTAGGCATGGTTACTTAGACACAGTATCCATATGATACCAATCCATCAAATGACACCTTCTGGAGTAATAAATAAGGAGAAAAGAAACTGAATTTTTTATTCTACCCCTAACGAGTTATGTGGCCTCAGAGAAATTATAGAAAATCTTTAAGAATTTCATAATCTGAGAAATTTATAATGTACAATTTATTCACAATTTGTGTGATTTTTCTATTTTTTCTTTCAATTTTACTATGAATTAAAGTCATAGAACATCTGAATCATTATTTTGATACTTCAGAATAATCTATTTTACACTGCCCTCACACTGTATCTAAATCCTATACTTACTATCATCTTAATATTTGCAATTCTTAGTACAGGTCTGAAATACATTTGTTACATTCATTGTGTCACTTATATAAGTACCACACAGCAACTGAAAAAAGCATTCAGGAAGAAATACTTTACAAATATTCAAAAATAAAAATCTTTTATAAGGCAGATATAGATAAATATGTTTTATACCTCACTAAACAACTACCCTAGTAACAACTACCTATTAATTAAATTTTCTGAAAGTTTACATATTTATAGATGCATTTCAAGTAATTTGACAGTCAAAATAAACACTAAGAAATTGTTCACTTTGTTTGCTCTGCTAATCTCCAATTCTTTTCTTAAAGAAAAGAATTATATAATTATATTTTCTTAAAATATAATTTTAGCACATCTGTAATTTAGAGTATTGTATAACTGGTTGTTTTTATAGACCAAGGTCATTATTATTTCTGTTACATCAAAGTATGACCCTTAGGACACAAATATATTTTATTTGCACTAAAATATTACAATATATTCTATTTCAACCTTCTGAAACATATGGGAAATCAAGTATACAACTTACAAACAGAAGAGTTTCAGAAGAATTGTAAATGTAGAATAAATCCTATTCCCTATTAGAGGAGTGTTCTGAGTTATACTAGGTCATATGATCTCTCATTTGACTTTTTTCTTTGTACAATGGAGAAGGATGTTTGAGTCATCCATAAAAATGTAATAATGATCAGGTTGCTACCCTTTAAAGCCATGCCCTTGGGTTTTATTGAGGGTTGATGCAAGGAACAGCCATATGCAGATGGCTTCTGCATCAGCTATAAAATCATTTTCAAAGGCATTACCCATTTACATTATTCAGTGTTCCCTGTAAAAAAGACCTTGAGTAACATCCTTTTAGAACATCATATCAGGGGGAAAGTGTTTTCTGTAGAAGTGTTATGCATTTTCTTATTACTAATAAAGTGAAAGTTTGTTTTCTATTTTTATCCTGGATGCCAGGAAGCTCAGAGTGGTATGTCAACACTAACTCATGTAACTAATAAGTTCTTAGGGCTAGTATATTTACCTCATAAATTTTATTCTAGTTTATAGTTGTCTTTCTTATCGTAGGTAAATTTTCCTCATAAAATGTCTTAAAATCTTCTTGGAAATGGAAAAAGTATGGGAGGGAAGGTAGAACACAGACACTTTTTAGTTGCCTACTCTGTGAAGCACTGAGTTACATATAGTACTTAAGCATTATAGTATTATCAGTAGACCTCATAAAATAAAACCTTGGAGAGGCAAAAATTTTAAGCTAAGTATATATAATCACTGTGACTTTAATTCATACATTTTACAAAATCTATGTCTTTTCCTCTAAAGCATATATACCAATAAATATAAAAATTAATAAAAGATGCAAATTTGTTCACAGGCAGGACCATGATGGTGATCATATGGGAAAACCACTCAGGATATACCCAATTTGCTGGCAATCTTTTTGGTTTGGGACTGCTACAGCTTTTTCAAATTAGTTCACTGTACATGAAAACACTGGCTTTATCACTCATCAGAACAACATAATTGTTTCCTTCCAAAATCTGTATGGCCTACCAAGTAGTCTATTAAGTGGAGAAGAAATTGTGATGTGCCAAGTGAAAAAAAATCAATTTCTAGGAATATTTAGAAAGAAACAAACAAAGAAACAATGGGAGAGAGAGAGAGGGAGGAAGGGAGGAGGGAGGGAGAGAAGAAAGAAGGGAGGGAAGGAAAGGAAGGAAAGGAAGGGAGGGAAGGGAAAGGAGGGAAGAGAAGGGAAGGGAAGGGAAGGGAAGGGAAGGGAAGGGAAGGGAAGGGAAGGGAAGGGAAGGGAAGGGAAGGGAAGGGAAGGGAAGGGAGGAAGGGAAGGGAAGGAAGGAAGGGAGGGAGGAAGGGAGGGAGGAAGGAAAAGTGTGAGGGACAGAATACTAGTTTTCTTTATGTATGATCCATTTGGATACTGATATCAAACCTTGACTTCCTTTGTCTCATGTCAATATAAATTCCAAAAGAAAAGGCAGGATTCTTACCCTAAACCTCTATTACTATTACTCATCTTGCATGAGACTTTAGGAATAGATTTTTTTTTAATTCCCCAAGTGATTCTATTATGTAGTCAAGTTTAAGAAACACTATCAAAAAAATGATTTGTAGGTGATTACTATGGAATTAACCTCCATGCCACTCAACACCCAATTTCTACATACTCACACAAACATGTTTTTTTTTTCACTTCTCCCCAATGCCACATGATATCTTCCTAGCTCTTTACTCTTGTCTCTGTAACCTCTATGACTCTTGCTTTGAACTCTTTGAATTTAGCATTCACTTTCTGTTTTGTTTTGTTTTAAAGATTTTATTCACTTATTCATAAGAGACACAGAGAGAGGCAGACACATAGGCAGAAGGAGAAGCAGGCAACCCCAGGATCATGCCCTGAGTCAAAGGCAGACACTTCACCACTGAGCCACCCAGGGGTCCCTAGCATTCATTGTAAATCTCTTCCAGAATCAGATCTGAGTTCTCATTAGTGGGCTTTACTACAGCTTACTTTTTAGCACTTATTTGCTCCTATTGTCTTAATAATTCCCCGCTCCAGACTAAACTGGAATTTAATCACCCCCACTGGTCACATGGCCAGCTTTGGAATTCAAGATGGAGAAGGTGTAAGAAGGTTGTTTAAGGGGCAGCCCCAGTGGCGCAGCGGTTTAGCGCCGCCTGCAGCCCAGGGTGTGATCCTGGAGACCCCAGGATCGAGTCCCACATCGGGCTCCCTGCATGGAGCTTGCTTCTCCCTCTGCCTGTGTCTCTGTCTCTCTCTCTAGCTGTGTCTCTATGAATAAATAAATAAAATCTTAAAAAAAAAAAAAAAAAAAAAAAAAAAAAAAAAAAAAAAAAAAAGAAGGTTGTTTAAGACATGCAATATACATGACTGTGACTATCTTACAAAAATATAACTACCATATAGATGAGGAGGACAAAAGACAACCAACTCC
Organism: Canis lupus baileyi; assembly: GCF_048164855.1. Lineage (NCBI taxonomy): Eukaryota > Metazoa > Chordata > Mammalia > Carnivora > Canidae > Canis > Canis lupus. Next base: position 45,099,272 of record NC_132847.1, on the reverse strand, counting down.
TCAGAATTACTGTCTTGCCATAATATTATGCAAACTTTGTCATAAAGAATTTAGCTGATCAGCTCAACTATGGACTTAAGATAATACCAAGAAATACTAGTAATTTTACCCCATGCACCTATGCCACTGTCTTATCATTAAAATTTAGTTACAAACAGTGCTTGATACATAAAAGATTTTTAAAGATCTATTTAATGTGCTTGGCAAAATCTAGTAAAGTGAATAATTCCAAAAGCACAATATTGTATTTTGGAACAGTTCACTGATCAAATATTACAAAATGACACCACATAACAACTCTGAATGTTTATGACAATTGCACTCAAAATAAATAGCTTCATATCAAAATTTGAATAACAGCTGGGAGCCAAATTAGACTGAAGGACAGATTGCAAGTATCTTTAAGTTATATATTCTTCCCAATTCCCTACTAAAACTGCCTTTATCAATTTAATCCACATAATAGTTTCCACCATTATAAATTTATCAACCAGATTATTCATATGCCTGCCATGCATAATTATAATTAATTTGCTGAAGGCTCATTTTGCTGCTTCTATTAATTATGATCCTATGGTTTTAAATAAATCAGTGAGAAGGGAGAAAACCTAAACAAGTAGAATATAGTAGACTAGACCAATAAAGTGTATCACTCAAATGACACTCCCTAATGGTGTCAGGAAGATAACTTACTGGTATTTTGAACATCAGCACGGAATTAAAAATTTAACTAGTGAATCTAATGCTGCATGATCCTGCCCTGTTCTCTCTTCCAGATCAATTTCTACTAATAAATCATTGGATCATGAAAAGGGATACAGGGGCTAAAATATGGCAATAAAAAATAAGCAATGTAAATTATGATTCCCAAGGAATTTAATTAGGTTTTTCAATTAACTCAAGATGAATTTTCCTTTCTAATTAAATAAACCACACCATCTCCCCCTTCACCCATCAAACACAAAACAACAACAACAAAACACATCCTAAGTTATTAGTCCATTCTGACTAGGTAAAATACAATTATGTATTGGAAAAAACCTGAATAACTCACAGATTTTCACTCTCTCTTTCCTTGCTTGCTCTCTTTGAAACATAAAACTCTCAACTAAAGTAATCGTGGTGGGAAAAACACAATATATCCTAAAGAAACTGCAGGGAAGATCTTTGATAATTTATTGAAGACACTTTTGAGAGTGGGTAGACTTTGATCATAAAAACCAATTTTCAAAAAATTTCTAACACTTTTCAGTGGAGGAAAAAAAGTGAAGGCTGTTTGGGGATATTAAGCAACACACTATTTCTGAACAATAATCTCTTGTTTCTGAACAAGAACCTCGGGGGAGTACATTGCATTATAGCCCCAAGCCATGCCTAAACCGCAGTTTTAGTGGTTGTTTGAATTGAAGCATCTCCTACAAAATGTGTTTCCTTGCATCAGAAATCAAATATAAATGGCACATGTTCCAAGTTCCTCAGAAAGCTATAGAAATCCTCAGATGACCCTTTTTTTTTTGTATGTATATTTTCATAACTGAGTCAGAATTTTTGGACATTCCTACTTCCAATACAATGAACCAATATTCTTTATAGTAAATATCCATCTCTATTTTTGCCCATTGCTTCAGAGTAGCTATTAATAATATTCCTTTGCACTACCAAAAGTGTCTTGGTTTAGAAAATAAATGATGCAGTGATCCTATTATACGGGTCTCAAATTAGTTTTAGAAAGGAAACAAAAAACAGCCATTTTTTTTGAGAGACAGAGAAAGCAACTGCATGTGCTACTGGACCAGGATAAAGGGGGTGCAAAGGTAGAGACAGAGAGAGAATCTTAAGCAAGCTCTACACTCGGCAAGGAGCTCTATGTAGGGCTTGATCTCCTGACTCTGAGATCATGACCTGAGCTGAAATCAAGAGTTGGTTGCTTAAACGACAGTGCCACCCAGATACCCCACAATAGCCATTTTTATCATATCTTTCCGTGAGGTCAAGGATTTGTATCTATTTTTTACTGATGTACTCAGAACCTTGAACAATATCAGACACATAGTAGATTCATAATAAATAGCTCTTGAATAAATCAATCTCTAAAAATGAAAAGCTAAAATGTGTCCCAAAGAGCAGCATGCTTCACAAGAAGACTCCCTGTGAAAATCCTTAAATTTTAAGTCAGAATGTAATATTTTATAAATAATAACTTGAAGATCTAGTTGCATATCAGAACATATAATAATACATCAATAACAATCAGAACTTAAAATTATCCTGTTTCTTTTTAGAATTAATAAATTTTCCAGAGCAAAAATCAGTTGTCCACATTTTTATTAAGATTTCATCTTTTAGAGAAATTTAAGATTCACAGAAAATCTGAGGAAAAGGTACAGAGATTTCCCATATACATATACTCTGTCCTTACATATACACAACCTCCCATTTATCAATTTTACCAGAGTGGCACTTTTGTTACAACTGGAGAACCCACATTTACACGTCATAGTCCCCAAAGGTCCATAGTATCCTTATAGTTCACTCTTAGTGTTGTACATTCTATAGTTTTGAATATTTGTATAGTGACAGGTACATATCTATCATTACAGTACCATACAGAATATTTTCATTGTCCTAAAAATCCTCAATGTTCCATCTATTATTCATCCTTGCCCCACTCTAAGCCCTGGCAACCACTTATCATTTTACTGTATTCACAGTTTTGCCTTTTCTGGAATATCATATAGTTGGAATCAGTATATGTAGCCTTTCCACATGGCTTCTTTCACTTAGTAATGGGTACTCAAATCTCTTACATGTCTTTTTATGGCTTGATATGTCATTTCTTTTCAGTGCTGAATAATACTCTACTGTCTGGATATAATATAGTTCATTTATCTATTCACCTACTGAAGTACATCTTGGCTGCCTCCAAGTTTGGGCAATTATGAATAAAGCTGCTATAAACATTTGCGTATGGCTCTCTGTGTGGATATAAGTTTTTAACTCCCCTAGCTAAATACCAAGATATACAATTGCTGGATCATATGGTGAAAGTATGTTTAATTTTGCACAATTTTTTTCAAGGCAAAGAATCATCGAGTATAATTGAAGAAACAGCTCTTTAAAAGATTAATGAGCCTTGCCAAGTAAAAAAGCAAGCTGATTTGATTACTTTAAAGTAAGTTAAATAAAAAGATTATTGGGAAGGGGTAGAAGCTTGCAACTGGCAAAATGAAGAATTTAGAATCTATTAATTTCTCAATTTCATGTCCCCCAAAACTATATTTTCATATCACGCTAGATATTAGAGATAGCAGTTTTTTAATTGTATGTTAATAATCTTAAGGGTTCCCCCCCCTTTTAAGTAGTATCATTATCAGGCAGGACAGAAAATGAGACAGTAAACTATTTGTTTTTGTTTTTGTTTTAAGATTTTATTTTTAAGTAATCTCTACACCCAACATGGGGCTCGAACTCATGACCCTGAGATCAAGAGTCACATGATCTTCCAATTGAGCCAGCCAGGCGCCCGACAATAAACTATTTGTTTATTAAATCATATTTTATTGAATTGACAAAAAATTAAGAGAAATCAGATTTCCCTACTATCTTTGCATATTTATACTTAGGAAAAGGAAGGGGAACTGGAAAATAAATTAGTCTGTCTGTACCAAACTACCTTGACTTTTTCCATCCTCTTTCCTCTGTCCCCAAGGTACTAAGTTTCCATTCACCCAAGCATCCTGCCTGGGTCCCTTTCTCACTCTCACCATGATGACATTCAAAGGACAGTCTTTTTATTTGCCATCAACTTTTCTTCACAAAGAGGCTTGTATATAAATACTGCTTTCTAGATATGATGTCATAACTTAGAGATCACAGACATTGGAATATACTTAAAATTTAACTAAATGGCAACAATGGATTCATGTGTCAATGTGGAATGGCAGGATGGTAAGATGGCATTCAGTTCATTGTCCTAAAGTCTATGCTTTTCTTGCATTTCTAATTGGTGCTCATTTTTCACAGGTTTTCCCTTTAATCCATTCTCTACAGAGTAACCAAAGTAAATTTTAGAAGCAAAAATTTTATCATGCAGCTCCTCGTTTAAAACCCTCAAATGGTGGGACTCCTGGGTGGCTCAGTGGTTGAGCCTCTGCCTTTGGCCCAGGGCGTGATCAAGTCCCATATCAGGCTCCCTGTGAGGAGACTGCTTCTCCCTCTCCCTATGTCTCTGCCTTCTCTCTGTGTCTCTCATGAATAAAAAAATAAAATATTTAAAAGAAAAACCCTCAAATGGTTTTCTTTCCATCTTACTGATCTCAAATATTTAGCATGACAAAGATTTCATTTGATCTGATCTCTGCTCACCACATGATTTCTATTCTGTGTTACTTATTGTTCCTCAAACTACCTTGCCCTATTTCAACTCTTATTCTTCCCTTTTATAGGACCATTCTTACCCCGAATTTTTACTGATACATCTTGTCCTTTATGTCTTAGTATCAGTGCAACAGAGAATACCCTGACCCTGAATCCAAGCCAGGTATTCCTGATACCATTTCTTGGGATTACTTTTATTTTCATTCAATGACATTACCAAAATGTGTAATTGCTTACACATTATGAGTTGTATTTATTAAGCTAAAAGTTTCATTTACTCAACTATAAACTCCCTAATAGTAGACATTAACTCTGCTTAACTTGTCACTATTATATCTCTTCTGCCATAAACATAATAGGTGATCAATACACACTTGGTGAATAAATAACGAAACCCCCATAGTGTCACAGAACACAAAACAACTCAATATTATTGGGCAGGGTGAGTTTTCACTTTGGGGCCAGGATCAGTTATGATGAATTTTCAAATAATCATAAGCCACACTACTGACATCCTATATATATTAGAAAAAATTGGCATCTAAAGCAACAGATAAAATCAAAAGCAAAAATCTGACCAGCATTTAGATGAGGCATACATTTGCATGCATTTTACATTTCATAAAATGAATCCTTAGGTATAAAACATGTCCAACAAAATGAATATAGTCCAAATAAATTGCACATTAGCATATATTTAAATATCATGAAAATTGGCCAATTTTGCACTTTTCTAGTTTTCTAAAAATTGTTGCATGGAGAATTTTAACTCACTACCCCCAATAAATTCCAAGCTTTTCTTCATGATAAAGTAACAAAAAGAACCAAGGACTAATATAATCTCTACAGGATATCTACCATAAAGACCATATATATGTAAATTCTTGAGAAAACATTACTATTAGTTCCTGCCTGAGAGGGTTGGCTGTTGTCTACAATATAATGTTTAAAAATCCAAAAGTGTATTTTAGATGTATTTAAATAAAAATTAAAGCTGGTATATGTATAAAGTGTATAGTATATGTATACACTTTATATATATAGTGTAAAGACTATCATTCAATTTAATATAAAAAAAGCTATGACTAGCAATGTCCATCAGTATGCCACACTAGATATATTAGTGACCCCTCTACAGAATGATTCTTATATATACACTATATTTACACACATACATACATATATACAAATACTGCAAACACATACATATATTTTCTTTTTTTTATTTTTTTTTTAATTTTTATTTATTTATGATAGTCACAGAGAGAGAGAGAGGCGCAGAGACACAGACAGAGGGAGAAGCAGGCTCCATGCACCGGGAGCCCGACGTGGGATTCGATCCCGGGTCTCCAGGATCGCGCCCTGGGCCAAAGGCAGGCGCCAAACCGCTGCGCCACCCAGGGATCCCATACATATATTTTCTTAAATGAATTTCTAAGCTAAAAAAACACAAAGGTTTATTCAAAAAGCAAAACAAACAAAATTCAAAGCCAGGAAGGGAATCCGGAAAGGAGAACTCTGTCTTAAAATTAATCCTAGTCTGGAGATTATCCCTAAACCTCATAAATTTGATCTTCACTTTTCAGATCCTCATAGGACTTAGGATATAAACAAGGTTCAGTTTCATTCAAGTTGGGCAGAGGGACTGTACTAAATAAAGGCTATCTATAGTTTATTTCTTATTGGAAAGGTGCAAAATGACCCATTTTACCATCCTAAGAGGGACAAAGTCATATAGTAGATTCTTATCTCTGATAGTTTATTTTACTTATCAACTGAACTGGGCTATAGGGCACTCAAATATATGGTTTAGCATTATTCCAACTACGTCTGTGAGGGTGATTCTTGATAAGATCTACATTTGAATTAGTAGTCTGTGTAAGCAGAGTGCTCTTTCCAATGTAGGTGGGTTTCATGCTATCTGTTGGTGGCTTGAATAGAATACATGGGAGGTAAAGGAGATTCACACTCTTTTGCCTTTTTTGAGCTAGGATATTGGCCTTCTGCACTTCATACTGAAGTTTACTTCATCACCGCTCTTAGTTGGACTTGAACTAGAATTTACACCTTCAGTTCTTTTGGTTCCTAATACTTCAGACTCGGATTTGGACTACACTACTGGCTCTCTGTGTCTCCAGCTTGCAGGTGGCAGACTGTGGGACTTCTCAGTCTCTAAAATCACATGAGCCACTCCTTTATAATAAATCTCTATAAATAAATAGATAAGTGGAAATAGAAATATGAATATGAATAAAGCATTTATGCACACTCTCACATCTTCTTGTCCTGTGTGTGTGTATCTCTTATTGGTTCTATGGTCCTGGTTCTCTGGAGAATGCTAATTAATACACCACAAAGTATTAAAGTGAAGACTTAAAAAAAAAAAAAAAACAACTAGGTACAAGCATTTTAATTTGGAGGTGATCACAGAAGGACAAATGATGACATGAGAAAAGCAAAGCAGAGAAGAAAGAAAGCCAAAGAAGGAGCCATTAATAAGTAGTAGTGAGCAACTGAACTCAATCATACTATTTACCTAAGAAACCATTTGGGGGATCCCTGGGTGGCGCAGCGGTTTGGCGCCTGCCTTTGGCCCAGGGCGCGATCCTGGAGACCCGGGATCAAATCCCACGTCGGGCTCCCTGCATGGAGCCTGCTTCTCCCTCTGCCTATGTCTCTTCCTCTCTCTCTCTCTCTGTGTGACTGTCATGAATAAATAAATAAAATCTTTAAAAAAAAAAAAAAAAAAAAAAGAAACCATTTGGGACATGCATCAACTCACCTCAGTTGAGGGAAGGAATGATATGAGATTAAACCCATTAATTCCTGCTCCTAATGTTTGAGGATTTTTCTGTGATAATAATTCCTTCACATTACTGAGTTTTGCCTGCCTGAGACCCTGTCAGCTCCTATAATGCTAGAAAAAGCCTACAGTCTGAGAACAAGAGGGACCAAGTTACTCTAGTTGGGAACCATCTAGTTGAATAGTAAATTAGCATATTTTTATAAAGAAAATCCAAAATAAAAAAAAATAAAATCCAAATTACAAAATGAGTTATTTTATTTAACAGGAGATCATTATACATTTGCTGAAAAATAAATTAGCATATAAAATCATTTGATTATCTATATACCAACAGGGAACATTTGAAATATGTGTATTTAAAACATACTACTTTAAATAGTAATCAAAATAGTAAACACATTGGAGTAAGTCTAATAAATCATATGTAAGATTTATTGTAAAGACTACAAAATTTTATTGAAATACATTGAAAAAGACCTATTAAAAATAGGATCACCAATGTCAATCTATGTAAATGGATTGGGAGATTCATTATCATGATACTGTCAACTAACAGAATAAACCAATAGATTCAATGCAATCTCCATCAAAATTCCATTTATATTTATTATTTGTTTTTGTAGAGTTTGATAAAAGTGCAAAGTATTCCAGGGTACTCCTGAAAATGATCAAGGACTTGCCCTAAAAACTGTGAAAATTAAATTGTACATTATTATCAAAGAGATAGACAAACAAATGAAATAGAATAGCAAAGAAATACACACGATTTGGACATATGATTTATGATACAACTAATTACCCAAAGTAGAGAATAAATGGTCCTTTCAACCTATGGTGTTGAAAAAACTGCTTAACCTTAAGGTAAGAAGATAAAATTCAATTCTTTTTTTTTTTTAATTTTTTTTTTAAATTCAATTCTTACCTCACATTTTGCTATGAAGTTTCATTACAATAGAATAAAGAGTCAAACAGGAAAGTCAAAATTAAAGATGAAATCCAACCTTCTTTTCTACTTGTGAACTGCACAAACTCTGGATACAGATATTCCCTAGATACAGATCTACTGCCCACTTTTTCTCAATTGGAAACCTTTTATCATACTTGTTCGATAGCCCATCAATCTCACAATGCTTCCTGAATCACTTCCTAGAATGTTCCTTCCCTTCTCTCCCATCCTCAAATCTAACCCATTATTTAAATACTAATTCTTCAGAAATTTTATTCACTTTCTTACCAAGAGAGTCACCTCTCTCTCATCTTCAAAGTCCAGTTACATCTAATGCCTATGCCAACATTTGCCAGTGCATATACCATAAAAATCTCTGAGAGAAAATAGAATGCCATTGTCAAATAAGTTTAGAAGCCACTGCAAATTTAAGCTGCCTAGTGAAGATTCACATCACCATAGAATTTTGAGAAGCTCTGCAATTTAAGAAGACAAACAAACAAAGAAACCCGATTAACTTTGCCAAAGTCAACATTTGCCTAAGTTATTTAGCCACAGAACTTTTTATTTAGAAGCACCTAGGGATTCTTCTTGAAACATATCTAATAATATATATCTATCCTTCTAGGAGACACACTCGGAACATGCCTACCATCTTCAATTTTATCACATAGTGAATCATAATGCTTTGTTATATTTTGAAGTTATAAAGGTTTTATTAAGTCTCATTTTTGCCCTAAATTTTCTTCCTAAAGGTAAATATGACACTAAAAATTAAAATTTCAGACAGAAAACCAAGTGATTTATATATTTTCTCAAGTTGAATCTTTACAACATAATTTATGCTCTATTAAAAATTCATTTTACTGAAGAGAAGGTGAGGTTTACATTTTTTTAGGAATACCATCGCCATGGTAATGTTGGGTTCTAAAAGTTATTATTGAATTGAATGGCCTATTTGGTCATCATTTATCAGGCCTGTATAAATCCAAATCTGGCCTTACCTTAGAATCAATAATATATATATATAATATATAATATATAAAATATTATATATCTATACACATATACACATAAACACACACACATACATTCTCATAAATTGATAAAATTCCATTGTATTTATTTTGGAACTCACTAAATTATTTGGCTACACTGGAATCTGTGTCAAATATTTCTTGAGATATGCAATTGTACACTGAATGTAGTACATATATTGAAAAATCTTTGCCTTTGTATTTACATAGAGAATTTTAAGAAGCAGTATGTGCAGAAATAGAATTCAATAATAGAAAGATATTGAGATACATATAAATATCAAAGATAAACAAAATAACATTAAATGTAATGGAGAAGTTAAAATTAAATCATAAATAAGTTTTGAATCATATCTCTGAAGGTTGAAGCAATATCTGTAATTATTGAAAACAAAGCCCTCCTCCATATTTCTTATTTCTACTCTAGGCTGTGCTTAAATATTGGAAATGTGGTTATACTCAGTGTGAGTACTTGATGTCATTTTTCAAAGTTAGCAACTATCAGATATTATATGGTGTGCCATCAAAACAATGAAACTACTAGAACAGAAATCAAGAAAAACTACATTCTGCACATCTGAGTTTTCTTCTAATCACTATATAATTCATAAATGTATAGCTACACTTTATAGGATTATACCAACACTTTATAGGATTATACCAAGCAAAGCTCCCATTATGGAGTTAAGAAATATTTATTATGCTAATATCTCTATGTGTCTACTTACCTACCTTTATCTATCATTGGGCAAAAATCACCTGCACGTAATTTATTCAAACTTAGTGGTCTGGAACCATGGAATAGGTGGAAAGTATATAAGCAAATACATGATGACACTGTGTATGGTACTGTCTTATAATTATTAAATTACTAATGCCTGATTGTCCCTTACTTTTGTGTAACTCTTCACAGTCTGAAAAAATGTTTTTATGTACATTAACTAGTTTGATTAGTTACCAATTATCAAAAAAAAGTCAAATGCAGTATCTAATTAGCTAAACCAAAGTAATCAGCTAGGTAGAGTAGATGATCATCTTTTAGCTCTTTAAGTGATGAAGGAAGGACTCAGGAGTGTCAAGTGCTGGCCCAAATACAGAGATTCTCTATGGTACTTAGTTCATGACAACCAAACTACAGTTCATCTACATTCTGAAAAGGACATCATGAGGAATGGAAATAAATTAATAGTAGCTAACATTTTGAAGAACTGTGATAAATGTTCTAGCTCTCTGACCCTCAGAGCAACCATAGTGGATATACACAAAAATTCCATTTTATAGAGAAGAAAACTGAAGCTCAGATGTAGGATCTATGTGAAATATATATATATAATAAAATAGATCTGCCAAGAAGCAAACCTAAATATTTGCCACATAAGAGACTTATTGGAAGAAACACTTAGATGTTAAAAGGGGAAGGGGATGGGAGAGGTAGACAGATTTGCCTAAGTTATTTAGCCACAGAATTTTTTATTTGAGGAGTACCTAGGGATCCTTCTTGAAACATATCTAATAATATATATCTATCCTTTTAGGAGACACACTTGGAACATGCCTACCATCTTCAATTTCATCACGTAGTGAATCATAATGCTTTGTTATATTTTGAAGTTGGTAGACCAACTGTGAGGTAGGTCTGACTTCTAAGAAGGAAGAATCCCAGCCTTCAGTTCAATTTTTTAAAGTCATGTCAAATCAATGATGTAAGCCAAAGTTACAGAGGAGATCACTATCTCCCAAGAACGGGCCTTAGTATCCCTGCTACACTAACTAATTCATGAGGAAGTATGCCCTGTACAAATTAGTAGATTCAGAGTGTCATCCCTCAATTATCCTCCCTAAGTCAGGATATTTGAGTGACACATTTTTATGGTCAACACACACCTTGACCTCACAGCATGCACAGAAATCATTTCATGGTGGATTAAAGAATGGACAATAAAGGGAAAAAATACAGAAGTTTTAAAAGACAAATATAGAAAATGTTTTTCTAGCTTTGGAGTAGGAAAGATTTTCTTGACATACAAAATACTAACTACACAGGAAAACAGTGATAAATTTGATCACATTAAAATTAAGAATTTCTGTTCCTCAAGAAATTCAGTAAATGAGTGAAGTAACATGCCACACACTGAACTAAGATATTTGCAACACAATGACTAATTAAGATCTACTTCCTAGAATGAATTAAAGTAACAACTGCTAGGAGTCATGAATAGGATTTTGACAAAGAGGAGGCTCATATGGCCAATAGGTATATGATAAGACAAACCACTTCAATAATTAGGAAAATGAAAATCAAAACCATAATGTGATAAGATTACAAACCTACTAGCTTGGTAAAAAAAATGACTGGTAATAAAAATGGTGAAATGAAAGACACAGGAAGTACCACTGCTAGTGAGTATAAATTGGTACAACTATTCTGGAAAGAATCAGGCATTAATTAACTAATGAAATTATAAATGCACACATCAAATTACCCTGCAAACGTACCCTTAGGTTTGTATCTACATGCTAAGAGACACATGAGGGAATATGCAAAGTAGCTTTTTTCTTAAGAGATACATATTAGGGTGGGGAAGAGAACAATTGCCTAGAGACAGTAGAATGTACAAATAATACATTAATTGTGGTATATTCATGCCATCAAATGCTGTACAGCATATAAAAGAAATGAAATAAAACATATCTTTCGGGTGCCTAATTATCTGCCTTCAGCTCAGGTCATGCATGATCTGAGGGTCTTGGGACTGAGCCCTTTCCCTGCTCAGCGAGGAGTCAGCTTGTCTCCCTCTCCCCCTGCTCCTTTTCCCTGCTCATGCTCGTTCTCTCTCTCTCTCTCAAATAAATAAATCTTTAAAGCTGTATCTTTAACATTATCCAATTCTAAAAACACAATATTAAGCAAAAAAAAGTCACAGAACTGAAAGTGAATGTGTTTTGCACTCAAGGGAAGAAAAAGTATGCTGTATGGTTAAGAGATTCACATATACAGGGTATATCTATAAAGAAAATCAGTGGAATTAACACAAAAATACATTACTTCTGGAAAGCAAGAGTTTGGAAAAAGGGAACTGCCAAATAGAAAGAGGGGCATGCAGAGTTTTTCTTAAAGGTTAATGAATATGCTACAGCAATTGGTTAATTTTTTCCAAAATGTAAATATAAATTTTATACTCCCATTTGTGTGTCTATCTCCAATAATTAGTAGACAATAAAAGAAAGCAAAACTCAGAAAAGATGAGTAACTTTTTCAAGGTCACACAGTTGATAAAGAATGATGCACTGAAATGCCTTCGATTCCAAAACTTATGCTCTTTTCTTCGAAAATTGTCAATGAATCCATTCTCTCATAAATCGAAGTAATTGTTGACCTCTTCAACAGCACAATTTTTACTTACAACATATATCTTAATCATTTATAGAGGAATAAACTTGTTTTAACGATTACATTGATTTTATCCCCACAGTTGGAAACTACATTGCACAGACTCTCAGAGGGAAGCTGTCACATTTAATATCTCCATCTTTCCCCACATATAAATAAACCCATATCTCTTTCATCTTACACAAATTCTCAATTGTTTATTCCCTGTCTTAAACCAATTTGATGTCCTGTTTTTTAAAGACAAACGTAAGAAATTAAGGGGCAGAGAGAAAGAGCATGCAAGTCCTTCTGCCTATAACACTCTATCAACTTCCACCTCCTCTTACCTTTCAAGTAGCCTGCTCATAATTAACCTTCAATAATTTTGTAAACATTTATTAAGCACCAAATTATGTACCAAATACTTTAACTTTTTCATTAAGCCCTTACAGAAACAGTGTGAGATAAGTACCTTCAAATTTATTTTACAGATGGTGACACAGAATTTAAGGCACTAAGAGGCAGAATGTACATAAGGGGCCACTGTCAGTAAATGGCAAAGCTGGCTAGAAGATAGGTAGGACTGTCTCCAGAGACGTTAAACTCAACTACTATGTCATGCTGTCCCCTCAGTAAATCCAAACATGTTATCTTTGCCACAAGATTTTCCTCCAACTGCTTCCTCCAGGTTCCATCTCTCTGGGTTAGGGTTTTTTTCCTATAGGATTCCCTACTATCCAGTGAATCTATCTGTCATAATGACAAAGCATAAAGGTTGAGAGCATGGGTCCTGGAGTCAGACTATCCAGAATAAAATCCTTTCTTTGCTATCTGCTTAATATATTTACAAAGTTTCAGATAAACCTACTAAATCTCTGTAAAATGGGGATAAATGTATCTCCACACTTTGGTGTGTTTAAAATGAAATATTGGTAAAGTACTTATGATACTGTTTAAAACATAGTGAATTCTCAATGGAAATTTTTTCTATATTATATTTGTCATTCAGAAATAACAGTAGTTTTCCTACTTGTCAATTGCTACCTTTATAAAAGAAGAACAAATATGGGTTACTAAGTGGGGAATGTTTCCTTCACTCAGAATTCAGCCTTCTCATGCCAGGTCCTGAATAGAAGAAAGCAGGGACTCAGCACTATCTCTGTTCTTTGGAGATCCCAAGACCTGACAATCTATACCTATTTCACTTGCAGGAGGGCTGAGGTAGTAAAGTCCATTAAAGGCAAGAGAATCAAAACTGGTGCTGGTTCTCCTATGAGGTCTGATCCTGCATTCATTTATGATTATCTCTTTATCCTTACAAATTCCACTGTTGGGGCAGAGGACATTCTAGCTTGAGAAAAAGCCAAGTAATTCCTTGTAGGTTTCTTGAATGATCTGCTGCTCTTCAAGATTCTGGAAAGTATATTTAAGCTCTCATTAGACTGAAATTGTAACGTGGTATATACATGGTAGGGCAGATCACTAATAAAGAGAAGCCCTAAAGGACCATAAAAATCAAGATGGTTTTATTGATAAAATATTAATGCAGTTTTAAATAAACAATCCTAACACCTTTGTAACTTAAGGGTGTCAGGAGCAGTTACCTAATATCTAAATCAGTAAATTTTCTGTCACTGGAAAATTCCTGTTAAAAGAATTATTTATAAACTATTTAATAGACTTTTTCTTACATTAGAGATTAAGCATTTTCCAAATTATAAGTATTTAAATGAATTCTTACATTCAAACTACTCTCTAGTAGTACCTTTTCACACTACCCAGCCTTAAATTTTGCTTAAAAGAGTAGAAACTTGTTTCCAACATATTGTGCCACTTCTCAAGTGCAATCTCATTTATATTTACTTTTGAACATAGAGAACTAAAATTTAAAAATATTAAATATTGAAATAAGATCAAGTGAAATTCATTTGAATGATAACACCTTTCAAAGAAGTTTGGATATATATTACAATAGGCCACAACCATGTTTTCAGAATGGCTTAATACATGGAACTATAATATTTATTAGTTATGTAGCCTTGAGAAAATACCTGAGTCTCCATTTTATCATTTATAAAACGACATTTATACTATCTATTTTATAGATATATAGTGGTGGATAAGGGAACTGAATGTGTAAAGTCACTGCCATATTTCTTAACTCACAAAGGCACTTGATAGAAGCATACTTTAAAATTATTCACTGCTTTCTGCTTCCACCTTTTACCGTGTGACTTGCAGATCTAGCCTTGATTTTGAACTTGACTGCATCACTCATTTCAGCCTATGGGATGTTACCATATGTGGCATACTCAACAGTTTAAAATATGCATGTACAGTTAGGCTTGCCATCTCCATGAGAAAAACTGTCATTGCCCTCCCATACATGGAGCAAACCTGAGGATGTTCCTCAGTGAGGAACTGCAGTTTGAAGCAGATCTGCCTAGCCAAACCACACTGGTAAGTGATAGAAAAGAAATAATTACTCCTGTCATCCACTGAGTCAGGATTCTATATATTTTTAAAAGATTTTATTTATTTATTCATGAGAGACACACAGAGAAGAGAGAGAGGCAGAGACACAGGCAGAGGGAGAAGCAGGCTCCTTGCAGGGAGCCTGATGTGGGACTTGATCCCGGGTCTCCAGGATGAGGCCCTGGGCTGAAGGCAGCGCTAAACTGCTGAACCACCCAGGCTGCCCAGGAGTCTATATTTTGTAGCTTTAATAATGGTAATGGCTAGTTGATACTACAACTTTGAAGTGTTATATATATAACTTAAAAATATCTTAATTATCCTATATTTCTTCATCTGTTCTGAGAGGTTAATATTATTTTTTGCAGGATTTTTTTGAGAATGAGTCAGTATTTGTAAAGCACTTTGGATGCTTTAAACATGCTGGCCCTCAAAGCCTTATATAAATATAGCCTCTTACTGTTTTTTTGTTGTTAATAGACCTAAATTCTATATTTATAAATGTTATGTGCTTCCATCATTTAGACCCTGTGCCACCCTTCTCTGAAAAATAATTCAGCAGAGTAAGTTTGTTTTCTTCCAGTGTGGATATTCTCCAATTAGAGAACACACCTCCAACCCAGTCCACAAGAGAGCAGCCTCCAACTTAACAAACATGTTAACAATGTGTGTCATTGTTTTAGGTACACATGCAGACAGAATGACTTTTTTTTTTAAATATTGTATTTATTTATTCATGATAGACACAGAGAGAGAGAGAGGCAGAGACAGAGGCAGAGGGAGGAGCAGGGTCCATGCAGGGAGCCTGATGTGGGACTTGATCCAGGGCCTCCAGGATCACGCCTTGGGCTACAGGCGGCGCTAAACCGCTGCGCCACCGGGGCTGCCCCCAGAATGACTCTTAAACATGTAGATGCCACCAGGGGTAATATTTGAGAGGAATATACACGAAGTAACTTCTGATTGGAGACGTCTGTAGAAGAGACAGTTCTTTCCCTGTTGTACATAGCAGGAATGCTTTACTTTTCTCACTAATTTCTAAATTATTTATATAATTTATTACATGAATTAATAAAAATCATGTATCTGGAAAAATGGAAAGACATAGGATATAGTAGCTGTGATGGTTAATTTTATGTGCCAAAAATGTTGTTAGCCTATGGTTCCCAGTTTTTTTTTTGGGGGGGTCCCAGTTTTTTGATCAAGCATTAGTCTAGATGTTTCTGTAAAGACACTTTTTAGATGTGACTAACATTCAGATCACTAGAATCTAAGTAAAGTAGACTGACCTTAATAATGCTATGGATCTTGTCCAATCAGTTGAAGGTCTTAAATGTAAAACTAGAGATTTCTTAAAGAAGCACTAATTCTGCCTCAAGACTATAATACTGCAATTGTGCTTTCAGTTTCTGGTCTGCAGATTTTGGACTTCAATTTGTAATACCAACTATTCTCTGAATTTCCAACCTGCTAGTCTGCTTTATAAATTTTGGACTCACCAGCCCCCACAACTGTGTGATATAAGTCAATTCCTTAAAATAAGTGTCATCTGATAGATAATGAGATACATAGATATCCTATTGGTTCTGTTCATCCGGATAGGGAGACCCTGACTAATACAGTAGCAAATAGAGAAATAATTCTCTACATGGAGACTAAGGACAAAGGACACTATGCAGCAAATGGGAAGAAATATACATTTTCAGAGATATATTTCCATTCAGTAATTTGGTAATTCAGTAAATACACAGTGAGCTCCGTCATATAACCTAGATTAATGAGATATAGTCATGCCCTCCAGGAGTTCATAATCCTGGGACAAAGTCAAGCCGATAATCACCCAAAGGAAAGCAATTAGGTGACAGGATTCCTTGTTGCACAGAGAAGCAGGGTTCCAGATCTGAGAAATGTGTTTCAAAAATAAGTCAAATTTCAAATGTATTAAAAGAATTATTAGACACAATAATGGAAGTATGATAGTCAATAGAAAATAACTAATACAACCAAAGATTTGGAGATAAGAAAGTACACACTATGGACTAGAACTTTAGGTACTTTGGGGCTGCATAGCAATAGCTATGGAAAAAAGAAGGCAGATGAGGTCTCTGTTACAGAAAGCAGATCTTCTGCACTTTGGATAATGTCTATTCTACTTAGTTTTGCCTTTCATCTTTGTTTCCTGAAAACCTAGCATAAATTCTCATATCTATATATGCTCAATGAATCTTTATTTCAATGCAAATAGATGAAATATATGAAGGAATAAAACACATTATAGTGGAAGAATATTGGAGTGAATCTCCAAATAATAGAGACCAAGAAAAACATATGTATTGATCCAAAGCATTTGTTAGGTGTTTAAAATAGCCCAAGTACTGCAAAAAGCATTCTGTGTGAGACTGGCATTTTGGTTTTAAGCAAGGAAGACAGAATCTCTGTTTGATTGAGCTTAATTTCTAATAACAAAGAGGATGAGGAATGAAAAGTTTCAGTGAAGCTTAAATATAGTACATTTTTCTCTAACTTTGCTAAGTAAGATTTCCTCCTTTCCTAGGAAAAAGGATTTGGAGAAACACATTAGTTGCACAACATATTTGGTTATATATTTGTGTGCCTTTTATCTACATGGTAACTATTGATTAGTTCTTGGTACAATATGGCTCAGTACAGATAGGCTTAGCTTACCTTTCTGGTGTAATGAGAACTCTCTGAGATAACATCATTTTAATATATTATTATGGATAGAGAACTCTCTGAGATAACATCATTTTAATATATTATTATGGATAGAATTAGGCCAGGTTAACCTTAGTTGGCAACTTTAGTAAAAAAATCTGGTGTCCTTGGTAGACAAACTTGATAAAGCATACTCCATATATAGTGAGGACTGGTAAAGCCTCTCTCTGTATGGGTGTGTTCCGTATTTTATACACATCAGCATATTGATCTGTCTTCAATAGTGTTTTATATCCCTCATTAGCTGAACACTCTTGTCCAGACTCATGATCCCATGCCCACTCCTGAAGCTTTATACTTTCTGTAAGATCTATCTAGGTCAAAAGATATGTAAGAATCATAGCTACATTCATTTTATTGCACTAGTTACTTAATGCTTTGAATAATATAAATGAAAATACTCCTGGACAAATCAAACTTAAAAATCATTCAGTATTATTTTACTCCATGAACCTATTCTCGCACTGCAACTTACATGCAGAGAATACATAAAATAAATTAAATCTAGAATATGATTTAATTCGTATTCCATTCACAAACTTCATATATATCCTTTTTTATTCTCCCTCTAACACAGTTAAGGAAGCATTTATAGTCTCACTATCTCATTTTATTTCATTAACAGATGAAGAAGTTGAGCTACAGAGTAGTCAAATCATTTCCTAATGACAAACAGGCTTGCAAAGGATGCAAAACAAAAATTATAAGAAAGTAATAAGTGACCTTTTCCCAATAATAACTAGCCCCCTCAAGGACCTGGAAACCTCACTTTCAAATTCCTTAGAGACTTACACTATCCTTAACCCGCTCCCAATTTGAAAGTATATAGTGGGCCATTCCTCATGACTCCAGTGCAGCTTTTTCTGCACATGACTCCTGTCCCTGTGCCTTAATAAAACCACCTTTTTGCAACAAAGATGTCTCAAGAATAATTTTTTTGGCCACTGGTTCCAAACCCAATATCTTTCCTATATCACCCAGGACTTATTTAACCATATTTACTGAAAAACAGTACCATACAAATTCATATGTAAAATTCAATTGTACTTGTATATACTGGTTAAAAAATAAAATTGGAAAATAATTTTTTAATCTAAAATACATGAAACTCTTGAGGATAAAATTAACAAAATACATATAACTAAACACTGAAAACTATAAAAAGAAAAGTAAAAGATAATCTAAGTAAATTGTGAGATGTACCATGTACCTGAATCAGAAAACTCAATATTGTTAAGTTGGTATTTTCTCCCAAAACTTTCTAGTTTCAGGGTAATTCCAATCAAATCCACGAAGTCATTTTGTAGAATTTGACAAGCTGATGCTAAAATGAATATAAAAATGCCAAGGAACTAAAATAGCCCAAATAATCATGGGGGAAAAATAGAACAAAATTAAAGGAACATAACTACTGGATTTTTTATTTATGGAACTACATAAATTTAGACAATGTGAATTGGAGTAAGACTAATAACATAGAATAGAATACCAAAATAAATTCACATGTACATAGTAAACTGATTTTGACCAAGTAACACTATATTTCAGTGTTAAAGTTAAAACTGGAGTTAAAAAAACCTAGATTTATATTTGAAAAAAATAACCATTTTGCATACAAAATAAATGAACTCAAAGTGGATCATAGAAAAAAGAAAATTGCAGAGGCCAAGATTTCCTAGACAAGACTAAAAACCCAAAAGTCACAAAGAAAAAATTATAAATTGGAATTCATCAAAATTAATACTTTGTTTTCAAAAGATTTTCTGAAGAAAATGAATTGTTATATATACTACATATGTAAAATAAAATAAGGTAATTTTAAAATGAGTAAATAATTTGAACACATTTAAAAATCAGATATATGAAAGACCAAAACACTTGAAAAGCATCCATTATCGTTAATTACCACAAAAAAAGCAAATTAAACCAAAGTGGCATACCTTACATACCCATTAGAATGACTAAAATTAAAAACAATGTTAGTATCAAGTATTGGTAATGAGCAGCTGGAATCCTCATCTATCAATGATGAGAACATAAAATATGCATAACAACTTGGAACACATAGTGACAGGTTATTACTAAATTCACATTTACTTATCATAAGACTAGTCAATTTCAGTCGTAGGTGTTTACACAAGAGAAATTAAAATGTGTGTTCAGAAAAGGACTTATACATGAGTGGTCATAACAACTTTATTTTATAAGCCCCAAACTAGAAACAATGCAGCTCTCTTTAACAACTAGAAATAAACAAATTGTGGTAATGCAGACAATGGAACATTATGTAGGAATATAAAAAAAAAAAAACTACAAAATCACATAACAATACAATGAATCTAAAAATAATTACTCAGTGAAATATGCCAGACACAGGGGAGTATATCTTGAATGTATTTCCTTATATGAAATTCAAGAACAGGTGATACTAAATAAGTGACAGAAAGAGGATCTGTGGTATTAGCAGCATGGTCTGGGTTGGGAGGATTCACTATAAGACTGTGAGAGAAACTCTGGGGGTGATTAAAAATCTGAATAATTTGTATATTTTATAATATACAAATTGTACCTCAATAAATAATAGTGATGAAAAATAACAAGTTAATTTGTACTATTTTTGTTTTGTGAAAAATGATTTCCTCTCCATAGGAGCAATGGTCTGAGGGAAGATAAAGGAATCAAATACAGTTGTGTAGATAATTTAAGAAACTATCTAGAGATGGTGCTTAAATTTTTCCCAGTTGGTGTTAGAGACTAAAATGGAAGCATTCTACAGTAAAAGGAAATAGATGTTGGCCACTGGTTAATTGCAATTATTAATTAGAGGAGGATGGCAATCCATCAGTGGCTCTGGCCATCTATGTATTTTCAGCACATGGAGAAAGTCAGGTTTTTCTACAGTTAGAGTATTACAAAGTGACCATGTTTAATGAAGCCAGGCAAAGTGTTATTACATTTCCATGTGGTAATATAAATGGACCTATTAAATACTGATTATTTTATTTCCCATCTCTATGAGTCAGCAGGTATTTTACATATTTAAAGGGAAAATTTCAACTTTATAGTTCTAGAGGAAAATTTTGCACAAATGGAAACATGGATGTCTTGAGGAAAACTCATGAGTGTAAATGTTTTGTTATTCCTATGAGAAAACAAAAAATCAAGAGATAAGACTGCTGCCAAGTGCAAAATTATCACAAAAATAATGAAAAGAATTTTGATATTCTGAGCAATTCAAGAGAAATCATTTCAACTTCAACAGAATAACTCTTTTTTAAATTCCATAATAGAAGAATTTGTGAAAAAATTAGGAAAACTCTCAGAATTTAAATAAATCCTGTTCTCATATCTTTAAAAGGAGACAGTTGAGAAATTAAAATATTATGAATCATAAACTTCAATAGTTCAACCTAATGAAGTGAATTAATCAATAAGAATCAGAACAAATTTTGAAATGTAGGTAGATTGTTTCTAATATCTTCAAGGAAAAATAGATCCTCAAGAAATTAAAATAGCTGGATTTGACTAAAATCTTTTAATATATGCTAGATGAAAATTCAATTTCCTAGAATATTTTTGTAAACAGACACTTGGACGAAAATACAGGCACTAAAGAGATGCTAAATTTCATCTTATCATGCAAAATATTTTCTCTAATTCCCCAAATAAGATGGATTTTGATGATATAGAATCAGAAAGGAGTTTAATACCACAGAACCTGATGAATTACCAGATCACATCATGACCCAAAGTTGCAGTCAACCTAGGGTTTATACAACCAGTAAGGGACACAGATTTATCATTTTTAAAAATTTTATTATTATTTTAAGGTTTTCATGAGTTAGAAATTTTTAGCAGGAAGGAGGCAGTCACTGGTATTTTTATGAAGGGACAAGGCATCCAAGTTTTTCTTTTCTTTCACTTCAAGTTGTGCATTCTGTTGCTAATTACTCTGTCACTAGGTGTAACTAAAACTTTTCATGGTTGTTAGATGTTAACTGCCTTCTAAGCTTCCCCTCAATGTCATGTCAAGCAGAATTACAGGGGCAATGCAGCACAACTAATTAGGGCACACTGACCTTAGCAGTGGGCAGTTCTTATCGATCTCAGCACAAGCTTGTTAGAATTTTGAAAAATGAAAACAAAGTAGGAAAATATTTCTACTTACTAATAGCCCTTTCTAATCACCTGTTCATTCCAAGTGACATAAAATTAATGAATCTTCTATCAAATGGGTCACTATTCAAAAAAGAAATCAGAGGTAAATCCTTTGAGATGCACTTTTAATAACAGGTCTGTCTTAGTCAGTATGGGCTGCTATAACAAAATATCAGAGACTGAGTGAATGGCTTAGGCAATAAATATTTCTTTTTTTGCAGTTCTGGAGAATGTCTTGTGAAAGCATAATCAGTGGTGAGGACTTCCTTACTGGTTTGCAGATAGTCACTTTATTCCAGTATCTTCACATGGCAGAGAGATATCTCTCAGGTCTCTTTTTACAAAGGCACTAATCCCACTCACAAAGGCTCCTCTTATGACTTAATTACCTCCTAGGCCCCACCTTAGAATACTATTGCCTTGGGGATCAGGGCTTCAGCCTATGAATTTTAGGGGAACACCAACATTCAGTCCATAGGATTGTTAATCTCCTACTTATAACTGGAGGCTGTATCATTTTTAAAATATTTTATTCATTTAGGTGAACCAATTTTAGCATCAATGCTCTTTTTTAAAAAGGTGCAATTGAGGAGGAAGATGGTGAAGAGAAGGATCCTGGGCTCACCTTGTCACATGAATACAACCAGGTAATACATGCATCAGTGTAAATAATCCAGAAAATGGCACAAGACTGGCAGAATAAACTCTCCACAGCTAAATGTAGGGAAGAGGCCATACTGAGGAGGGTAGGAAGGGCAAACATAGTCTGAAACTAAACAGACCCACGATACTATCCATGGAATGGAGGGAAACCATGAATAGAAGAAAGCAGCAGACCCCACACCAGGCACCTGAGGTACTAGAGAATGTGCACTGGGAAGACAAATCTTCAAAACATTTGGTTTGAAAGCCAGAGGGGCGTGGCTTTGTGAATTCTTAAATCTGTGGGACTTAGCACCTGGAACTTTAAAAATCAGCATCCTCAGCCCTGATGAGCAGAGCCAGGGGGTGATGG
The DNA here is from genome assembly GCF_048164855.1 of Canis lupus baileyi. NCBI lineage: Eukaryota > Metazoa > Chordata > Mammalia > Carnivora > Canidae > Canis > Canis lupus. The sequence continues at coordinate 45,076,352 of NC_132847.1, read as the reverse complement.
GAAACTAAGCTTCAGCCTTTAAAGAGACAGCATAATAGAGCCCCATGGAGGTACAACACAGAAGAAACAGTTTAAAAAATGCCTGAGGTATACAGGAAGGAGATTTATCTACTAATCTCAGAGCATGTACTGGAAGAGGAAGGATATTTTGGAGACTTCTCCAGGAGCAAAGGAGCTAGCAGGCACCATTTATTTCCCCCTACCCTCCAGCCTAAACACAGGGACAGACACCTGAGGGAAGCAGCAAAGCACAAGCGTTCTGCATCTAGCTTGCTAACAATGCATCCTGCCCCACACAGTTCTGTGGATTTAACCCCTCCAACACAGCTGGCCTCAGCTGAAGTTCCCCCAGGCTGCTGCAGATCCCCTCTCACAGCAGATAAGCACAAGACTTACTGGTACCATGGACCCCACTATCCTATGGATTCCCATCCTCCAACATGCCCTTGACAGGAGTCCATCCAAAGCAGTGCTACAAGCCTGGCAGGCTGTAAGCAGCCCAAACAAAAACCAGCACCACTCCAAAGTGACTCCTGGCTTAGAGAAAGAAAAAGAAAAATCATACACACCAATCAGATAGAGTTCCCAGCACTGGGCTAGAGATAGACAACTGGCCTGCCTATAGGCCAACAAAAGCTTCTCAGGGGACAACACAGAGAAATACCCTGCAATTTGGTACTATTGCAACTCTAGCAAATGCCTAGCCTGACTCAACTCAAGCCCAAGGTGTCTTTAAACTGGTCCACTAACACCACAGGGATCACTGTCCACAAAGGCAAAGATAGCCATTTTAAATGAATGAAGAAAAAAGTGGCTCACCCACAATAGCAGGGCACATGCATCACACATAGAAGACACTCCTGAAGTGCCAGTTTTTGGCAAACAGGAGACACTGCATGGCAGGGCATTACAAGACTGCTTTTTCATAAAGCCATTACTTTCAAGTGCAGGAGATGCAGCTACCTTTCCTAACATAGAGAGTTAGAAAAAATGAGGAGACAAATGAATATGTACCAAATGACAGAACAAGACAAAATCCTGGCAAGAGAGCTAAAGAAAACAGAGATAAATAATATGCTTAATACAGAATTTAAAGTTATGGTCATTGAGATACTCACTGGATTTGAGAAAAGGTGACGGACCTCAGTGACACTCTCAACAAAGAGATAGAGAACATTAAAAAAAATTGAACAGATTAAGAACACAATAACTGAAATTAAAAATACACTAGATGGAGTAAATAGGGAGCTAGGGGATACAGAGGAACAGATTAGCAACCTAGAGGACAAAGTAATAGAAAGCAATCAAGCTAAACAGGACAGAAAAAAAATAATAGAAAAAAATGTAAATAGATTAATGGAACTCATCAATATCATCAAATGTAATAACATTCACATTATAGGGATCCTAGAAGGAGAAGATAGTGAAAAAAGGGAAGAAAATTTATTTGAAAAAATAATAGCTGAAATCTTCCTGGATCTGAGGAAGAAAAAAGAAATCCATATCCAAGAGTCACAGAGAGACCAAGAAAATCAACTCAAGGTAGCCCAAACCAAGAGATACAGTAATTAAAATTTAAAAAGTAGTAATTAAAATTTTAAAAAGTATAATAGTAATTAAAATCTAAAAAGTATTGATAAAGAGAGAATTTTAAAAGCAGCAAAGGGAAAAAAATAGTTATATATAAGGGAAAGCCCCTATAAGACTCTCAACTGATTTTTTAGCAGAAACTTTGCAGATCAGAAGAGTGGTATGACACATTCATTGTTGAAAACAAACACAAACAAAACAGCACTAACCTGTAGCCAAGAATACTACATCTAGCAAGATCATCATTAGAATAGAAGGAGAGATAGTTTCCTAGACACACAAAACTTAAAGGAATTCATCACCACTAAACCAGTCTTATAAGAAATATTAAATGGGACTCTGTGAGTGGAAAGGAAGGACCATAAGCAGGAGTAAGAAAGATAGAAAAGAAAAAAGCAGTAAAATGAAGTGTATCTCTAAAAATAAGTCAAGGAGTTCACAAAATAAAAGAATTTAAAATAGTACACACTCCATGACCATCAAAGGATAAATCATTCTAACAGAAAATCAACAAGGAAACGGTGAATGACATATTGGACTAGATGGATCTAAAAGATATATTCAGAACATACCATCCTTAATCAGAATACACCTATCTTTTCAAGTGCATATGGAGCATTAATCAAAAAGATTCCAGTCATTCATACAATGCATCTCTTCTGACCCTGATGCTTTGAAACTAAATTAGCCACAAGAAAAAGTCTGGAAAGAACAAAAATACATGGAGGTTAACTAACATGCTACTAAGGGATCAACCAAGAAATCAAAGAAGTCAAAAAATACATGGAGATGAATGAAAATGGAAAAGCAGCAGTCCAAAATGTTGGAGATGCAGTCAAAGTTGCTCCAAGAGGGCAGTTTATAGCAATAAGGCCTCCCTCAAAAAAATGGAAAAACAAAAGCAAAAAAACAAAAACAAAAACAAAAAATAAAAAAAAAAACTCAAGCAACCTAACCTTAAACCAACAGGAGCCAGAGCAAAGGAGAACAAATAAAACTCTAAACCAGTGAAAAGAAGCTAATAATAAAGATTAGAGCAGAGATAAGCAAAATAGAAAATAAATTAATTGATTAAGCAGATCAATAAAACCAGGAGCTGGTTCTTTGAAAAGATCAACCAAATTGATAAACTTTTAGCCAGACAAAACCAAAACCAACCAACCAACAACAACAACAAAAAAAAAAGAAAAAAAGAGAGAGAGAGAGAGAGAAAAGTCAAACAAAATCAGAAATAAAAGAGAAGAAATAACCGATACCACAGAAATACAAAGGATTATTTAAAAATGATGAAAAATTACATGCCAACAAACTCAAAAACCTAGAAAAAATGTATAAATTCATAGAAATATATCTTACCAAAATGGAAGCAGGAAGATATAGAAAAATTGAACAGACTAATTACCAGTAATTAAATTGAATCAGTGATCAAAACACTCCCAACAAAGTCCAGGACCAGATGATTTTAATAGTAAATTTATCAAACTTTTAAAGAAGAGTATACTTACTCTTCTCAAACTATCCCAAAGTAAAAGAGAAAGGAAAGCTACCAAATGCATTCTATAGGGCCAGTATTACCTTGATAAGACCAGTATACCTTGATACCAAAACTAGATAAAGACACTAGGAAAAAAAAAAAAGAGAGAGAGAGAGAGAGACAGAGAGAGAGAACTACAAGCCAATATATCTGATAAATATAGATGCAAAAATCCTTAACAAAATATTAGCAAACTAAATCCAACAATACATTTAAAAAAATCAGTCACCACAATCAAATGGGATTTATTCCAGGGAAGCACAGGTGGTTGAGTACTCACAAATTGATCAGTCTGACATATCACATCAATAAAAGAAAAGATAAAAAACATATGATCAATTCGTTAGATGCAGAAAAAAAAATTGACAAAATATAACACACATTCGTGGTAAAAACCCTCAACAAACCAGGCCTGGAGGGAACATACCTCAATACACTAAGGGCCTTATATGAAAAACCCACAGTGAATATCATACTCAGTGGTAAAAATCAGAGCTTTTCTCTTAAGATCAGGAACAAGACATGAACATCCATTCTCACCACTTTCATTCAACATAATACTAGAAGTCCCAGCCACAGTGATTACAAAAGAAAAAGAATAAAAGGCACCCAAATTGGGAAGGAAGAATGAAACTTTTATGATTTACAAATGACATGATAGTACATATAGAAAACTGAAAAGACTCCACCAAAAAACTACTAGAACTAATACATGAATTTAGCAAGGGCAACAGATATAAAATCATTATATGAAAATCCATTACATTTCTTTACACTGATAATGAAGTAGCAGAAAGAGAAACTGAGAAAACAATCTCATTTAAAATTGCACCAAAAATAATAAAATACCTAGGAATGAACTGAACCAAGGAAGTGAAAGATGTACTATGAAAACTTTAGAACACTGATGAAAAAAAATTGAAGATGACACAAAGAAATGGAAACATAGCTCATGCTCATGGATTCTAAGAACAAATATGTCCATAATAATCAAATAGACATTTTTTTTCCAAAGATACACTAATGGTAACAGACACATTAAATGATGCTCTACATCACTCATCATCAGGGAAATGCAAATCAAAACTATAATGAGATATCACCTCACAACTCTCAGAATGGCTAAGACCAACATAAGAAACAACAGATGTTGGCGATGGTGCAGAGAAAGGGGAACTGTTCCTCTTATTCTGTTGGTGGGAATGCAAACTGGTGCTGCCACTCTGGAAAACAGTAAAGAGGTTCCTCAAAAAAGTTAAAAATAGAACTATATTTACCCTATAATCCAGCAATTTCACTATTAGACATTTACCTGAAGAATACAAAAATACTTATTTGAAAGGATACATGCACGCTGATGTTTTCAGTAGCATTTTCAACAATAGCCAAAATAGGGAAAAAGCCTAAATGTCCAGCCACTGATGAATGGATTAGTTGTGGTATAAATATACAATGGAATATTACTCAGTCAAAAAAAATGAAATGAAATCTTGCCATTTGCTATTATGTGGATGGAGCTAGATTACACTATATTATGCTAAAGGAAATAAGTCAGAGAAAGACAAATACCATATGGTTTCATTCATATATAGAATTTAAGAGGGATCCCTGGGTGGTGCAGCGGTTTGGCACCTGCCTTTGGCCCAGGGCGCGATCCTGGAGACCTGGGATCGAATCCCATGTCAGGCTCCCAGTGCATGGAGCTTGCTTCTCCCTCTGCCTATGTCTCTGCCTCTCTCTCTCTCTCTCTCTGTGTGTGACTATCATAAATAAATAAAAATTTAAAAAAAAGAATTTAAGAAGTGAAATAGATGAATATAAGGGGAAAAAAAGAGTCTAACCATAAATAGACTCAACTATAGAGAACAAATTGAGAGTTGCTGGAGAGGAGGTGGAAAGGGGATGGATCGAATGGGTGGTGAGTATTAAAAAGAAAAAGAAAAAAATTGCAAACCAGTGAAACATGCACTGATGACCTCATTTAAGAATAAAATACAAATAAAAAATAAAATAAAATATCCATATTGCTCAAAGTAAAAGCTACAGATTTAATGTCTCTAACCATAGAGAACAAAGAGATGGTTACCAAGGAGAGGTGAGGAAATGGGTAAGGTAAGTGAATGGGGTTTAAGAATACATTTAGCATGAAGAGTGCTGAGCAGTGTATAGAATTGGCCACCCACTACATTGTACACCTGAAATAAATGTAACACTGTATGTCAATTATAATGGACTTAAAAAAAAGGAATAGAAATGATATAGGTCATTCCATATCAGTCATGTTAAAATGAGAGAGTCTCAATTCAAAACCGTGTAAAATTACATGCATAGTTCAAGAGTCAACATTCAATACTGAATATTTTGAAGATTCAGTATTTCTTAAGGTTGCTTGTTAAGAGAGGAAGTACAAGATTTTGCTTCAGAATAATCATTTCCTTATTCATAAATTGATAACCAAGAATTTCATTTGGCACATGATTTTTGTGTGATGTTCTAGTGACAATTCTCTCACTTCATCACATTTGAAGAGTGTTAGCACAGGTATTTCCTTGTTTTCTAACATGTTTGTCTTTATTGCCATATTATCAATAAAGTCAGATTCCAGAGTTCCTGTGTCAGTTCTTGACTTTCTTATATGAAGTCAAATTTCTAATTTGTTTACATTTTACCCAATGGTGACTATAAAAATATAGATTATAGATGTTCTGGCAGAAAAATAAGTAATATAACACTTAAAATGGCAATCTCTTTATCATTGATAATATATACATAGATAAAGAAAATTTTGGCTCCAAATGTAGAGAAATAATGTCCAGTACTGGAGCTTTTCAGACAATACACTTTAATTTTCTGAGCTATATATTATTAAAACAACGGGATGTCATAGTTTATACTGTAACAGAGCATTCTTTTGGAAGCAGAAGCTTTGTTTTTTTTTGCTGTTCAATAATAGCACAGGGTTCTGAGAAAAATTCAGAAAGTTGTGTGTTGCTGACATCTAACTACAAATTCTCTCAATAGAATGCCCAATGGTACTTAGCCAGAAAATACATGTATTTCTAAATATAATTTTTAGTAGCATCCATGCATTGTATGATATTCACAAATTAAAAAAGAAATAGACATGGAAGAGTTTAAGGAGAAATATGTTGCAGGTCCATGTACTCTACACATATTCCACATATAAAGAGTATGCTGTCCTCTTTTTCCCTTAACTGTGTTGCTTCCTTAGTTCAGGGATTCTTTTTCTTTTTCCTGGATCATCAAAATATAATGGTTCTACTGCCACCAAATCATCTCCCCAGCTCACTGCAATGTTATTTTACAGTAACTCCCATCGAGAGGTGGGATCCATTTCCCTTAACCATTTAATCCAGCCTTGTCTTGTGACTTGTTTTATCCAATAGAAAATAGTGCGACTGACATTTTCTAGCCTCAGGCAGCCTTGCGGTTTTTAGCTCTTTCAGAGTCCTGCCCAGGCACCATAAAATACGTACATGCAAGCCTGATGGATGAGAAGAGAGCCATGTAAATCATTCTCCAGTCCCCAGTTTGTCATTCCAAGCAAAATTCAGTCAACCCTCAACAACAGAAGCCTCTTTGGTAAACCTGCAACTGAACTCATATAAATGAGAAGTCCCAGAGAGTCCAGAAGAACCCTTGAAGTGAGCCAACACATATATTTGTAAGCTAACCAATGAACTGTTTTTTTGGGGTTTTGTTTTAAGCTATTCAGTTTTGGTGCTGTTTGCTAGGCAGCAGTAGCTAACTGAACTAGTACAGTTACATTTTTCATCTTCAAAAATTCTACAACAGATGTCAATCAAACACAATTAAATCTCAACATTTTTCTCTCAAAGCCATTTCTCCTTGAGCCTATTCAGTCTTATATTCCTCTTTCACCCTGTACTTAAGTGACAAAGAATGGAATACTCTAATATTCAAAGGCCCTCAAACTGATAGATTTACTTTCACAAAATCCCAAATGCCTAGGTAGCTTATAACTTTTCAACATTTATCACATGATAAGAGCAGTAAAGACTCAAGTATCACATGATAAGAGCAGTAAAGACTCATAATGTTTACCTCCAGAAAAAGGCCACTAGATTTAGGATCCTGGGTCCATATGACCTGAGTACAGCTGGGTCTGGGCTTTGGTGCAACTTTATTCAGTTCGGATTATCACCGGTTTAAGATGATTTGAGAGAAACATGAGAATTTTTTGCCTTCAGCAGAAATTGAAAACTGAGCAATGATGAAATTCAAGCAATCTCTTTTGTTTTATAACTTACTGGCCAGCTTTTCAAATTGCCCTAATGCCTAGCAATCACCTTTTTTTGTAGGGCCATGAGAATCTTTTGCTCCCCAGGCTTACTCCAGCTATATGAACTTTTGGATGATAGCTGCCTTATCTCTACAAGGCTTGCAATGCCCTGGAGAACTTCATTCATCTCTCCTGCTCTGTCTCAGTTTTTGAAAGGTCTTACCTCGCTTTTGCTAAGTGCCCTCATGCCCCAGAGAAATATCACTCAAATTTCCCTTTCCTCTCCCAATCTTCAGCATAATACTGCATTATGCTATATGACAACTCATGGGAAAGAATAAACAGGAATATACAGACTCAGGCTGCAACTTGGGCTCCTCAAGCTAAAAGTTTCTAAAGGTTCAGCTAGTTTCTCATTACCCTAGGATATGGTATATTTCCACTTTTTCTAGGACTCCACCAGGTATGAAAAGTAATCATGCATCCCTGTGCTCCAGTAAAGGTCTCCTTACTTAGAATTTAGTTCATTACCATTTCTTTTCATTTTCATCTCTCAAATGGGTTAAAGCAAAACAACAACAACAACTATAATTTCTGTAGTTACCCAGATGGCTTTGTTCGGGTGAGAGTGACATCTCCTGCAACTATCCACATTCTAATTAGAAGCTGAAGTCTGTCTTCATGGATTTTTGTTCACTATTTATGATAGAGCTGTTCAATTAGCAGCTTTCTACTTGGGAATACACATATGTATATCAACCCCTGATAATTTTGTTTCTAGTCTGGTCTCCACTGTTTTACATAGGTAAATGGAGTTCCTTCCATTGATTCAATCATATTAGAAATGCAAGTATTAAGCTTAAATGTCAATATTTGAGATTGACCAATATTTTTTATTCTAATCATTCAATAAAATGACAGACTGATATTAACAAATTAATGTATTAATACAATCATAGTTAAATTGCATAGGGACTACAGCGTAACCAAATAGAGTAAATCTTAGGCTAGCAGTGTGAGATTTGTCAGTTATATGAGAAAAGTAGAATGTGCTTTTAAGAAACTCTGGGAGAATAAACAGAAACAAGGAATATTACTGAAATTGGGACTAAGGCTCATAAGAAGCTTGAATAATTCTCAGTAGACAAAAATGATCCATTAAGAACCATCTTGAGGCTCTAAGCCTGAAAAATACTGTACAATGTCTACCACCTTATTATTATTGTGATTTCATTCCTGCTATTCTCATCTTCATTCATGTTGTTCCATGAATGTAGGAAGCTTGTTCCAGCTACACTAGCATTTTGTCATATTTCCCAAACAATCTAAGTGTGCTACTCTCTTAGGATATTTTCACTGACTCTTTCTCTGCCTACATTTTTTCTTCAGGTATGACTAAGACTCTTCAGCTCCTTTCCTCCTTAATCTTTGCTCAAATGACACATTCTCTGATGACATATTTAAAACTGCAACTGTCATCCCAGTATGTCATATAGCATCCAGTATGTCATATTGTCATTTATTTTGGTCTTCACTTGATTTATTTTTCTCCAGAGAACTTACCACCAACCAATATATTATATAGTTTTCTGATTTATTCTTTTATTTTATTCCTGTTTAAACTTACCCTCTAACCCCTACCACCACCACTATCACCTCTCCACCCCTACTACACACACTTGGCCATAATCTGTAAAAGGGATGAATAGAATTTTTTTCACAGATGCCCTCCAAGGTCTATAGCTAATTGAATGAGGAAGAAAAAGAGGTAGGGCAAGAAGGAAGGGAGGAAGGAAAAGAAAGAAAGGCAAAAAAGAAGAAGAAAGGAACGTAGAAGTATGGGATCAGGGTCAGATTACTTAGATTAGAAATCTCAGCTTTCCTGCTTACTATAACTTCTGCTTTCTTGACCCCTATGAATTATTAATATTAATTCCATAGTCTTTGAGAGATTTTAACATCTGCTTCATAAAATTCTTATAACATTCAAATAAGATAAAATAGATACTAGTTTCTAGAAAATGAAGAGCCTGAACATTTGATAAACATTTTTATTACATACATTTATTTTTTATTATTTATTATTATATTTTTAATTTATTATTTAATAAATGATTATTTGAGAGAGAGAGAGAGAGAGAGCACAAGAAGGGGCAAAGGTAGAAGCAGGCTCCCCATTGATCAGGGAGCCTGATGCGGGGCTTGATCCCAGGACCAAGATCATAACCTCAACCAAAGGCAGACACTTAACCAATTGAGCCACCCAGGCACACCTATTACATAAATTTTAGAAATTGGGCCAACATAATATTGGAAGAAAAAAAACAAAGTTGGAGGATTGATGCTACCCAACCTCAACACTCACTATAAAACTAAAATAATCTAGATAGTGTAATATTGTTGATTAACTAAATCAGTGGAATAGAATAGGGATCCCAGAAGAAGACCCACATAAATATAGTCTACCAATCTTTGTCAAGGGGACAAAGAGAAGACAGTGGAGCAAAGACTGTCTTTTCAATGAATGGTGCTGGAACAAATGGACATCCATATGAGAAAAAGAAGAAAGAAAAAGAGAAGAAAGAAGAAAGAAAGAAAGAAAGAAAGAAAGAAAGAAAGAAAGAAAGAAAGAAAGAAAGAAAGGGAGGAGGGAGGAAAAGAAAAGGAGAAAAGAAAGAAGGAAGGAAGGAAGGAAGGAAGGAAGGAAGGAAGGAAGGAAGGAAGGAAGGAAGGAAAAATCTAGACGGATCTTACTTTACTCAAAAAAAAAAAAAAAATCTCAAAATGAATCAGACCTAAATGTAAAATGCAAAACTCTAAAATTCCTAGAATGTAACATAGAAGAAAACCTAGGTGACCTTAGATATGTCAATTGTGTCTTAGATATAACACCAAAGGAATGATCTATGAAAGAATAGCAATTCAGAGTAAGAAATAACAGTATGCATCAGAGGCTGGAAATTGGCAAATTTAGCTCTCAAGCCAAATCTGACCTGTGGCCTATTTTTGTAACAGATACCATATTTAGCCCACAAAGCCTAAAATATATATTCCCTGGCCCCTTAATAGGAAAATAAAGCCAACCAAATTTTTAATTGGAATCTCAGACAGAAAAAATAAGAGGCGAGAAACAGTTTTGAGCAATAATGACTGAGCACATAAAAGAGCAGAAAATAAAAAGGCAATTTTTTTAATCAGATGGAAAAAAAACCTGATCACCTCCACTGGAGCAACATTTAGACTGACCACTGGTTTTGGAAACCTTGGTTTTGGGAAGGAAATGTATTAATTTATCAGAGTTTGCCTCCAACAGATCTTCACCCATGGAGATAGTAAAAGGGAACTGCTTAGAAGAAATAAAACCTTGTAAATAAGATCAAAGACTGAGAATGTAATGAAAGCAATAGAAATGCTTTTAAAAAGTCACTAAATAAAAATAAATATGAATTTTAAAAATAAATATATTTTTTGCAGGTTTAAAATATTCATAAAACTGAAATTGTCAATGATAGCACATCATTGTGCTAAAGAAGTTAAGTGGCGTTAATGAAGTTTAAGACCTCTCCATTTGGGGGGAAAAAGATAAAAATATAACATTATAAAAGTCTTAAGAAATCAAGTTTGCAGGTCTCAGTTTCTAGCATAACTGAAAGGAATAGTAAGGGTCTAGAATGCCCAAACTTACAGAGAGGTAGTGTAGAATAATAAATAATCAAAAAGAAAGGAAAAAAGAAAAGGGAGACAGAAGGAAGCAATTAAAAGTAAGCAACATTATGATAAATTTAAATAGTAATTAAATTATATTTCAATAAATGCTCTAGTAAAAAGACAATCATTATTCAACTCAATAAAAGCCAACCACATGCTGCTTGCAAAGGATCTTGAATACAGGTATATAAGTCATTTGAAAGAAAAGCAATGGAAAAAGTTTAATGAGTGCTTTGACTAAAAGCTCATAAACAAACAAAAAAGGACTACAGCAAAAAGCATAAGTAGAGATAAAGTTGTTTAACAATCAAGATGAGTTGAACAAATTCTAAATTTATATACACCTAATAATATTGTCTAAAAATGAAAAAGCTAAAGCTTAGAGAAATGAAAGTAAAAACAGACAATTCTTAAAAATATTTTGACAAAGTTTCTCAGTAAATGATAGGACAAAAAGAAATCAAACATCATGAAGGATAAGTCTATTTTAATAATAAGATTAACAGAATGACCTAATCAAAATATATAAAACAATACACTAAATAGATTTAGCATATACATTATTTTCAAATGCACATGGAACATTTACCAACTTTCAGCATACATGAGCTTTAAAAAAGAAATCTCAAAGTTTTAAACTATGGAATTAAAATAGATACTAAGAACAAAAAATAGCAAGCGGAAAACACCCAAGTATTTGGAAATTAAACAATAAATGTGCCTCATATTATTAAGTTAGAAATCACTAAGGAAAATAGAAAATACTTGAAGATAAAAAAATATAATATATACAAATTGTAGAATGCAGCTTAAGCTGTGTATAGAGGGAAATTTATAGCCTTAACTTCATGTCTAGTATAAGATATGCTTAAAAGCAGTTTTCTAGGAATCATCTCAAGAAATTAAAAGAAACACAGCAAATTTAAGCCAAAGTATAAAAAAGTAAAAAGAAAATAAATTAAAAATTTAATAAAATAAATATTTAATAAAAAGACTCAATTGAAACACCTGGGTGGCATAAGTTAGTTAAGCCCCTGACTCTTGATTTTGGCTCAAGTCATGATCTCGGGGTCATGAGTTCAAGCCCTGCACTGGACTCTGCACTGGATATGGAGTCTTAAGTTTCTCTTTTTCTCCCTCTGCTCCTCTCCCCACTTCACTCATGCTTGCTCTCTCTTACTCAAAATAAAATAGTCTCAAAAAAATCAAAGATTTTTTAAAAAGTAAAATTGGTAAAGGCTGCCAAGGTTGATCAATTAAAATGGAAGAGAAGGAAAGGAGGAGAACCCAAAAAAATTCATGAATATAAAGATAAAAAGATGTATAAAAAGATACATAACTATAGCTTCAATGGACATTGAAAATATTACACTATAAGTGATTTTATTTGTTAAATTTAAAAATATAGATAAAATGTACAAACTCCAAAGATAACAGACTAAAACTGATATAAGAATAAATGAAAAGAATGTATATTTATTAATTAAATTTATTAAATTATGGTTAATGGTGGAATACTGAACATTTTACCTCCAACACTGATTTCAAGACAAACATGCCTGATAACATCACTTCAATTGAATGGTGTAGGGGAGCTTCTAGATAATATAATAAGCATGATAAAAAATAAAATATCAGATCACAAGACTGTCTACAAACATTTGATAAATTTTAGAATCTATAAGTAATTTGAGCAAAGTTGTTAGATACTACATGAAAAGCAATTTCATTTCTAAATAGAAAACATAAGAAAATAAAATTTTAAAATACTATGTAATAAGATTGATACTGTAGATATGTAAATTTTCCAAAAATGTGATATAGTTTCAATTATATCATAATAAAAATTTTTAAATTACTAAGTATTTTGTTTTGTGAGGTGGGAGTGCAGAAATTAATGTAATTCTAAAATTTATATGGCAGTGGAACAAGCCAAGTAATGCTAATACTAGGAACAAAGTAAGAAGTTTTCTCTACCAAATATCAAGCTTAATATAAAAGCTACAGAAATTAAGATATTGTGGTATTGACCCAAAATTTAACTGCAAAATAAAAGTAACAGAATAGAGGGCCCAAAATAGACCCACCTGCATACGGAGACTTGCTTTATACTTAATGGATAAAGGACAATCATTTCCATAAAATATGGGTGCCTGGTAAATAAAACATCAATGTAGAGAAAGGATACCAATTTCCAGCTTCAGATTTCACACATCCATCAATCCCTGAACTCTATATCTAGAGTGATCTGAAGCTCATTTTAATAAAGCTTTTAGAAGGCCATACAGAGACTGTGTTTATGACTTTAGATAAGGAAAAGATTTCCTAAATTGAATACAAAAGCAATAACTATAAAAGAAAGAAATGATAAACAAATCAAATCAACTGATAAACTGCAAAAGTAATCCATTCAAGGGAAGAAAAGATTTACGACACATATAACAATGTGAATATATTCAGAATAATATAAGAGAACTCATGAATTTATTTAAAAAATACTGAAAACTAAATATAAAAATGTACAATAGAATTAAACAGAAAAAAAAAGACATCCATAATCTCATAAAACTTGGAAAAAGAAACTAAACTCTTTAGTAATCAGGACATGTGAATTCCCTCATTAAGATGGCTAAAGCAAAAATGACTAAAAATATAACAGGTTGAAAACAGTGTGTAGCAATGGGATTCTTCAAGCACTGCTAATAGGTTGTTAAACCATTTTTAAAACTGTTATTATTATGCTGACTTCCTGCCCATCAATCCTATTCCCAGGTGTATATGCAATAGAAATGCACCAAGTGACATCTCTAAGACCATTCATGGAAGTTTTATTCCTTTAAAAAAAAAAAGATTTATTTATTTATTTGAGAGAGAGAGAGAGAGAGTATGAGCGGGGAGAGGAGCAGAGGGAGAGAGAATCCTCAGCAGACTGCGCCCTGGAGGTAGAGCCTGATGTGGAGCTTGATCCCAGGACCCTGAGATCATGACCTAAGCTGAAATCAAGAGTCAACTACTTATCCTACTGAGCCACCTAGGTTTCCCTGGAAGTTTTATGCTTAATAACAGCCACCTAAGTATTCATTAGCAGTAGAACAGATAAAGAAGGATACAACTAAGTATATTAAAATTATTGAAGTATAGCTATACACAATAACATGGATAATCCTCCCATATCTTTTGTTGGATGAAATAATTCAAACACAAAAGATGACCTTTTTCATAACATTCAAATTATAAGTCAATCAAAACTAAATAACAGAATTCTAAGTTGGGATAGTAGTTATTTTTAGAAAAGAAGAAAGGATATAATGAATTAAGTATAGCAAGAGAAGGCTTTTATAGTATTATTTACATGGGTTTCACTTCATGACAATTGTTTTTGTACAATTATGGTTTTGTGCTTTTCTTACACTACTTTTTAATGTTACAAAAAGGAACAGAAAAAATTAGATAGGTTAGTAAGTAGAAAATAGCAGATATTTATTTTGCCTATTTTCTTTGGTAAAATGTACCAAACTTGGTCAAGAAAGGAATAAAATTCATTAGCCTCTATAACAGATACCAAAAATATCATACTTTCAAGTGCCCATTAAGATATAGAGCAATTGGAATTCCCATACATTGCAGCAAGAACTATAAAGTGGTACAACTTAGGATGTTAAAGATACATCTATCCTCTGATCCAGCAATTTTACTTCTAGATTTTTACCCAAGACAATGACAGTATATGCCCACAAAAAAAAAAAAAAAAAAAAAAAAAAAAAAAAAAACCCTGTGTTAAAAACTGTTCATACTAGGGGTGCTTGGGTGGCTCAATCAGTTAAATGTCTGCCCTCAGCTCAGGTCATGATCCCAGAGTCCTCAGCAGAGTCTGCTTTTCCCTCTGCCCATCACCCTGCTCATGCTCTCTCTCTCTCTTATTCTTAAATAAACAAGCAGACAAACCAACAGCAAAATCCTTTAAAATGTTCATAGTAACTTCATTCAAAATAGGCCCAAACTGGTAACAATCCTAATATCCTGAACAATGAAATGGCAACATAGCAACAAATGTAAACTAACTATTGCTACATCCAAAATAAACCTCACGGTACTTTGTTGAACAAAGGAAAGTCACACAAAGAAATGCACACATTATCAAATTATATGACTCTTTACAGTAAGCAAAAAATAGCCATGTTGATAGCAACATGAAAATCAACATCTTGGAGATGGAAATGAAATGGAAAGTGAATGGCGGAAATTTCTGGAGTGAATGGAAATGTTCTGTATCCTTATTAGGGTACTAGTTACATGTAGATAAACATTTTTCAGTACTCAATTTTTATGTTCACATATAAATTGTATGTCAATTTACATATATAAGTTATATATGTAGACTTAGAATGGGATATTGAAATAATTAGAGATACTGAAGTAATTACAACAGCTGACTGAATCTCTATTCCCAGATTTGCAACCTAGCAATTGAGATATACATTAGAGAATACAAGGTCCAAACAGAGCCATAACCCAACTCTAAATCATCATCCTAGTTTTTAATTTTGTGATAGATAGTTAAATGGAAAACAGAGTAAGAGGTTTCAAGCTATTAATAATTTAAAACTAAAAAAATTAAAATAAAGCAGGAATGTAATTGTGATTCAATAAGTAATTATCGGGGATAATGCATGAAAAAATTTTGATTACTATTAATCACAAATAATGCTCTCTTGATATTTACATTCAAAATCTTATAAGATTTGAAAGAAAACAATATAATATGTGAATTATTCAAAAACATTTGAAAAGAGTTTCCAACTAATTTTATTTAAAAGCAAATAAAAGGGGGATGCCTTGGTGGCTCAGCATTTGAGTGTCTGCTTTCGGCCCAGGGCATGATTCTGGAGTCCCAGGATCAGGTCCCACATTGGGCTCCCTGCATGGAGCCTGCTTCTCCCTCTGCCTATGTCTCTGCCTCTCTCTCTCTCTCTCTCGAATAAATAAATTAAATCTAAAAAAATAAATAAAAATAAAAGCAAATAAAAGTACAATCTAAGAGTAATATATATATATATATAATGATTGATTTAAACTTACTAATGAATAAAATCAGCAAAAACAATGTATGAAAACTTGCTAAGAGTATTAAAAAAATCCCAATAACTTGTGACTAACAATAAAGCCTCAAAATATAATGCTTAAACAATAGTAATAAACTTGAATGTTCCAATTAGTCCCATAAAAATGCATATAGACCAAACTAATAGACATGCAAGGAGAGAATTTTACACAAAAAAATAAATAAATAAAAGGAAGGATTTCATCTAAGTTTTAACTTGTAAAAGCTATAATGAAAAGAAATAAAATAAGATCTTAGACAAAAAACACAATATATGAAATTAGGTATTTAATAAACTCTTTTTGCTCTAAACTATGTACCATTTCTTAAAATGTCCATGATTTGTTTCCCTAAATTTATCTCATTATAAAATTCAAGAAAAAAAAGTTTGATAAAAATAACCAACTTCTTAGCAATGGTTCTCGAAATTTTACCTGATGGAGATATCTGCAAAAAATCAACTTCCAGGACATATGCTTATTCATATATAACGAGAACTGCAGAACTGTAAGTTCAAAGCACTACTTAAATAGTGGAAAACAACCTTAGAAAAACTGAATAATAACTTTAGAAGTGGCAAACGTAGGTAAGATAGATTACATTCATAACACCATGCACCATGATAAAGTTTACATAAAATCAAACACTTGTAGGGATCCCTGGGTGGCTCAGCGGTTTAGTGCCTGCCTTTGGCCAAGGGCACGATCCTGGGGTCCCGGGATCAAGTCCCACATCGGGCTCCCTGTGTGGAGCTTGCTTCTCCTTCTGCCTGTGTCTCTGCCTCTCTGTCTCTCTCTCATAAGTAAATAAATCTTTTTAAAAAATCAAACACTTGTAGATTTATATAAAAACACTGGGATCCCTGGGTGGTGCAGCAGTTTAGCGCCTGCCTTTGGCCCAGGGCGCGATCCTGGAGACCCGGGATCGAATCCCACGTCGGGTTCCCAGTGCATGGAGCCTGCTTCTCCCTCTGCCTGTGTCTCTGCCACTCTCTCTCTCCCTGTGTGCCTATCATAAATAAGAGATAAGAAATATTTGTTACTCAATTAGAGCAATCATGAATTTTCTAGCTTTTAAATCACAGAAAAAAAATCACCAAACAAAAAGACAAAATTAAAATTACACATATAAAATTTTCAAACTTTGGTCTTATAAAAAATAAGATAATTATTAAGAAATGTAATAGTTCTAACATTTATCAGAAAAAGTAAAGATTTCAATATTAGTATATGAAAGGTTTGGAGAATTTTTATAAAAAGAAAAAAATTAGTAGAGTGAAACTTATGCCAATATTCTTGCAAGTTATCAAAGAATTTTCAAAGAGCACCTGGAATAGTGAGCAATAATTTTATAACAAACCAAACAAATTATCATACTGAATGGCTGTCATAGTTGTCATGGCATCTTTATTCAAAGCTGGTGGCATTATAATTTTGTACAGACTCTTTGGAAATTATTATTGGAATTTACAGCGAAAGTTTTATAACATACATGCCTTGTCTATGTCATTCTGATTCTAAGACTTTTACCCTAAGGAAATAATTCAATAGAATTTCAAACAATTTACATGAAAACATTTGTTGCATCATTGTCAGTAATACTAATAAAAAAAAGTCCAAACTTTGAGGACACATTAAATAGAGTGTATATTGAAATGACAAAGTTATTGAAAGCCATTAAAAGACTAACTAGAACTACTATTCATAATTATTATGACCAAAATTCTAAATTAAAAAGAGATCTATAATATGTAATATACACTATGATAATCATTATGTAAAAAAGTATTATGCATGTGGAAGAAAATATACACAAACGGAAATAGTGGCAGAATTATGGCTGATGTTTTAAAGTTGCTATTGAGAATTTGTCTTTAGATAAATAGTTCTCTTTAGACAATATAATGTCTATAAGAATACATTAATGAGCCAATTTTTATTATTCTATATTACTGCAAACTTACAAAGTACATAACAATGATTAGGAAGGAAACTAGAATAGAGAAAATCATTGACCTTCTCCTTATGGAAGAACAAACTGTCCATCTAGATAAAAGGGGAAGAAAGGAAAACTATTGTGCATTAACCAAGGAACTTTGCCAATGTCTGCCAAAAAGTGAGATAGGAAAAAGGCACAGTCCTCATTGACCTTCCAGATACCTGTGACACAGTATAACTTTGAGGCCTCAAATAAAAATTGCAGTCTATTGTACCTGACAGCAAGCTTTGCACTTTCATTATGCATATAATATCTAATAGATCTTTTGAAATCATTACCTGTCAAGAGGGGGAAAGAAAGGCAGAGGAAAAACCTTGAAGAATAGAATTTGTCAAGGGTCAAAGTAAATGGCAATATACTTTAATAAGCAATAAGCTTCCTATTATCTCTGAGTGGCCTATACACTCAGTGGACTGTGGTATCATATACTGAACTGCAGAATAACTTCTTAGTGGCCCAAAATACCTCCTGTAATCTTTCTATTTATCAGCTTGTATGTTGTCAGGAAAAAAAAAAAGTTAATGCCATTGTTAACCTAAATAACATCTAACTGAGAAGACTGATTTTTGAGCAATGAAGTCTTTAAGATGTGTTACATATTATGATTTTTATATTATTTACATTACTGTTTCATCATATTTATAGTAACAGTGAGAAGTAATCTTGTGTTTTTCATGTTTTTAGCACTCAATATCTAAATAATGTATGCATGCCAAGGATATACCCACAGAACATATGTCATAAGATTCAAATTTGATTTGCTAACAACGAGGGAAACAATACTTTTCAGGTAAATGGCTCTTATCACACCAGGCCAGCAAAACAGCAACTACCTTTTCACAAACAATCCTGGACCTAGGAACATGGAAGATAATCATTCCGTCTTCTCCCAAACATCCCATGCATCACAACCTGGTGGCAGTGATTGACTTAAGAACAGATGGACAGGAGTCTAATTACTCAGATTCTAGTTGGTGCTCTACTGTAAAATACTTGCCAACTTCTCTAATTCCTTGTATCTCATTTTTTTCTCATTATATAAAAAAGTGTAAATCTCAATACACAATATGGTCTCTCCAAAGTTACTGTCAAAGTTAGGGTCCTAATTCTATTTGGAAGTTAGAGAAAAATTTCCCTTTTTTATCAATAATACAAAGAAGCAAAATCACTACCTTGGCAGCTACCACAATGTTTAAGTAGTTTGTTAAATACATGGTTTTAACAACCTGCCGAAGTTTTAATAATGTATACTACAGAAAAATAAAGTCTCCCTTCTCCTCACACTATAAAATCTACTATGAAAATTGCCTTTGCAGGACTCCTGGGTGGCTCAGCGGTTGAGCACCTGCCTTTAGCCCAGGGCATGATCCTGGAGTCCCGGGATCAGGTCCCACATTGGGCTCCCTGCATGGAGCCTGCTTCTCTCTCTGCCTATGTCTCTGCCTCTCTCTTGCTGTGTCTCTCATGAATAAATAAATAAAATCTTAAAAAAAAAAAAGAAAAGAAAATTGCCTTTGCTAGTAGCTTGCAATGGGCCTAAGGATGAAAGTACGGAAATCTCTGCTAACATTTTCCTTTAATCTTAAAGATAAAGTGACTTTCAAGGATTCCTTCAGGTTATGCAGTCTAGAAGAATGCTGTAGGTTTCAGAGCACAGTATGTGGCATATAGTGGCTTAATTGTCCTTTTGCAGAACCTTTAATGGCCAAAGGTACTATTCGATTAATGCATTCAATATTACTTTTCAAGATCGTAAACATGGCATACTGGTAAGGGAGACAAGCAATCCTAATATTAATTAAAATTCAAATGAATCTTACAGGTTAAAGGGCTTTACTGAGATACCTTAAAGATTTAGACTCTATGTAATAGATATTATTTTCAGCCTTCAGAGATAAACTTTATGAACATAAGTTTTTTTTTTAAAGACTTTATTTATTCATAGACACAGAGAGAGAGGGGCAGAGACACAGACAGAAGGAGAAGCAGGCTCTATGCAGGGAGCCCGATGTGGGACTCAATCCCCAGTCTCCAGGATCACACCCCAGGCTGCAGGCGGCGCCAAACCACTGCGCCACCAGGGCTGCCCTGAACATAGGTTTTAATAAGAGAAAGTATTATTGCTTACTGGATTCAGGTGACAATTTTAAGTTCTACAGATGTCCAACAATTATCTTGGCAATTAGTTTCAACTCTAATGCATACCAATACTCTAATATTTCCTACAATTGTGTACACATGTTTTTAAGTTTCTTGTATCTTAAAAGTAAAAAGATATCCAACTGCCATTTCAAAATGAAATAGCCTTAGGCCCACTTGCTAAATTCAGTTTAATGCTAATAATTTGACTTGTAGTTATAGAGCTCTTTGACTGGACTTGGTGAAATATATCCTTATCCTTTTTATTTCTCTGTGTTGGAGGTCCCAGTTTTCTGCCATCCCTGCTAGAAAGTCTCCAAGTCATTATTACCATTTTTGCCTTTTAATTGCCTTATTAATTCAAAATATATTCAACTCATTTCACTTTATTAACTCAGTATTAATTCAATTTGTATTTACCATATAACAAATGCTAAGGAAATGCAGGGACATGCTAAAGAAACTAAGACTTAAAGAGAATTCTAGGGATCCCTGGGTGGCGCAGCGGTTTGGCGCCTGCCTTTGGCCCAGGGCGCGATCCTGGAGACCCGGGATCGAATCCCATATCAGGCTCCCGGTGCATGGAGCCTGCTTCTCCCTCCTCCTGTGTCTCTGCCTCTTTCTCTCTCTCTATCATGAATAAATAAATAAATCTTTAAAAAAAAAATAAAGAGAATTCTATTCACTAGGAATGTACAGGCTTGTGGTTTCCTTTGCAATCTTTGTATAAATGTAACATGGAATGGCAAAAAAAAAAAAAAATAGGAGAAAGTATGTTTTCATCATTGTGCATTATTTAATTGTGGAGATACTACAGAAATCGCTTTTCAGTATTCTGAGCTGCAACTTTACCACTATCTCCTACATTCAAATTGTTTCCATTTTTCCCAATTTATTTACCATTGTTTTAGATTGTATACCTTTATATTCCAACTTATTTACCTTTGTATAGATTGTATATATATAGATGTATTTAGACTAGCACTGTCTGTATCATTAGACAGTGAGTCATATGTAATGTTATGTTCTGAGCTGACTCCCTGCCTATTCGTTTCAGCAAATGCTAAATAACAGCAAGCAACTCAATCAGGAAAATCAGCAGGAATTGTAAACACAAACATTAAAAACCGGATATGCTGTAGTTCCCCAGGAAATGGATTTATCTTAACAGTTATCTAAACTTAAAAGGGATAAAAATATTTTACTCACATGTTATAGGAAGGTAACTAGAGGTAGTTGTATATGTTTATATTTGTATGTGTGTGCATGTATGTATAGTGTTGCAATAACAAATAATATTTTTTATTTACACGTGGAAAAATTAATTGGTGATGAGCCCCCAAGGACTAGTTTATCTTAAAAGTTGTATGTATCACAAAAGGTAAGGTGGAAAGCATGGATTGGACACTTCTCATTGATTCTTATTTCAGTTCTCTTTCAAGCACACTATGTCACTTACCATATGCTTACAAATTCATATTGAAATGAAAAATTTTATAAACATACTTTTCTATGAAATCTATGAAAATAGATTGAAATCTATAAAATCATCCAATGTTAATTCACACCTGAGAACCAGTCTTAATTTTGTCTAATAAGAAATAAGTAGATATTCTCTCAAGGTAGTATCTCTCAAAAACCTAAGTATTCAAAAATTTCAGGGCAGTTTTCAAGAAATACTATTTATATGATCAATATATTTCAAAATATTTAGAGTGTGACACTCAGCTCCTGTTAAGTTTACCTTGGTAAACTGATTTTGTTTTAGTAACCAGTTTCTGCTCATGGCCTACCATTCAGAGATAAGGATGAACACCTAGTTGTGGCAACATTTGGGAAGCACAGAATCATGACCAACCACCAGATGGGTCATTTGGATATTGGCAAGAGTTCTTTATTTTCCTGGCCACCAGCTGACAAACTCCATCTTGCTTTATATACTACTGACATAGAGCAGAAAATATAAGACAGTCCTGAAAAATAAAGCAACAGACTGTCCATCAGGAAATTTTAAACTCTAAGGAATTCAAAGCTTATTCATTAAATTTTATTTTTTTCCTTAAGTAACCTTATTGTTGCTGCTGCTGCTATTTTTATTGTTATTTGCAACAAAGTTGAGGGGAGACAGAATTTGGGGCTTTAGAAGACTAATGTTTTCATTAGTTAATAATAGTTGATTGTTAATATGATGAGGAAGCGGCTATTATGATTTTGGCCATTATTTATCTTTATGAGCTTTTATTCACTCACATGTAAAGCTGTGATTAAAAATATCTTACTTGCACAAATATTAAGGCCTTGAAATAACATATAAAAGGCACTTATCACAGTGCAAAGCACATAGTGGGTTCTTAACAAATGGGAGCTACTCGTTATCTTATTAGTGAGTTTTAGGTCTTCTTTTTCTTAAAGTACAAAATAGTAAATACTTTAGGCTTTGTAGGTCAAGAAGAAAAATCAAGGATATTATGCAATACTTACATATTCCATTTAAAAAATATAAAAACCATTTTTAGCTCAGTGTCTACTAAAAACAAAACAAAAGCAAAAACAGAGAGTGAGACATATCAAAGCCACCAGTGCCCACCCCTGAATTACATGATCACAATTGAGAAAAGAAGTAAAACAAGTCAGCCAATTTCCTGTTCTTTTTTGGGAAAAAAAAAAAAAAAAAAAGCTTAGTCTCAGCTAAAATGAGGAATGATCTGGAAATTGCATCTATCACTACTGCTATTATTCCTTAGATTAAAATTCTATTTTATGAAACTAACCGCAATTGTTGAATACTTCCTCATCCAAAAAATTCTAAGACACAAATCTCCATGAGAACAACTTATGACAGGGAAATAAGTGAAAAAAATTTTATGGAGTATCACATTCAAAAAAGTTTTCTTTGCCGTTCAAAACCTATATATGGCCTCATAAGTAGCAGAACACTGAGACAGAGATACTCATTTCTAGATACACTATAGCTAATACTGACTAATACTGACTTGGCTACTCATTTATTATGCACTTACTATGTTTTATGTCCAGAGGATGTACCAATAAACCAAACAACCAACCAATTACCAGCATTTTAAAGCAGGCACTTTGATAAAGGAATACAGGCAATAAATAAACAATATGGTTCTTTAGAAGGTGACAAGTGCTATGAAGTGTTATGTGTTCAGTGTTCTAAAAATTAACAAAGCAAGCAAGAAACTGCACTGTGTGTGTGTGTGTGTCTGTGTGTATGTGTGTGTTACATGGGACAAGGAAGTTACAATTTTAAATTTAAATACAGTAGTTAGGGAAGATCTCACAGATAAAAGAAGTTGAGGGAGGTAAAAAAAAAAAAAAAAAAAAGAAGTAAAAAAGTTAGCCCTGTAGTTACCTGGGGGAAGAGTATTCTTGGCAGAGAATACTCCAATACTTCCAGCTCTGAGGCTGGAGATGCCTAGCCTCAAAGAGAAACTGCAACAGCCATGTGACTAAGGCAGACTAAGGGAGACAGGGGGAGGGGAAGAATGTCATAAATGGTTCTGCCTTGGAAGACACTATAAAATGGAAATGCTTTTATCCTCTGAGAAAACTGGGAAGCCACTAGAGGGGTTATAAGAGAAGAGTGACATGATCTAACTTCCATTTTGACAAAACTCAATAATGATTTGTTTCTGGGATTCATTTTGGAATTTAATTTAACAATGAGTATAAGTACATTATATATCATAGTGAGAGACTTTCTTCAGTCTGATAAGTATCATTTATTTTAGTTTTATAGTCATTTTTCCTTCAAAGTAAGAGTTTTCAATAACCAAATTATCCATTTATCTATTTATTTTGAAAACCAATAAAGATATATTCAATATATGTTAGGTGTCAGATTCTGTGTGTCACCTACAATATAAGGATTGTTCAGATGTACTAAAAAGGTCTATAATCTACTGGGAAACTGTAATAAAACAGTAAAAAAACATAGGGGAAAAAATACCAGTTATAATGAAGAGCAACCCAATTTATCACCAAGCCCTAATACCTGCTGTATCTTATTATTATCACTAATTCTACAACTAGCAAAGCTAATTATGATGACAATAAATTAAATGGTCAATCAAAGAGCAAATGAGTGGCTTATTGGGAAAATAATTGCTATTATTAACTCTATATGTGATCCAAAGGAACTCATTTTCCATTTATATAAAATGAGAAGGTATACAATTCTTTTATCTGTACCTCCCCATGTCTTTAACATTTTTAACTGTTCTTGGTTCAATTTCATGAAAGTAACTACTCTTCTAGAGGTTTGACAGTCTTTACCTTGAAAATGATGAGAATTTAATATTTTTTGAGATTTCCATGAATCATTTGCTACCAACTAGAGGCAATCAAGGTGCCATAAAATTAGAACCAGTAATCAATAGCATAAAATCATGTAGCAGTGTGGCATGGATTTCCAATGAGACATATGAAAAATGACACAGGATTAGACATAAAGAAGGACAATTTAAATGCTAGCTCTGTAACTTGTAATTGCTGTGGGCATGTCTGTTTTGTATCAAATTAAATTTATTTATTGTCTTGTTTATTTCCTTTCTATCTAGGACAAAATTTTATCTTGAGGAAATTAACTGACCTGACCATAAAAGAAGTCAGAACTACTGGGACTTCCATGCAATTGAAGCTAGATGAAGAAATACTTGAAATATTGGGTGACTGTTAACAACCGCAGCTCAGAAACAAACAGCATGGACATTGGTTGATACAAATCAAAAGAGTGGTATAAATGGTGAAGATTGTCTAAGGGTTCCGAGGACATAGAAACCACAACTAGGTTTTACTGATCAGTAAAAACTTGATAGAGGAAGCTGATCATGCACAAGAAACGATATTTGAAGAAGTAAGGCTTCAAGAAATGGTAACAGAAAGGGCATTCCAAAGGAGTGAAACAGCAGCTAGTGATCCTAGTTGGTAAAACATCAGGCATGAACACAGCATGGGAAGATGCCTACATTTAGCTGCTGTAGAGAGCTCAGAAAGAGAAAAAGGTAATAAATTATGTGGAGAAGGTAGCTCATAGCCAAATTATAGGGATCTCAACTATTTGAGATTTTTATGATTGCAAAATTTTGTTTCCAAGCCATGAAATACTCACCTCAAATTACAAGTTCTTGTTCTTGTATTTATTACTTCTTTTAGGCAATTGTCTCATACTTGACTAGATCATATTCTATACTAAATTTTTGGGACAACCAATATAATGGACAAAGAGATTAAATTTTAATGAATATGGCCATGAGAATTTGTAATAATGATAGTAAAACTTTGTATAATAAAAGCTCAGCTATTTTTTTCTGTTAAATCTTTTCAAATAAAGATCTTTTAGCTTAAAGTTAGAATTATGGGTTTCAGTTACAGCTTTCTTTATACTATAATTTTTCTAATGAGCCATGTGACCTTAAAAAGGTTTAAACTCTCGTCTAAGGTTTATTTTGTAAACTTATAAATTGAATAGTTTGGATTAGATATCCTGTGAAGTCATGTCCAAATGGAATATTTTAAATTCTATAATTTTATTTTTAAGGAAAAATTTTCACATGCAAATTAATACTAATACCATGTAAGCTATGTCTAGATGATACCTTGAGTGGGTAAATCAATTTACTGTGAAGTTTCTAATGAAATCAATCACCCTTGTCATTTAAACATTTTTTCAGTATAAACTGCTAAGAAAGGACAGACTACAAGAAATAATGGAAAAAGCATGTATTTTATAAATCAGATACCAGAGGTTGAACCTCAATCTTAAAACTGTAGTAACCATGAATATATTACTTAAACTTGATGAGTCTTATTTCTCTTTTGCACATAATGTGGTTTTATTATCTATCTATCTATCTATCTATCTATCTATCTATCTATCTATCTATAGATAATAGATATATATTCCCTGTACCTCTTTGCTTTCGAACCACTGTCCTCAAACCTTTAATGGCTTTGCCATTTGCCTCTATGGCCAGAAGCTGAACACTGGTGGATAATATTTTCCTTTGTGGTTGACTTAACTCATCTATTTAGATTGATTTTGATATTTTTGAAGAAAGAATTTATCTCACCTGTGCATCACTATCACAGAAACACAGTATGTTTGATCTGGAAAGCCAGTCTATTTCTCTCATTTTACACATGAGTAAACAGTCAGAAAAATTAAATGACTTTCTCAAGATTAAACAGTTATAATATTTCCTCACTGATTCTACCCAGGAGAATATATAGAATCTTCTACACAGCTATTTCATTTTAATTTAATTTCTAAAATTTTACTCAAATCACTCCTACTGGTTCATAGCAAGTTAGCAACAAGAAAAAATATTTGGAAATTTGTTCTTTCTCTCAAACAATGGACTCTTGAAGTTCAAAGCCATGTTTATATTAAATAAAATATTGGTCATTTGGTAGAAAATTTATAAAAGTGAAAAATTAAGATTGAAATGATCCCTACTTACCTTTTTATCTTAGTATTAATTATACCAAGACTGAGTCACAAGTTGAGCATAGATTGAGATCAGAAAACCTGAACAGATGTAACAAAATGGAAATATGTAAAAAAAAATCACAAAATATCACTTCTATGACACTAATAATATTCTATATTTGCCTTTCTTTATATAGTCAAGACAATTTCCTGAAAATAAGTTCTTTTTTTCTGAAAGCCCATCTGCTCTTGATGTTTACATATTATCTAATGAGTTGACTATTCTAATTTTCGTCATGCATCCCAGATATATTGCAAGATGCAAGTTTCAGTTTAGTTTTCTCTACATGTAAACTTGTTTGACCACCTCTAAACACAGTTAACACCTATTAGAAGACAACATCATTCTCTCTGCACACTCCCTAGACTCGGTGAGTAACAAAATAAAGTCTTTTAGCCAACTTCATATCGAAAAGGGAAAAGGTGAAATCAATGGAACAATAAAAACTGCAATCTCTTTTTGTCACATTTTATGACCTCATCACCAACAAACTCCACAAGGTCATCACTCCTTGTATTAGTCTGTTAACAGCCTGGGCACAATCACTGCTACCTTTTGAACTGGCTTTTTTTTTTTTTTTTAACAATATTGCTTTTGTTTGTTTTTATTGGATGTTATTATAGGTTCTCCCCTTTTGTTTAAAATGAACCTCAAAGAAGAAAGTTATCACAGAATGCAATAAACTCATTCAAGAAAGATACATGTGGTCCTCCAAAAATATCATACCAGATAACTTCTGTTGGCCAGCCATATCAATTCTTTATAGTCAGTTCAGATTCCAAAACAAAAGCAGGCAAAATTAATATAGCTGATCTCAATACATACTGTAACTTCTTGAAATGTAAAGGAAAAGAAAATTACTTTTCTAGATGTGAAAAACAGTCTGATTTAGAAGTAATTTAGCATAGAGATAGACAAATTTTCTTTCAACAAGTAACAAAATTTTAAATGTAAACTGAAAAGATTCGTCTACTTTGGTTAACATTGATTTGGTTGATTATAACCTCTAGTTCCTTGTTCAAATATCAGAGCTGAGAAGGTTATATTTTAATCCAAAGTCAAAATAATAACCTATGATGGCTTTTAAAGTTTACTAAAAAGATTTTACGTATTGTAGAGCTGAGTTTAATCATGACTTTAGAAATTTGTATTAATGAAATATTGGAAAGTTAGGTAAGAACCCTTAGCTATACAGATCCTATTAACTTTGCTCATACTTGTCCTCTTTAAATTAAGCATCAAGATATTTTCTTTCTCACTGTCCTCCAGGGAACTTTGCATTCCATCTCCCCAGTCTCTCTTCTACTCCGAATCAGAATACTGACTTTATCCATTTGGTTGTTAAGAACATGTACATCTTCAGCCTTTATTCAGAAATTTTTGTCTACCTCTTGATATAACTGAATCCTGGCTCTCATTCACAGTTTCTGTCTTTAAGGCAGTTTTTAAATTCTTCGATCCTCTATTTATCTCAGAGCCCAGATATCACCTAAATATTCACTTATCTCCTTATTGTCAATTTTAGGTCATTAATTTTACACCAACAGACCCATATGTCTCCTATTTTGAATCATATGGCAAACACCTTACTTTGTATTTCTGTTCATAATTCTCCACATCAATATCCTGCCAATTCTCTTTCTAAGAGTAAACTGGTAAGTGGGAATAGTTATACTTCTTATTTTAAGCCATCATTCTGGAATTAAGACATGCTTTTGAACTTTCACAATGTCCTAGTTACAAAGCTTCTCCTACAATTATATGAAAATAAGCTTCACCCTATCTCCTCTTCAGCCACCAGCTTTCAAGACCAAAATGGACTTGAAATCGACTTTTAAGTGTATTTGTACTTGACAAACTTGGCTTGAAGTGGACCTGAAAAGAACAAAACAGACTTTTCAAGTTCAAAATCTTAAAACTCTAATCTGAACAGAGCTTCCCATTTTCCCTCTGCCTTACTGCCTTAATCCCAGCAACACCTGCTTTCTATTCCTTCAGAGTAATCTGGATTCACTCGCTTTCTTCTTTCAGAAGAAAAAGTTTGTTTTGTTCTTTTCTGAGCTGAACTCAGAATGTGAATGAGCACTTATCTTAATTACCCATGTGACCCTAGGCAAGACGTTTAGGTTCTTAAATTTTCAGTCTTCTCATCTATAAAATGAGGATATTAAAGTTCCATCAAATTAATTAATTAGTGAGTGGGTGGAGGGGTGGGTGAAATAGGTGAAGGGGATTAAGAGTAGACTTAATCTTGATGAGCAATGAGGAATATATGAAACTGTTGAATCACTATAATGTACACCTGAAACTAATATAACTCTATTTTAACTACACTGGAATTAAAATTTAAAAATAATTTAAAAAGGAAAAAAAGAATGAATTAAATAACACATATGAATGCTTAGCAAATTTACTGGCATTTCAAGTATAATAAAATGCTGTGAATATCTGTTATTTACCTCTTGTTGTTTAGAGAAACAATAAGAAATGTTTGCAGAAATTCATGTACTAAGTTGCAGTAAAGTCAATAAAAGTAAATACCACAATATTGTGCACTACAAGTTAAGGGACAGGCTTTGTAAAGGAAGCCTGAAAGCCAAACAAGAGAAGAATCTACGTACCCATGACTAGTATCATTTCGAATTCAAGGAAGTTTTAAAAGGAGGTTTATGCTTGGTAGCAAAACTAAAACTTGGGGACAAAAAGCAAGTAGTCTATTAAATATCACTGTCAATCCTATAGAAATTCAAGGCTTTGTGGAATTTTATTGATTTGCATGTACATTTATTCTATTTCTGTTCTGAAAGCCAACACTACTGAGAAAGCCACACACCAAAACCAGCATCAGCAGGAGTAGCAGCAGCAACAACAATGAACGCAGAAAAGAGAAAGCCATAAACATTCATTTAGTTCACTAGAAGCCCCATTATCATCACTGTAATCTTCAAAGTTAGATCACTCTGTGGTAGCTTCAGATTTAATGTTAGAATCTTCTGCAACTAAATTGAAGAAATCAGCTGCTATCAGCTTTTGAGCAGGGAAATTTATTCTGTATAATTTAATGTAAAAGAGCCTTTTATACTTGTGACCATTATGCTCTTCCACATTAGAGCAATAGCAAGACACTGAAAAGCCAAGGGAAGTTTTACAAGCTAGACTGCTTTATGGATGCTACAAAGAAATAGAGGAACTTGCAACTTAGGACACTTCATGCTGTTAATATTTCCAAAGCATTTTCCCTAGTTTGTATATATTGCTCCAATGCTGGATTTTTATATATCAAACTCAAACTGATGTTGATGATGATAAGGGTCAACTCTAATGGTAGATTAAAAGTCTCTTAAAGAGACTGTACCTTGGATGATTTTGACTCAAATAATCTACCATTCCTACAAAAGTCTCAGAATATTTGTAATCTCTACATTAAAGCTGAAAGAATAGGAACTCACATCCCTTTATGCTAGACCTGCTACTCATCATGTTGAGTGGGTCCTAATACCTCCACAGATGTTGGATTTCAGTAGCATTAAGATAAAATCAACATCTAAAATCTTGCAGGGTCTGGGCTCAGCCTATCAAGAGTAACTCTTGGTGCTTTTCACTCTCTTGCTTTCTAATGGAGAATCACTCACAGTAGTTCTTGGAACTTATCAGACTCTTTTCTGACTCAGGACTTTTTGTCTTCATCCTATCTATGCTTTACACCTGACTCAAGAAGTCTCTGCTGCCCTCCAGAATTAGGGTATTTGTTAGTTATTATAACATCATATACTTTTCCTTTGTAGCCCTTTTCCAAATTTTATTTATTTAATTATGTAATTAATATATTGCTCACAACCTTCTATCCCTTTTCCAACCCACTGAAATGCAGATTTCATAAAAATAGAGACTGTACCACTATAGTTCTTTATACTATCACAGTGCCTAGAAAATGGCTGTACAAAAAAGGTATTCAATAGTATCAGTTACATGAATTTGGACATGTCACTGCCATGTATTTTGCATATGCCAGCTAAGGAATTTGAGCATTGACCTGGCAAGGTTATAGGAGCCCACATGTGTGACCTCTGATGGACTATCAGTCCAACATATTCTAAAAGAGATTTACCTTTCTTTTTTTTTTTTCTTTCTTTTTTCATCAAATGAGGAGAAAGGAGGTAAAAAATGCTATCCTAACTGACTAAACCCAAAAGACCCTCAGGCTTCATAATATCCATGTTTACTTGGGGAAAAAAAGTAAATAGTTTATCTGGCATTGTCCTGCCATTCGCCATGTGTTCTCCCAATTCAGACACTTTCATCAAATGGGTTCTCCCTAATAACCTCTGCATCTTAAATATGCAGAGGGCTCACACTCCACCAGGGCGATATAAACTAGAGCCTATACTCTTATCAGTGTTCACATTTAGGCATCATCAATATGTTTTCTTTCTGGACTTGGAACAAAATCTCAAAAGACATAAGCAACAAACCAAGTTAAAAAATTGGTATTCTAGGCATTGTAAGTACACCACAATGAGTCTAATAAAGAAATTATGAAAGGTTTTATGATATGCTATGCTCTACTGTGACTCGATAGCACATTAATGACATTAAAAATGACCTATTAATCTCAGACAAACATTTAGCTAATATACTTGCTGCACTAGGCAGTATGTACCTTTCAATTAAAAAGGACATATATTTTGTAATTTAAAGGACAAAATAGCTGAGTTCAAGGCCAATAATGTAAGAGGAACTCTAGAATTTTAAATTTCAAAAGTGCAATTTAGTTATTTCATGTACCATAAATCAATGTCCTGTGTAATCAAAAAAAGGAAAAATGAAAGTCTGTCTAAATTAATAATAGTTGAGCAGCCCATGTATATTAATCTAATCTAACAGGTTTTATTACTCTGCAGAAATTTTCTCAAGCCTTAATATCTCTTATATAAAAAAGAAAGGATTGGGATTGATTAAAAAATATAATTGAGGAAAGTATTCATTTCAACTATAAATGAAAACTGGTAATGAATGAGCAATGAATGACCATGAGTTCTGTCATTGCTCAGTAATCATATTTAACAGAGAAATATAGTTCAGATTAAAATATGCTGAGATAGAGCTGGAGAGGAATTAAAAAAAAAACTAGGTATTTTAATTTCTAATTAGGTGCCTTGAAGCAGTGAGCAATTTCACTAAGACTAAATTGCCCTTGCTACTTAAAGCCTTATAGCTAGATGATATGGTCTAACAACCCTAACACTCTCACAATTAGAGTGCATAGGTTTTTGTACATTTTAAAATATTTGAGTAAAGCTTCAAAGTACAGTAAAAGAAAAGCTGGCCATTATAAAAAGAGATAATATATTAAGAAAAGTGTCAAAATATGGTTTTGTGTACATAAATATAGATATATATGTGGTGTGTATTTAAAATATATAAAAGTAA
This sequence comes from Canis lupus baileyi, assembly GCF_048164855.1. Taxonomy (NCBI): domain Eukaryota; kingdom Metazoa; phylum Chordata; class Mammalia; order Carnivora; family Canidae; genus Canis; species Canis lupus. The sequence goes on along the minus strand of NC_132847.1, from coordinate 45,044,073 downwards.
TATGATAAAACAAAATCAAATTAGGTAGGAAAAATTAAGCAAAGAGAAAAATGTTCAAATTAAGGAATATACATTGTTTTATGATAAACCGCATAATATGTACATCAATTATTAGAAGAGAATCTCAACTGGATCGAATTTCTATTAGTCAAGAAGAGAAAAGACAGATTCTATGAATCAAAATGTGTCAAAAATTATGTCAGGTTTTTAGAAGAATTAGTAAAAATCATGGTACTTAGTCCAGAAAAGTTCCTCCTAGAGGCCGTCATAGGGCACTGTCAAACAATGAACAATAACTTACAGTGAAAAATGACACTCTTGAATTAATAAATATTAATAAGTTTCTGTGTGAGGCAACCTACTAGGTGGTAGGTATTTAAAAAGTGAGCAATACAGTGTGGCCTGGAGTGGTGAAAGTGTTTGCTGCCTTGGATGCTTGATCTTTAGGGCTGTTAAAGTTGATCACTGTTCCTTGGTTTCTGAACATATTCACCTCTTCAATACCAGAAGTATTATTTACCCCTAACTTCTTTAAGGTGAGCTGAAGTGTTTTAGCATTTGCTGTAGCCATTCTATGAATATCCTCTTTTAATGAGCAGTTCCTTTCCCACCACCACACTGAGACAAAGCAGCTGACAGAAATGCTATCCAGTATCTCAAATCAACTTGGTGCAGTCTGACTAGTTTAAGTAGACCGGTTGAAGCTCTGTCCAAACAACCTGTGGATGGAAAAGCACCACTTACTGGAATTTAAATAAAAGTTGGGGAAAAATTAAAATAAATAAAGTTTTTAAATCTTAAAATAAAGGGTGGGGTGGGGTGACGGGAAGCATGGCTTAATCCCAGAGAGGAGCATAATAATGAAGTTTCAGATTTGTGGAAAATTTTGATGAAGCTTCCAAGAAGGAAGCAACCTGAACTGAGTCCATTTCTGAAGAAGATAAAACTTGAGGAAGTTACTGGGAGCTGCTATTTATTATTATGACCACTTTTATAAATTTTCTGCATGGATCTGATAAAATCTAGATCTCTAATGTTTTTAAGCCCAAGCCCCTGGACACTGCAGTTTTTTTCAGTTTTTGCTTATACACAATTCATCCCCTGTAGCTAATTAAGCTGAAGAAGTTTGGGAACAAAGTTTTAAACAAGGTTAATAAAGTTCTTTGCCCAGTAAACAAATGAAAAAAAAGTAAAAAGAAGTGAGCAAAACAGGGGCACCTGGGTGCCTCAGTCAGTTAAATGTCCCAACTCTTGATTTAAGCTCAGGTTGTGATCTCAGGGTCTTGAGATCAAGCTCTTCACATTGGGCTCACTGCTCAGTGAGGAATCTGTACGACATTCTGTCTGCCTCTCCCCTCTACCCCTGCTTGCTCATGCTCTGTTTTTCTCAAATAAGTAAAAAAAAGTCTTTTAAAAAAGTGAGCAAAACAATAAATTCTTCAGCCATTAGGCTTTCATTCCAAGTAGGCATGTAATAAAACAAATATAATTTCCTTTTACAAAAGTGTTATGTTGGGGATGTTCCTGTTAGTTATTGGAACACACCTTTAGCATGATGAATTTCATGGAGTCTCTGCTTACAAAGGTATAAATGTACTTGGTTCAGGTCAATGGCATCATAACAGAACATACTGCAAAAGAAGCATGTCTTTCCTGGTATAAAAAGGATATGTATCTGTGCATAGTTTCCTCATGCTCCAATATAACCAAGGCATGTTATCACAAAACTGATGGTTAGCAAAATCTTCAATCAATTACTCATGTTTCAGGAATAGATCAGGTTATAATGCAGTAACAAAGAATCTATACATTTTAATAGCTGAAAACAATAATCATTAATTCTTACCCATACTACATATCAGGCATGCACGCATAGTGTGTTAAACTCTGCAATTTGGACGCTCACCATGGCAGGAAGAAAGGAATGTGGTAATTCATATATTGCCTCTTAAGTGCTGCTCCCTTGACATAATACATCTCACATATTTCATTGACCTAAGTAAGTAATAAGACTGTAGCTAACTTGAAGGTAATGATTCTCAAAAAGATGCTGAGAGCAGATATGAATGAGATAATACTTCCTAAGAAAGAGTTGGAACAAAACTAGGGCCTCGGACTGAAATCTTCCTGTATAATTTAAGGAAAAGGCAAAGTCATGTGAGAGGAGAAAGTATCTATCAGGTTTGATATTTTCTTCATAAATTTGGCGATAATAGTACCATTAACAATAATAATAAAGGCCTCAAAGTTTGACCCATATTGTAATTTGGCCTGTGATTTTTTTGCTAAGTAGGTGATAACAAAAGTCCACTTGATCTACAGAAGTCTCAATAAAGCATAGCAGTGGAACTCCTAGGATGCCTGTTATAATAAGCAAGTGATAAAACCTATACACCAAGATAACTAAATGAGAAATCTCATTGGATGAGCCTATTAGATATAATTCATTTAGAAACTGCGATATGTACCCCACATGATGATTTCAATATGAGAGTTAGTTTAAAGTCCTTTTTTTCTGGTAGTAGTTAGATAGCATGGCCAGGACTACCTCATAATCAACACATATGAGATTTAGCCAAAAAGTCAATAAGTAATACTCCTATCACTCTATTCATAAATTCAAGCACACATGTATACACTTGTGTTGAACACACACATCCCTCAATTAAAGAGAATGTACTTGACATAAAGCATATTTTCATTGAGCACCACTAGATGCCAAGTACTAGTTAAATGCACCCTGTGTGGGAATATGATTCTCACACCTGAGTAACTTGATGACTTACTGAAGATCATGAAAATCATGTGGTCTAAACTGGGATTTCAATTTGAGTCTAACTTTAAAGCCTCCATTTTATTCCTCAATATTTGGGTTAGAACTTGGCATATTACCTCATTCTGGGAACAACTATTAGCAAATTCATTAATTAAGGTCATGTTGACAACTTCTATTTTCAACTAAAACATCTGTTAATTTATACAGAGGTCTCCTTGGTTTAAACCAACTTGTCATTCCTGCCTCTCAATGAGGGATAATGTGCTTGGGTTTTACAAGTACTCCAAGTGTGAATTGAGAAGATTAGCAGTTCTTGCCAATGGGCACTCTCTGTCCATATTTTTACATAATAATACTTATCAGAAGGCACAGGGTCTTAAGATAATAAATGATCATTCCTCACAATGGATCTATAAACAGATCAGGATTAATGAATTTGCTGGCAGCTATTGGTTTTAATTAGCCCAAGTTCAACTGCAGCAGAACCATAACTGTCCACAAGATTTGGATTTTGCAAATATAGATCCCAAACAACTACTTCTATCAATTTAGTAAAAGGAATTGGTTAGATTCTAATTTTAAAGCCAGCAGTGCAAGTAACTTGGCAAAAAAACAAAACACAAGAAAATCTTTACATTTTTGCTTTCTTTTCTCTTTATCTGGCTACAGGTAAACAAATCTTTTATCCTACCTGCCTGCCTTTTTAACTACTTTCAATACTATCTCATCTCTCCTGTTCCTTTACTTTTATGTATCTCTCTCTCTCTCTCTCTCTTAATATTTTATTTATTTGTCAGAGACAGAGCAAACACAAGCAAGGGAATGGGAGACAGAGGGAGAAACAGGATCCCCGCTGAACAAGGAGGCCAACAGAGGACACATCCCAGGATCCTGGGATCCAGACCTGAGCCAAAGGCAGATGCATAACCCACTGAATCACCCAAGTGTTCCTCCTTCGCTTATATATTTACTTTTAGACATGCTTGAAATTTCCTTTGTTTCTTTCTTATACTGAACAATTACAACCAATTTTCAACTTGCCTTCTCATCTTGGACATCATTTCCAGGAAGCTCTCTCTTAAATTCATACTAGATTCTAATCTCCAATAATATTTCCTGAGTACCTTTTGAAAAACTTCATGTTGGCCTGGAATTGTATGACTGTTCATTATGAAAAATAATGGATTTGGAACCATCCGAAAAATGAATAAAACTTGGAAGAAAAGTATGTTTATTTAACAATCCCACAATTAATGAAGTTTTAGCAGTCTGGCTATCAGATTAACAGCCCTTAATATCCTTCAGCAATTGTCTGCTCTTCAACAGAGACACATAATATTTACACTAATGAAAAAAGTTCCTGTGCTACTTATGTACTATTTTAAAATAGCCAGTTTATGCTGACGCCATTCATCCATAGTCAATTCTCCTCAGTCCTCAAACTTCCCTCTCTATGCTGAAAAATTAAACCCAGATATTTAGCAGGAATCAGGAAGGATTCCTGGAGAAGTACATTGCACCCTGGGGGGCAATTGTCCCCAAAATCACTAAGAGGGGCTAGACATAGTGTATTCTGAGGACTGGAGTTTTAAAAATCATATCAGAGATGAATTTCACAGGATCAAGAAGTTCTGGTAGGAGTTTAGTGTAATCAGCAGAACTGCACCAAATGAAAACCTTTCAATGGTGCACAGTGAAAACTTTTATTCAGTTCTAGACTTGAGAAAATGTTATAAGTGGAAACCTTTCTTGTGTGAAGGTGAGAAGTTCCAGGGGTTAATGGAGGAAGGGTGGGAAAATAATTAGTTTACATTTGGGCAACAATTGGGTCTAATTACTTGGAAAAAAATGATTGGAAGCAGATGATGAGGCATGTCATAACCCCTCAGAGATACAGAGATTTGGCTCTCTGTGTTCCTCAAACCCTATGGATAGTTCTTGTACTATAGGGTCAGCACTACTGAAAATGGGATTCTAACACACTCTTCCTGGATTGTTGGTTCCTATCCATATTACAGCCTTCATGCTAATGAGGTCCAATCCATTGAGTATTTTATCTTATATTCTTTTTATCAACACTGCCAAAACCTTCATGCTAAGTCCTATCATTTCAGCTATGACCTTAATTCCCTTTCTTGGCCACAATTTGGATTTTCTAGGGTACTCAACTGCCCAAACAATAAAACTCAAAGCAATCCTTGTGGGGACTAGCTCTGCTTGAGGGACCCTGGTAATGAAAATCAATTCAACAAAGTCTCTTTGTTGTTGTTCTTGTTTTCTTTTCTTCTTTAGCAGATTGAAATGTTACTGAAATACAAATGTTAAGTAAACTCAAGTCCACACTCATTAAACCTATTGACTCCCTCCCAGTTTTAGAATCTACAGTAGGCATGAAAGCAAAAATAAGTTACTTTGTGATAGATCAAGGATACTGATGTGTATGTTTCTGACACCAAACCTTTCTCTCTTTACCTATCCTTCTTATACAAGAACATTAGAGCTTGAATTTCAATGGCACCCTCATTTCAAATGGAATTGTCAACCTGTAATTTTTCATTTATTGTTAAAGTCCTCAAATTAGTCTTTGTTATAGTTATTATTACTTAATATAATCAAATCCTTTTTTGTATTATCCACGTGTCTACCAATTGCTTTGTGTATCACCCTATTTTCTTCTAGGGTTTTCTTGTTCTTTTAAATGTGAGTCTGGTAAAAGGTAATTTTACTGAATATAGATATGTAAGTTGACAATTATTTTTCATCATCCCTTTGAAGCTACTATTCTGAATCCTTCTAGCCTCCATTGTTGCCATTGAGAAGTCATTTACCCTTTCAGGTAATAACTCATTTCATTGTTTATTTTCCCTAGACCCCCTCTGCTCAGTTTCACTATTATGTCTCAGTGTGTATCTATTGTTACCAATCCAATTCACATCTTATTTTGCTTCTTCAATGTGAATATTCATGTATTTCTCTTATTATTAAAAAATCTCAGCCACAAATTTCAAATATTGCCTCTCCCCAAATCGAAATATTATCCATTGAAAATCTTGTTTAACATTATGTTAGAACTTCTCACTTGTCTTAAATTAGACAATTCTCAATTTTTTGTGTCTTAGACACTCTTCCATATATTTATATATTTTGTGTTTATATACCTGTATGTACATACATGTACACATTTTTAAAAAATTTTTTAAAGATTATTTATTTATTTATTTGAGAGAGAGAGAGTGTGTGAGAGAAAGAGAGCATGAAAAGGGGGAGAAGGGGGAGAGGTAGAGGGAGAGAGAGAAGGAGACTCCCCATTGAGCAGGGATCTCAATGCAGAATTCGATCTCAGGACCCTGGGATTATAACTTGAGCTGAAGGCAGATGCTTAAGCGACTGAACCATCCAGGCACCCCACATTTTTATATGTATATATTTCACTTCATTCTGGGGAACTTTTCTCAAGTTGATTTTCAGAGATAATGGTTCTTGCTTCAGAGATAACGTGTGGCTTAGCATACTTACTCAGTTTTTATTTCAATTACTCTTTATTTTAAGATTTTTTTTATTTACTCATTTATGAGAGACAGAGAGAGAGAGGCAGAGACATAGAGGGAGAAGCAGGCTCCCCACAGGGAGCCTGATGCTGGACTCCATCCCAGGACCCCAGGATCACAACCTGAGACAAAGGCAGATACTCAACCACTAAGCCACCCAGGTTCCCTCACTCTCCTTTTTTAAAAAAGTTGTTTTTGCTTTTTTAAACTGGATTTTCTTTTTACCAAATCTTATTCCAATATATAAACAGCTTTATTGAGATATAATTCACATACCTTAAAATTCACCTTTTGAAACATAAAGCGCTTTTCAGTATATTCATAGTTGTGCAGCCATCAGCACTGTTTAGAATATTTTACCAAACAGAAACCCTGTACTCATTAGCAATATCTTCCCAATTCCTCTAACCTCCAGCAACCACTAATCTATTTTCTGTCTCTATAGATTTTCCTATTCTAGACATTTTAAATAATCCGAATCACAGAATATGTGATCTTTTATAATCAGCATCTCTTGCATATCATGTTTTCAAGATCCATCCAAGTTATAGTGTCATTACTTCATTAACTTGTATTGTCCAATAATATACCATTGTAGATATCACAATTTGTTTATCCATTTATATTGATGGACATTTGAGTTGTTTCTATTTTTTGGATATTATGAAAAATGCTAGTAGGAGCATTCATTTGCAAATTTTTGAGTTGACAATGTTTTCATTTCTTTTGTATATATACCTAGGGATGGAATTGCTGGGTCACATGATAACTGTATATTTAACATTTTGAGGAAGTACCAAACTGTGTGCCAAAGGAGTTACACCATTTTTCATATCCACTGGTAACAAATGAAGGTTACAGTGTCTCCACATCCTTATCCATGCTTGTTATTATTGTCTTTATTAACATCCATTCTATTTCACTGTAGTTTTTATTGCATTCTCTTAGTAACTTAAGGATGTTGATCATCTTTCATGTGCTAAGTTATTTGTATTTTTTTAGAGAAATACCTATGCAAATCGTTTGCCTAAATTTTTGCTGATTTGTCTTTTCATTGCTGAGTTGCAGTTATTTACATCTGAGCACTGGTCCCTTATCGGATATAGAATTTATAAATATTTCTCTCATTCTCCATTCTTTTTCCACCTTCTATATGTTGCTTTTTGGTGTACCAATGTTTTAAATTTTGATCAAGTCCAATATATCTATTTTTCTTTTGTTAATAGTGCTTTGTGGTCATATCTTAGAATTAATTGCTAAATGAAGATTTATTCCTATGTTTTTTTCTAAGATTTACAGTTATAGCTCTTATGTTTAAGTTGTTGATCAATTTGAGTTAATTTTCCTATATGTAAGGTAGAGGTCCAAATTCCTTCTTTCATGTGTACAAGTGCATTAATTCTGCATACAAATTTGGGGAGTATTGTCCTTTTAACAACAAATTTAAATATTCAAAACTTCAAATATTCTTTGAATCTATGAATATGGAGTATCATTCCATTATCTAGTATTTCCTTCATTTCTTTCAATAATGTTTTTAGTTTTCAGAGTACATGTCTGTAAATTCCTTTGTTAGTTTATTTCTAAATTTTTTAGTCTATTTTTGACTCTATTATAAATGGAATTGTTTTTCTAATTTCACTTTTGAATTGTTCGTTGCTAATGTATAGAAACAACTGATTTTGGTAATGATTTTGTATCCTGCCACCTTGCTTACTCATTAGTTCTAATAATTATTGGTACACTCTTTAAGGATTTTCAAAATACCTTATCATATCATCAGTTTATGAAGACAGCTTTACTTATCAAAACTTAATGTCTTTTATTTCATATTTTTGCCTAATTGTCCTTACCAAAAACTTCTGTACAATGTTGCATAGAAGTACCAAGAGTACACAATGCTGTTGTTCCTGATGTTAAAGGAGACCATTATGGTTTGACTTTCTTCTTTTATGTAACTATCCAATTCAACCTTAACTATATAATAGACTAAAATGATGCTATTATCTAAACTTCTTCATATGATATATCTGTGTGCTATATCTATTGACTCGCTAATAGCTGATCCTTGCTGTATTTTTTTGTGGTTTCAGATGGGAGCTCACCTTTCATCCGTGAGAATTCTACGTGTTCTAGGTTGACGTTTTTGTACTTTCAGATTAGTTTTTCTCTTTGTGTCTGCCAAATTCCCACGAAATATCATAAACTCACCATCAATTCCCACCTTTATTTCTCCATTAGAGGTTTACAAAGTATGCAAATGATGTAAATTCAAATTTGCAAAAATACTTGTGAAAAGGACTACATTTATAAATTCTCAGAAAAGACATTTTCTCACATACAATCCAGTCAAGAAGACAAACTTCCATAGTGTTTTCTAATTGGTGTAAATTTTCAATCCATTCTACTCTGAAATTTAGCTCTTTTAGTGTCCTAGCTATAATTCAAGTTTTCCATTTTAGCACTCCTTGTGTGCTAGACTAAACCTCTATTATACCTGCAAGGGACTTAAAAACCAAAGCCATTACTTAGATTGGAGATCTCCACACTTATTTCATCCTATAACAACTCATTTACATATTAAACATTCTTACTATTTTCGTTTTCAGATGTTTTTATGTGTATGGCACATGTAGATTTTCTTTCAGCTTGGTTTTATTTATCCTGTATATCTGGGTGCATATATTGAGAGTTTTCATGTTATTTAGTCCATTGCTGTCCAAGAGAAACTCTGAAATTATGAAAATTTATTTTTTGCACGAAAATATATCAAATATGTTCACAACTGCTCACATGCAGTGTCTGAGCACCCTAAATGTGGACAGGATGGCTCAGGAATGGAGTTCTAAGTGTTAATTAATTTTAATAAATTTGTAATTAAATAGCCATTTGTGGCTGAGAGCTACTGTACTGAATACCATAGAAAACAACTCTTCTATTGATGGAAATGAAAGCTTTACATTAAAAAGTTTTTAGGTAAAATCATTAAAACTGCAAAATCATAAAGGTATAGAATATAATTTAAAATAAAATTCTAAAATTGATGTTTTTGGTTTTAGGAAAAGAACTTATATTCTGAACTATACTCCACACTTAATCTTACTGAAAAATAAAGAGTGCCCTTGTGTTTGGCCAAATCTGAGCCTATGCCATTGAGCTATAATCCCAGAGACTGATACTTCCTTTGTATTGTGCCCAAATATAAACAATAAAATAAAAAGACATGTCTCATATATACAAGCATCTTCCTCTCCCTCTCTCTCTCTCCCCTTTCTATTCAACTAGTAAAGTGAAACAAACTGGAAAATGTGCCCTCTTCCTTGATTTCAAAATATCTGGAATTCTTTGCCTCTAGTAATTGGAAACATTCTCCAATTACTGGAGGCAAGCATGCTTGCCTCCAAGGCAAGAATCCAAGGGTTCTTGTGATCTCTTTTACTTGTTGCTGGCTATACTATGGTTTCTCTTCAGATCATATAAATCTTTTGCCTTTTACTTATTGCTGGCTAGCATGCTCTGTAGGCTAGACTCATTTTTTTAAACCCGTTAAAGCATGAGTTAAGAAAATTAGAGTGAGACATCGGAGCTAAGAAAGATCTATCTTAGGTAAAAGGAGTTCTCCTAGGGGTTAATTTCTGTTCACTGGATTTAATATTATTATTGATGCCTAAGTACCATAGTGATAATAAAAGTTCATTTGACCTCCTCTGAGGGAAAGTGGTTATGACAGATTTGGATTTCTGATTGTCATGTTTTATATTGTTATCTTTACCTCTAAATATATTCCAACCTATTTTAGAATGCCTGTAATCAATATTTGTATTTGGATGTATAATATCCATTCTTCTATCTTTGATTGTCCTTTGGGCAATTCCCCTTCCTGTCTTTTAGTCCATGTTACTTAGCATAGCTGCTGAATCTACTCCTAGAGAATGCATATGACATAGACCAGGATTTCCAAACTCATTTTCAGAATTTTAGTTGGAAATTCACTTATATTAGATTTCCAGGAGTAAGTATTATGTTTTATGAATTTTTGAAGGACATAGGTAAAAGAGAATAAAGCTGAACTGAGAAATGAGAGAATTATTGAATATTTGGAGTCCCTGATCCAGCCATTCCTAAACCCAGCTACATCCATAGATTTCTCAGTTATATAAAGCAATAAATTCTCTTTTGTGGCTAGGAAAGTTAGGCTTCCAACACCTGGGGAAAAATATTAACTAACAGAACTGTATATAGTCTCCACTGTATTGCCTTTGTTCCCTTAAAAAAGATCAGTTGACTATATTTATGTGGGCCTATTTCTGGACTCTATCTGTTCCCATGATCTATTTATCTGTTCTTTCAACAATACTACACAATTTTTTCAACAAATTCTTGTTATTCATTTTGACTAGTCCCTCCAAAAATTACCGACTTTTTTCCTCCTGAATTAATATCTGTCAACTTTGAAACTGAGCTAGAGCATAAATATGCATCCCCAAGTTTTTCCACTTCTCTTTTTTTTATTTTTTATTTTTTTCCACTTCTCTTCTATAGAAAGATTAATTTACATATGTTAGATATAAAAAGTTATTCTCTTATTCAGGAAGATAAACACAGAACAAAACATTTATTCTACAGATCATTTCAACAGTCCTGATTCCTTCTTCCTCATTGGTCTAATATACTTTTTTATGATTTATAAGATGCTTCTTGTCAATTCCTTTTTTTTTTCTTTTTTTCTTTTTTTTTTCTTTTTTTTTTCTTGTCAATTCCTATGGAACAGAGACTCTTTAGAGTTCCTTTTCACCAAACATCATTTAAAGAGAGTATAAGAAGCATATTTTTGTCTTACTACTCTCAAACTCTTCCTTTCTCTCCTTTATTAAAAAATAAGGGGCAGCCCCTGTGGCGCAGCGGTTTGGCGCCGCCTGCAGCCTGGGGTGTGATCCTGGAGATCGGGATCGAGTCCCACGTCGGGCTCCCTGCATGGAGCCTGCTTCTCCCTCTGCCTGTGTCTCTGCCTCTCTCTCTCTCTGTGTCTATGAATAAATAAATAAATAAAATCTTAAAAAAAAATAAGATGTCAGAAACTGAATAAAGTGATTAACTCTTAAAGTGTCAACTCATCCCTTCAGAAGATATATACTACTCTCTGTATTAGTAAACTTTTTCTGTACAATGAATCATCTTAAAACATTAAACAATAGCATTTATAATTTCTAATAATTCTTTAGGTTGACTCAGCACATTTTCTGTGTTCAGTCAACTTTGAGGGCATGGAATGGTCTGAGAAGGTCTTACTTACATTTTTGGAAGCTGTCAGGCTGGTTGGTAGAAGGTTCAACGAGGTAGCTTGTCTCTACAAGGTCTTTCATTCTCCAATAAATTAGTCTAAGCTTCTTTACCTCGCTGTCTTAGGGTTCAGTCAGTGCTTAAGAGAGTAAATGCCAACATGTGTATATCCTACTAATACAACTATTAACAGTCAACTTGAGATTCAAGGGATGGAGAAAAAGATTCTGTATCTTGATGGGAGTGACAATATTACATCCCAATAAGATGTGAATGCAAGAATGTAGGGAATTTGTGATATTTTTTTTTTGCAATACATCTTAGCCTCACATACCATAACCCATAATATTTCACTAGTTGTTCCTTCTTATTTTCTGAACATTTCTTTTTTGGACTCCTGGTAGTAACAGAAAGTCAGGGAAGATAAAAGAAAGGATTTGTGATAGGCATAACATAACGAATAAAATGTGGAAAAATGAAATGGTGAGTAATAGAATCATAGCCTACCAAATGCCTATACTATAAAGATTTATTTATTTGATAGAGAAAGAGAGAGTGAGAGCAGGGATGTGAGGGAGCAGAAAGAGAGGGAGAGAAAAACTCTAAGCAGACTCCATGCTGAGTGCAGAGACCAAGGCTGGGCTAGATCTCACAACCCTGAGACCATGACCGGAGAAGAAACCAAGAGTCAGATGCTTAATCAGCTGCACCACCCAGAAGCCCCTATGATATATTTTAAATCAAATAATAGAAAATTCGTAGGAGAAAATAACAATAATGGCATGCATCTGTAAAGTCCTTTATAATTTGCACGTTTTCACATCCATTATATCTCATTTTAAATAGAAAAATCTTATAAAAACATGGAAAGGCAAAGGAAAAATCAATCAATGAGTGATTAGAAAAGCACATGTATACACCCCTCTATGGCAATATTTTGATTCACTATAAGTCACTTAGAGATAATAATGTTCTGGATACAATAAACCAATCAATCATAGCATATGAAATATATGCCGATCATCCTGTTCGAATGGAGAGACTCTTATGTTATCAATAGTTAAATGAAAGGCTCAGATTAACCAATAGAAAACTAATTCTGTGATCAGAAGAATCATAAGCTTTATTTTACTAGTGCTTTCACTGAAAATACAGTTATATCATGCAGTTCTAATGACCTTGTCTGCATTTCAAAATGAGGATCAAAGCTTTATCCCCCAAAAGTTGAGAATTACATCTTATAGTTTTCTTTAATGTGTAACATTGTTTCATATTATAAAGGTTGAGCTATACAATTTTGTCTTATAGATAGTATACTTAGCACTCACTTTAATTTCACCACTGAGATTATGTTAAAGCACAAAGCTAACAGGTATGCAGAAATATAAGATGCAGAAATATAAGATGTCAGAAACACTTATCTACATTGCTGTCTATGCAATGGTATCACAGATCCCTTTCCAAATCCCTTTTAATTTTAGGAAGGAAAATTAAGGATAAACCTAATTTCAATATACTGATGGGGCTATGATAGCCTGAGCTAAGTAATACACAGTGCAGTCAGCAAAAATTCCAGGTTATTTTGCTCTTGTCCAGGACTTAAAAGCTGTGAGTACTTTTCACATGAACAGCTTCCTTTCATCACTTTCTTTTCTTTCAAAGGCTCCTTAAAGAAGTCAGATGAACTCATAATAACAGAAGGGACAATCACTTTGGTTTGGAAAAGGAGTCCTAAAAGCAATGAGGCTCTTTATCAAACTCCCATCAAAATGCACCCATTTTCATCATTTGCTTTTATCTTGTTACTAGTCTTTTTCTTGGCTTCATTTACAAATCTGACTTTCCTATATTCTTCCTTGATTCCTTCTATAAGCTATCCTAACACCTCTTATCTTATTCTGGCTTTACTCTTTCTATTTTTACAGTTGGATCATTTTACCTCAGTTATCAGAGTTCAGGCTAATTTTATTATTAGTTTATAACACCTGAGTTATGTATAACTCTTTTATTCCTGCTAACTTTTCTTTGGTCATCTTTCTTATGTTCAAGTAAGATTTTTATCTTTCCTTGAAATATTCATGAACATATTCAAACATATTTGACACTGAATAAACACATCTTTGGGAAATATCCTAAGGGTTTTATTATAAACTACAGGAAACATAAAACTATACAGGCAAATATCGAGACCTACGACACAAGACAAATGTGGAAAAAGAGAAAGAACCAAATATGATGGTTAATTTTATTTGTCAGCTAACTAAATAGGGTTAAAGGATGCCCAGAAACTGATAAAACATTATTTCTGGGTATCTGCAAGGGTGTTGCTGGAAGGGATTAGCATTTAAATTGGTAAATTGAGTAAAAAATATCTCTTTCACCAATGAAATTGGGGATCATCCAATCCCTTGAAGGTGTGAATGGAAAAAAAAAAAAGGTGAAGAATGGGCAAATTTACCCTTTCTTTTCTTGAGCCAGAATATATATCTTCTATATCTCATGTACCTTTGCCCTTAGACATGAGTGCTCCTGGTTCTCAGACTCAGACCAGAACTTACAACATCACATTCCCTGCCCACTATTTTCAGGTCTTTGGACTATGACTGGGATTTACACCATCAACTCTCTTGGCTGTTAGGCCCTAGGATTGAATTATACTCCTGGCCTTCCTAGTTTTCCAGCTTGCAGATAAAAAAAAAATCATGGAACTTCACAGCTTTCATTATAGCATGAGGCAGTTACTGCAATTAAATGTGTATGTAGTATATATAGATAGGTAGATTTTTTATTTTTATTTTGTATATATCTACTTCCTATACACACACACACACACACGCACACACACACACACATATATATCTCCATCCTATTGGTGCTGTTTCTCTGGAGAGTACTGACCAATATACAAAACTTCACAGAATGCTTGAGTTGGACATGGTAGTATATTATCTTAGTTAATGCTCACAATAGACTGATGGGTTATTATTATTTCTACTTTAAAGATAAGAAAGCAAATTTTAGAAGGTTAAATATTCTTGCTCAGGATTGTATTATTAGTAAATGGTGGATCTGAATTTGAACTCAGATTTTTCTGACCTCACGGCTTTGTTTTTATCATTAAATCACATAATTTTTATGTGGCACAAGAACACCAAGACTCATTACATCTTCTTGGACAATAAATTATAGGAAACAATCATTGAAGGATATTTGAGCAGAAATGTAGTAATAGCAAGGAGGTTACAAAAGAAATAGATGGGTTCCAAAGGGTATTAGACCATCTCACATGAAAATCATGAAAGGTCAAATGCCACCATTTGTCATATAATATAACATCTCTTCTAAAAATATTTGACTTGAGTTTCTAAAAAGTCCTAGAGTGCCATATCATTATGAAAGTGTATCATTTTTAAAAAGCTTATTAAAATCACGTTTTATAATTAGAAAAATTTTAATAAAATAGAACTTTGGTGAATTACAAAAATGCAAATATTTCAGAAAAAGTACCCTTCCCTTGTGAAGGAGACAATGAATAATACAGGTAGGCACGCTCACTAATTTGATTTTATCTGAAAGGTATCAATGAGAAGACCAAATCCTTAAAATCAAAGTTAGCAATTTGAAGTTCTCTCAGAAGAAAAAATATCCCAGTAGAGATAAGTGAAGACTAATAATAGATACTTTCACCATATGTCTATATATTTTTTACATGTAAAGACTGAGATTTGGTTAATTAATGTATTTGTCCCTGAGGAAAAACCAGGTTTGAACTTCTATCTATAACTGGGTAACAGCTATTAAATGGTAGTTATGATCATTGGTTTATTGTCAAATACAATAATTTTTTTCAAATAAGTTCTTTTTAGATACAGCAATCGGTTTTTATTCCTCTCAGTAAGAAATTTTGTACTGCTATTTCTGAAGTATGAAATGTTAGATATTAGCTAATGTTACATTTTATTAAGGTGGGATCCAAGCAGGCAGTATTTTATTAAATTGAATTTATCACTAAGGAAGATGTCTTATTTAAGCTTACAAGTGATTATTGTTTGCTATAAATTTGCAAATTTGTATTCTAATGAATAATTGTACAAACAGCTATTACCAAATGATTGGCATTTTGAAAGATTGATATTTAGGCTTTGTGTATATTATCTCCAGATCTGAAAAGGAGGCATACTGAAAAAAATTAGTAAAGAAGTAAAGGCAAAGACATATTAAGCCATATTTATATTTAATAAATTATCTTTCTTATGTCACCTTGCTATATATTCATTGCCTTAATTGGAACCTAATTAAACATAGAGTTTGTAAGAAATGGAGACTGGAAGAAAGCAGCTAATGTTTCAGATAACCTCATATAGATGTCTTTTATAATGGCACAAAAAGAATTTGACATTAAGATATCTTGGTTTTTAATTACGTTCTTTGGGGAAAAAAATACATGTCTCCTAGAATAAAGCATATGTCCCAATCTACAAATTGAAAATAAAATGCACTTTGTAAATTGGTATGTAATGTTTATAAACATATTCTTGATGTATTTAATGCATGTGAATACATTTGAGATCTCAGGGTTAAAGAAAGGAACCCTACCTAATTTGAATAAGAACCTTTCTGCAGTGGAGGCAGAAATGTATTCATAATCCTGTTTAGGGCAGAAAATTCCATTCATATCTCACTTTAATAGGTTTTGGTCCTCTCAAAGGAAAATCCACCCAATACAATGTCATTTTAGGGAAGGTATGCTTTAATTTAAGAAGGTTATAAAAAGAATTACAGTGTTTTCAAAAAAAACAGAAAGAAAGAAACTTTGTTTAACAACTGCCCTTGAATAACTAAAATATGTTCACGACAAAAATCCCTTTGATAATACCTATGAAAATAGCAATGTAAACTCTGATTTTCATCAAAATCACAGATCAATTCTACATTGGGTATACTCTTGTTCCACTGACAATTCAAATAGAAAAATATACTTAACTTGTTGCTGAACTGGAGAATTACAAATGTTATTGCAAAGGCACACATTTCTTATTTACTACAAATGTTATCAACTTTTGAGTATCTGCTTAAAAATATCAGATAAAAGACAGATATCCCAAGCCAATGGATAATCCTACCAATGAATTGTATTTGGCTGTGAAATTCATTCTGTGTTTATGTTTGCAGAATATTTTCTTAATGTATTTCACTTAAACAACTACATATAGAATCTAGTTTCTACCCCCAATTTTGTCAATAAGAAACTGTATTTTACTTAACTCATATGGCCTTGCTTATAAATAATAGGATTTACTCATACTGGGTCCAATAGAATGGGTATTATAAAAAAAAATAGGTCTCATGGAATTCTAAGAGGGTCTATTGTATAAAACTACCTTAGGAACATTAAGACTGGGTCTAGGGACCCACCAGAGTTCTCAAAATTTCCATTTATGTACTAACATGACTCAAGAATCTCACAGATTCTATTTAATTCATTCACTTTTTTTCTTTAACAACATTTTATTAAGCCTGTTATATTCTAGACATTCTTCTAGGCCTTTGAATTCATAGTAGAGAATACTAAACAAAGCCTTTACCTTTAAGTAATTTATATTTAGTGGGTAGAGATATAACAAGAGTGTGTGTGTGTGTGTGTGTTGTGATAAGTACTATATAGAAAAATAAATCTGAGAAAGGAGGAAAGCAGTCCATTGATGGCTGTGGTAATGCCAGTGGGTGCTTATTTAATATATGATTAAGGACAGGCTATATGAAAATGCGGCATTTAAGCATAAGCTTGAAGGAATTGAGGGGATAGACTATGATGATATCTGAGAAAAAGCATTCCTAGTGGAAGGAACACCAAGAGGAAATTCTCTGAATAGTGAATCTGGTTGTCTTTTTTCTATCTCACAACAGCTGGGTTCTCCACTCTATGTGTAATCTCTATGTGATCCACTTACTGTTTCCTCATTATTTTTACAAGTTCATAATGAGATATGACTTTTACTTTATTTCATTATCCTGTCTCAAAGCATCCTTTGAACTTCAACTTCCATTGTTCGACTATGTGACTGTTTTGTCTATACTTCCTAATTTACATTGTAAAATGCAAAAGTCTCATTAGCACTTTCTCTCTGACTACATATGATCCTTAGCCAGTTTATAAAGTGGATAGGAGAATTGAGAGTTGGGTCATGTAATACCAAATGTCAAGGATATGCATAACAAGAATACACCTCATTAAGAGATGTGATTAAACCCTTGTCCTTAAAAAGGGCTAAGAACATAGCAGAAGTCAAACATTCAGTAGAGTTATCTATCTTTGCCTCATACTCAACATTTATCAAATAAGTAATTGAATTTTGAGGTTCTAAAACATTTAACAATTCCCTCTTCTCAATATATCTGCAGGTTATTAAAAGGCAGATGTGTTTATTTTGGACCAGTTTCTCACATGATGAAAACTCTAATGGAGTGAAATGAATATTGACTTCCAAAAGATATGCCCATGCAAAATCTCAGAATATCACCTTATTTGTAATAACAGTATCTATAGACGTAAGTTAAAGATCTAGAGATGAAATCAACTTGGATTTAGAGTAAACTCTAAGTCTAATGACTGGTGTCCTTATTTGAAACACAGACATGGAGAAAAAGAAGGAAAATCATGTGAACACAGAGGTAGAGATTGGAATGATGCATTTACAAGTCACAGACTATCAAGAACTGCTAAAACCACCAGAGAGTAGAAGAGAGGTATGGAATGGCTCTTCCCTCAGGGACTTGAGAAGAAACCAAGCTTACCAGTACCTTAATTTCAGACCTCTAGTCTTCTGAAATGTGAGGTAACACATATATATGTGTTAAGTCATCAAGTTTTTATTAATTTGTTAGTACCTGGAGACTTCAGAAGTGACTACATATACATATGTCCTAGGATTTCTAAATCAATGTAGATACCCAAATTAGCACCTTCATAAAATAAGTAGAAAAATCAACACATAGCAAGAATAAGTTTGTTTTCAGAATTTCATTTCATACCCAGACAACAACTTCCAAGCAGCTATTCTTTATCTTTTTTGGCTTGTTTTGCATATTTTTTGTTAAGCATATACAGTTACTCTCTTTCATTGTATATATAAGCACATATACCTTATTTTGAAACACTATCTTGTTTCTTTTTTTATTTAAATATTTTATTTATTTGAGAGAAAGTGAGCAAGAGAGAAAACACAAGTAGGGAGAGTGGCAGAGGCAGAGGGAGAAGCAGTCCCCACTGGGCAGGAAGCCTGATGCAATATGGGGCTCATCCCAGGACCCTGGGATCATGATCTGAGCTGAAGGCAGAAGCTTAAAAAACTGAACCTACCAACGCCCCAACACTGTCTTGGTTTCTAAAATAATTTCAAGTAGCTAAAAGGAATATGTATAAAATATAACCATAGCGGGATCCCTGGGTGGCGCAGCGGTTTAGCGCCTGCCTTTGGCCCAGGGCGCGATCCTGGAGACGCGGGATCGAATCCCACATCGGGCTCCCGGTGCATGGAGACTGCTTCTCCCTCTGCCTGTGTCTCTGCCCCTCTCTCTCTCTTTCTCTGTGTGACTATCATAAATAAATAAAAATTAAAAAAAAAACCATAGCATAAAATAAAAATGGATTCAAATATAAGAAAAAAGGCAAGAAAATAGGACATGGTGGAGATTAAAATGTAGCTAATGATGAATATCATGAGGATTTATATACTCTTACATTGGCAAATATTATCTATCTATTCTGCTATCATGACTTTTTGCATTTGTATATACAAATGATTATTATCAGAAAGGAATTTGGGGTGTACAAAGACAACATACATGATAAAAGGGACTGTGTAATTTTCAATATCATTAAAGTGGATTCAATAATAACTTTAATAATTTTTTGTAAAATCACAAAGATGGAAACCACAATAAAAACTACTATTGGAAAGAATGTGTCAGAGAAATACAAGGTGCTATAAGAATCCAGTTCTTTAAGTGATTTGAATATATACATACTTGGAATACATTAACATTTTAATAAAAAACTCAGAGTATTTTGTAGTTCTGAGGTATACTACTTCCAGCTGTACTGTAAGATATATATTCTTCATTAAGTGAAAAACAATGTTACTAAGTGAGGTATCTTGTTTTTTTTTTCTTTTAATTTTTATTTATTTATGATAGTCACACAGAGAGAGAGGGGGGGGGCAGAGACATAGGCAGAGGGAGAAGCAAGCTCCATGTACCGGGAGCCTGATGTGGGATTCTATCCCGAGTCTCCAGGATCGCGCCCTGGGCCAAAGGCAGGCGCCAAACTGCTGCGCCACCCAGGGATCCCATGAGGTATATTGTTTTAAGACATCTTTATTTTAAATGTCATTTGATAATGGGGAAAAAGTGTTAAGTCCACTAAAAAATGATAATACCACCTTTAGAATAGCTTAAATTTCGTTCTTCTCTGTGATTTTAATTATAATAGTCAATTGACTATTCAAATTATAAAAACATAATATTCACATAAATATTATTCCTTTTTCTAAGCTAAATGGGAGGGAACACATCTACTTTTAAAAATGTATTATCAAGTCATTCAGAAAAATTGAATTTAAAAGATGATTCCTGTAGCAGTCTTTACTAGTGACCCACCCATCTCTCTTCTTCATTCACCTATACCCTCCAAAGTCCACTTACTGTAGAATGCCTAAAACTCTTCTTGAGGTATTTATACCACAAAATCATAATAGGCTGTTTGTAGGCATATCAAGAGCAAGGAATTTCAGAAATGCCCCCAAAATCAATGCACCTGGAAGTATCCCTTGATAATGAGGCTTCTGAACAAGATATATGCATAGGAGAAAGTGGTGAAAAAAGCAAAGCAATGATTACTAGCCAGCATACTATATTGAATAGCATCCCCCTAAAATTCATGGCTCCCTGAAACCTCATGATGCGGCCTTATTTGGAAATTGCAGATTTTGCAAATATAATTTGAAATGTAATTACTTAAGATGAAGTTATGCTGGATTAGAGTGGGCCTCAAATCCAATGACAGGGGGTGCCTGGGTGGCTCAGCAGTTGAGTGTGTGCCTTTGGGTCAAGGTGTGGTCCTGCAGTCCAGAGATCAAGTCCTACATCAGGCTCCCCTTGAGGAGCCCTGCTTCTCCCTCTGCCTATGTCTCTGCCTCTCCGTCTCTCATGAATAAATAAATAAAATATTTTTTAAAAATTCAATGAAAAGACACATATGTGAAGACACAGTAAAGAAAACCATGAAACAACAAAGGTAGGCAAATGAGTAGTGAAGCTATAGTCAAGGAACAACAGAATCTCTGGGAGCCACCAGATGTTAGAAAGTTAGGAAGACGCAAGGAAAGACCCTTTCCTAGAGCCTTTAGAAGGATGGGCCTGCATATACCTTGTTTTTAGACTTGGAGTCTCCAGAACTGCCAGAATAAATTTATGTTGTGAGACTTTGTTATGGCAGTTCTAGAATATAAAAACACCAGATTAACTCAGAAAAGTATGACTGAAGTCTGCAACTTCAGGCTGTAACCTAAATGGTCTCCTCACCTGTCACCCCATCAATATATCTACTTTCACTCCCATTTCCTGCCCAAATCTTAACCTTAGTGCCTTCCACAGCCTAGAAATCTGTGTGAAAGGAAGAGTAAAATGAAAGAACAGGTTCAAGAAAAAGAACAGGTACCTAGACTGGCCTGTAAAGTAGATACTGGGTCTGTTTATTTGAGAAAAAAAGCCAAGTTAACTTTTTAGACTTTGCATGCGCGTTAATGCTTCTTACAGGTAAATTGTACTGATCGTTGTTTGGGGTTTTTTAGCTGGCTAAATTAGTCATTTCTCCACTAAGAATGGTCAGAAAGAAAGAGCAAAGAATTAACATTTCCTTGTATAATACTTTCCCATCAGAAGTTAATTTTTCCCTATACTGTTCTCTTTAATATAGATGTTGAATTTCCTAATCAAACATTTGGTTAACCAGAGCATAACCAGACTATACACCCTAATGGGAAAAACTTGTAATATTAGGACTGTCTCAGTCGCTTTCATTTAGTCACATTCACTGTTTTCTGCAGTGCCTAGCTTCTACCAAATGACTAAACTTTTGAGGAGATTTTCTATAACATTGCTCCCAAATTCTTTAAAAATTGGTCATAACATTTCCCCCAGAACTTTTTCAGGAAAAGGAAGTCATTTGGCTGATATTTGCTTAGTGATTCCAGACTGCTTAACTTACTGGACAGAGATAGTAATTTATTTTAAGGACAAAGTGACAAAGTGGGGAAATTTATAAAGCTAAGTATTATATATTGTATTTTTCATGCATGTTTGAAGGGCAAATCTGTGGAAATTCCATTTGTAGGACCAAGTTGACATGCCCATCCTAACATATGCTACAAGAACTCTTCTGATGATGGAATTTTGATTAAAGTGCACTGGAAGATGCAAAAAAAATTGGTCATAACGGTATATTATTTAATTGATACTTCAAATCACACTATCAAAGAAATCACCCCTTTGGCTCCCACAACAAAATATGCCTAACTGCTATTAATAAAATCCAAGCTCATTATAGATTCTTGATTGATTCTGTGAGAGACAAAATGTCCCAGAAAATTAAGAAGATAATTTTATTCAGGATCCTACAATAAGGAAAATGTTCATTAAAAAAGAATGTATTAAAGGAGTGGTAGATAATTTGGGATTTTATAGACAAACAAGGGAATCATGAGGAAGGCTGAACAGCTAATCCTCAATAAAAATATAGCCCACGGAACAAAAGAATGTATTAAAGGAGTGGCAGATAATTTGGTATTTTATAGACAATCATGAGGAAGGCTGGACAGCTAATCCTCAATAAAAATATAGCCCACAGACCAAACCAACCAATATCTAAATCTACAAATTAGAAAAATAAGAACTATGATCTGCTATTATCAAATTGACCACTTATCCCAACACAGAAATACAATGTCCTCAAGTATATTTCCTTTCACCTTATGCTCAAGATAAAGGAAAAAAAGAGTCAATAAAAGTATTATCAAAATATAAGTCTTCTGCACATAGAAGGAAACAATCAACAAAATTAAAAGGCAACCTACCAAATGGAAAAAGATATCTGCAAATGACATATCCATTAAAGTGTTTGTATCCAAAATACATAAAGAACTGAAAAAACTCAACATCCAAAAAATAAATAGTTCAGTAAAAAATGGTTAGAAGATATGGACAAACATTTCTCCAAAGAAGACATCCAGATAGCCAGCAGATACATGAAAAGATGTTTATCATCACTTAACATCAGGAAATGCAAATCAATACTACAATGAATTATCACTTCATGCCTGCCAGAATGGCTAAAATCAACAACACAAGAAACAACAGGTGTTGGTGAGGATATGGAGAAAGGGAACCCTTTGCCCTATTGGTAATGCAGTCCTTCTCTCTGCCTTAGCCTTACATCCAGGCAGTAGGTCTGGGCTCTTTCCCTCCCTAGGTCGCTGAGAGAGGTGACTTTTTTTCAGAAAACCTTTGGGATTTCGATTTCCCTAGGAAGATGGAGGATGGAACACCCACTCTTGGGTCTAATATTTCCCCTTGACCCAAAACTTCCCACAAAAATGTCTCAAAAAAACCTTCCTGAGACTTAAGCCTTTCATCCCACCCAATAACTGTCAGTTCTCCAAGACTGAAGTGGGGCGAGTAACTGGGCATATTTGAGGGGGCACTTTTGTGTCAGAGATGTATGGAGTCAAGAGATAGCCACCTTCACATCCTGCTCTGTTCAGAGGAATAAAACAGATTTCTTTTTCAAAAAAAAAAAAAAGTGGCTCCAGCCGCTCTGGAAAGCAATATGGAGTTTCCTCAAGAAGGTAAAAATAGAGCTACCCTACAATCCAGCAGTTGCACTATTGGGTATTCCCCAAAGAATACAAAAACACTATTTCAAAGGGTACATGCACTTCTGTTTACTGCAACATTATTCACAATAGCCAAGATACAGAAGCAGCACAAGTCTCCATCGATAGATGAATGGACAAAGAAAATGTGGCATATGTATACAATAGAATATTACTCAGCCATAAAAATGAATGAAATCTTGCCATTTGCAAGGACGTGGATAGAGCTAGAGAGTATAATGCTAAGCAAAATAAGACAAAGAAAAATACCCTATAATTTCACTCAGATGCGGAATTTAAGAAAGAAAATAAATGAGCAAAGGGAAAGTGAGAGAGAGAGAGAGAAAGAGAGACTATTAAGAGATATTAAGAGAGACTCTTAATTATATACAGAACAGATTGATGACTAAGAGGGGAGGTGGGTGGCAGGTTGGGTTAAATAGGTTGATGGGGATTAAGGAGTCACATGTGATGAACACCAGCTGTTGTTTTGAAGTGTTGAATCACTATATTGCATTCCTAAAACCAATATAAAACTGTAAAATAAAAAAAATTTTAAAGGAAAAAAAATGAGGAAAACCACATATCCCCCTCTAAATCTAAATCTCTTCTTTTCTGATGTAATTCAAAAGCAACTGACAATGTTGAACTATACTTAAGCTCTGAGATCCCAGAAAGTAGCAAAGGTTGTTAAGAAATCTACCCTTACTTCTACACATATTTTGTTTTTCCAGGAAAGAGCTAACCAAAATATACCAATCTTCTCTGGCAAGTCCCAAAATAAGCATCCCTACTCCCATCTTTCTAATGGAGATTCTTTGTTCAACCTTTCTAAGGACTTCCTTATTTATCTGCCTCATAAAACTCTAGGTTTTCTCTTTCTTCTTTGACATGTCCCTCATGAATGAATGCTATCTCTAGCATAATAGCTTGAATAAAAGCATCTCCTTAATTACCGGGGTCAATTTGTCTTTCACAGAATCAACCAAGAGCCTACACTGAATTTAAACTCTATTAACATCAGGGGTTGCCTCAGTCATCTGCACCTGATCTGCTATTTTAAGGTCAACACTTTGAAAGTGGAACCTACAACCACTGATGAGTGAGTCTCATCATGGGTTCCTCTTTCCTCTAATTCTTCAGTGGTCACTAAGAATACTAAGATACTCTTAAGAGTATCACAGGAACAGCTCCACTTACACAAAATGTAAGAAAATAGGTAAGTCCTTTGACACTAGGATAGTTTAAACCCTAAGTATGAACTCCCTTAATAAACTCACATAAAAAGTATGTTTTCTGAATTTAATAGGTATCACAATTCCTATCCATTTGGTTCCAAAGTAACTCTGGAAATCCAGGATCCCAGTCTAGAAATGTACTAGAAAAGTTAATAGTCAATATTTTTTTAAAGATTTCATCTACTTATTCATGAAAGACACAGAGAGAGGCAGAGACATAGGCAGAGGGAGAAGTAGGCTCCTTGAGGGGAGCCTGATGTGGGACTTGAACCCAGAACTCTGGGATTACGACCTAAACCAAAGGCAGGCACTCAATCACTGAACCACTCAAGCATCGCAGTAGTCAATATTTTTTGATAGAGCTAGAAAAAAGGGGACTGATATAGGTCACCTATTCAAGTCTGCACAACCTTGTTTAGACATCTCTCCAGTGACTCACTCTTGCAATCTCTATTCATTGTTACATTTAATGATCAGTAGTAGCAATTTTCCCATGAAGCTTTTATTTTAGCCAAGTCTTTCAAGGCAATAAAAGTTACAATTACCTTTGTATTTTATTTGAGAAACCACTTTCAAATTTCATATGGAATAATTATAACCTCAGTAAAATTTTATTATTTATCTATTAATTTATTTGGCTATCTGATCATGCTCATCAAATTTAACATTAGAAATATGAGATACACATTTCTTTTGACATTTTAGAGTTGAAATTGGTTTAAGTTAACCAGAAGCTGCAGGTGTAGGAGGAGAGGAAAATTTTTGAAGTTTTTCTCAGATAATAATAAATAGATAAATACTAATTTCAAGTCAATTCATCTTATCATCCTTGCCCTTTGACTTTTTTTTTTTGCCCTTTGACTTTTCTATATAAATAATTTACATAGGAAAACTGTGTGGAGGTTCCTCAAACAGTTAAAAATATACCTGCCCTATGACCCAGCAATTGCACTGTTGGGGATTTACCCCAAAGATACAAATGCAATGAAACGCCGGGACACCTGCACCCCGATGTTTCTAGCAGCAATGGCCACGATAGCCAAACTGTGGAAGGAGCCTCGGTGTCCAACGAAAGATGAATGGATAAAGAAGATGTGGTTTATGTATACAATGGAATATTACTCAGCTATTAGAAATGACAAATACCCACCATTTGCTTCAACGTGGATGGAACTGGAGGGTATTATGCTGAGTGAAGTAAGTCAGTCGGTGAAGGACAAACATTATATGTTCTCATTCATTTGGGGAATATAAATAATAGTGAAAGGGAAAATAAGGGAAGGGGGAAGAAATGTGTGGGAAATATCAGAAAGGGAGACAGAACGTAAAGACTGCTAACTCTGGGAAACGAACTATGGGTGGTAGAAGGGGAGGAGGGCGGGGGGTGGGAGTGAATGGGTGACGGGCACTGGGTGTTATTCTGTATGTTAGTAAATTGAACACCAATAAAAAAAAAATAAAAAAATAAAATAAATAAAATAAAAAAAAATAAAAAATAAAAAAATAAAAATAAATAAATAAATAATTTACATAAACATTATCTTGGAGGGAGCTAGGACGTGGTTAAAATATGAAAAATGATACCCTCTCTCTGATTTTAAGAACGATGACAAGTATAAATATATTAAGAGAAATACAGTCTTTAGCATTGGCTCCACATTACAGATATGAGTAAAATCTCCCCATATTTATTTCATTACTAGTAAACACCAAATGGTTTAGTCCCTAAATCAATTTCTAGAAGAATTATATAAATATATCTACCTATAAAATGTTCCCCAGAAAAGACATTGCACCATTTTCCATTAATTGTGACACCAACAATTGCATTCAAGGCTATGCCAATAATTACATTCAATGTGGAATATTTAAAATAAACTTTAAAATAGATTGTGGTGATGGTTTCACAAGCATATTCTTATCTCCAAACTCTTCAAGTTTTATACATGAAGTGTGTACAGCATTTTGTACGTCAATCATACCTCAATAGAGTGTTTAAAAAAAACCTTCAACATGAACATATTTGTGTAAATATTCCATGTATAGTTTGCTGAGAGAAGTAATTTCTTTATTCAACAGCCTATTAATGGTTACCTTCTAAGTGCCAGATCCTCTTTTATGTGCTAGAATATGTTAAATGAATCACATTACAATTGTTGGGGAACAGTATAAAACCAGCTGAAAAAATTCTGGCACATGTGGTAGGTAGCTCAAAATCAGTCTGTCTTCAATAGATAATAGGCTTGTTTGCATGTCTTTATATGTATTCATTTACCTTTTAAATTCATAAAAATGTTATATTAATGTGTACCACAATATATATGACTATGTCTGCAGAGATATATATGAACATAAATGTATGCATGTACACATGTAATGAACAGTTTCAGTGACAATCATGACTATTACTGAATTGAGAAATTTGCCAGTGCCCTAAAAATTGCAATCCATGCCAAATTAAAGGCCTATTCCCCTTACTAAATATGTGTCCATTTGAAGTTAAGAAGTAAATAACAATGAGTAAAATAAGAATTGTGCCTTATTCATTCCTTCTAATTTATTTTGAATTGAACATCAGTCATTTAGTTACCCAGAGTTAGAAAGTAACTATTTTAGTTTCAGTAAACAAATATCTTTAGCATTTACTATATCCTAGGCATTTGATTATTAAACATAACCACTGACATTAATTAAGGGAACATACAGGGCAGCTCCGGTGGCACAGCAGTTTGGTGCCGCCTGTGGCCTGGGGTGTAATCCTGGAGACCCGGGATCGTGTCCCACATCGGGCTCCCTGCTTGGAGCCTGCTTCTCCCCCTGCCTGTGTCTCTGCCCCCCTCTCTCTCTCTGTGTGTCTCTATGAATAAATAAATAAAATCTTTAAAAAAAATTAAGGGAACATACAGAGAAATACCATGTCTTCCCTGCTCCAAATTATATCTTATTCTAGTCCTCATAGAATTGAAAAATAAGTCATTCAGGTTGCATGTATTTTACCCAAATACTAATATTCTTGTGTCTTTGTGAAAATAAATGATAAAGTGAAAACCCTTCACTAAAAGATGGAATAGAGATGTAGACCATGAACTTTAGTCATTCTAATGATAACTCCTAGATGACCTCCGGGATCACAATTCCTTCCCATTAAAAGAAAAAAAAAAAATGTTTTTTTTCTCTTCTTTTCTCATCCTTAACATACACAAATAGAGAATGAGCAAAAATACAAATAGACAAAAGAAATCCCATTGAAACAGAATAAATTAAAATATTAATAATATCTTTACTTTTTTTCTTGATTTTTGTTTATATCCATATAGAAGCAGGAATGGGGGAAAGAAAGCATAGACCAGAAAGAGACATTTAGCAAAGTCAAATAAAATTACCTCACAACAGACACAAAAGAAGATTAAGGATAAAAGAAGTAAATAGAGCTCAGATAGAAAGCAGAATCCTGAAACTAGATGACTAATCAGGTCTAGCAGGTACATGTTACTACCAGAAACACAATAGGCAAAAATATGAGAATGCATTTTTTTCAATTATGGAAGAATTCCTTATGTTTTTTCTGGATTTTATGACATCTGCTGGTGACGGGGAGGACTTCTAGACCCATAAGCATTGAAAGACATAAGAATCCAAGGTAGCAATCCCAGTGTAAACATCATAATCTTATTATCACTACAACCATTTATAAATTTATATTACAGACACGGTCCTAAGTACTTCAATTCTTTCATTTATTCACTTACGTTTTTATTCAATTCTTATGTACTATTATCCTCGTCTGACAGCTAAAAAGATAGGTGCAATAACTTGCCATAGTTTATATACCTTAAATGGCAGAATCGGTCTGTTAAGGTCTGAATTCAAAAGCATAGCTCTTCAACTTTGCTAAATTATCCTTTTACTTGACATTTTTAGAAACATGGTCAGGCAACATCTGTAGGCATATATGTAAAATGTATTTCTCCATCAGTTCAAAATATTAATGTAACGGTACTATCTCCATGACCATAGCCCTTAAAATGGAGGTCTAACCTAAGGAAGCACACTGGTAAGGGTCCACTAAAGTACACTGGTTTTTTGAAGAAATTTGCTTCATTTTTCAAAGCTTCAAACAAAACATACTTTTATCCAAATTAGAGTTGCCTAGACTAAAATACCAAATTTTTTTTCAGTTACAGTTTAATCAACTTGATATAATAATACTGTTGGGTTCATGGTAATCAAAAATAATAAGGGACTTTCTAAGACTTTACTGTCTTCATTTTTATATTTCTTTGATTAATAAAAATTGAAAGCAATCTTGCCTTAATCCTTTCATTTTTTTAGGTATGAAGCATCCATCCTCCTACCTGAGCAAGCTTATAGAAGACAAATTCATAAAATTTGATCTCTAGAGAAATAATCAAAAGACATCATGTTTTAAACTGACTCATTCATTCACTTATTCTTTTGACAAAAATGTATTGAATGTCATTCATTATGCACTGGTTTGGTCTCTGACAATAAAGCAGTGAATGAGACAAAATCTGTGTTTTCATGGAGCTTGTAACAAATACAAAACAGATAATGTCAGGTAGATATAAATATTACAGGAAAAAAATAAAGCAGGACGAATGATAGGAACAGAGCTTGTGATGTGGATGAGATGGTCAATGAAGAATTCTTGGAAGAGGGAGTTTTTGAAGATAGACACAAAGAAAATGGCAAGCAAGCCCTCTACATATCCTAGATAAGAGTTTTTCAGACAGAGGGAATAGCAACTCCAAAGTCATTGAGGTAGGAATATTTTTGGCTTTCTAAAGTAAAAGCCAAAGTCCAGTGAAAGAGATAACTAATAAAAGAGATAAAGGGAAAGCAAGAGCAAAGACATCACCCTTGTGGGTTGATAGAAACCCAGAAGAGGATCTTAAGGAGGAAATGACATGATCAGCTTTACATTTTGCAGAATTACTATGTCATCTGTGCTGAGCACTGAATATGGAAGCAGGAAGGCCACTAAAAAGCTATTGCAGGGATCCCTGGGTGGCGCAGCGGTTTGGCGCCTGCCTTTGGCCCAGGGCGCGATCCCGGAGACCCGGGATCGAATCCCACATCGGGCTCCCGGTGCATGGAGCCTGCTTCTCCCTCTGCCTGTGTCTCTGCCTCTCTCTCTCTCTCTCTGTGACTATCATAAATAAATAAAAAATAAATAAAAATAAAAAATAAAAAAAAATAAAAAATAAAAAGCTATTGCAGTATTCAACAAAGAGACACAATGGGTGGATAAACTGTGAAGTTAACTGTCATAGTGGTGAAAAGTGTGCAGATTTGTCTCATATTTTAAAGACATAGCCTGAGGAATGGGATATGATGTATGAGTGAAAGAAGAGTAAATGATAGGGATCCCTGGGTGGCGCAGCGGTTTGGCGCCTGCCTTTGGCCCAGGGCGCCATCCTGGAGACCCGGGATCAAGTCCCACGTTGGGCTCCCGGTGCATGGAGCCTGCTTCTCCCTCTGCCTGCGTCTCTGCCTCTCTCTCTCCTCTCTGTGCATTCTCATGAATAAATAAATAAAATCTTAAAAAAAAAAAAAGTAAATGATAATGGCAAGGGTTTTGACAATAGCAACTGGAAGAAGGCAGGTACCTTTTACTGAAGTTCAAGAGAGAGAGGAGGAACAGGTATTGACAAGTTTGGAGACCATAGACTTAAAATGTTGTTCTTTTGACATGTTGTATGAGTGAAGAATTCCTCAGAAAGATGATGTTATTGTATAACATTATCAAGCTATAAAACAAGGGAACAATCCTAACGGTAATAGCAATATAATATTTGTTGACTATGTAGGCCAGTTCCGAACTTATTCATATGCATATCATAATTAATTGAAATTAATATTGATCTACATGTACACAGGCTTTCACTATTGAGAGGTTGTACACATATTATTATTATCCCTATTTTCCAACTGTCCCAATGAGATTAATTCACTTCATAAAGATAATACAAAATGATTCTTTTAGACTAAGCTCTTTTTACTATACCATATTGACCCATATATACAAGCAGTTGAATCTTCCTTATTTTACACTAGTGGGTAGATCCCCTATGTTCCTATAAGCTTCCATTGTTGTAATGATGACACAACACTCTTCACTATTGGCTCATTAAATTTTTAGCTGTTCAAAGTTAAAGGATTAATTTTATACATTTCAAATATTCCTCAGAGCATCTCACATTATACCGGTAACATCAATTGTGTTGAAGAAATATTTGTTTCAAAGCAAAGACAGGAAGAGGAAAGAAGGAGAAAAATACAATATTGGAAAATATTATAATAATCTATAATAAACAGCTTCATAAAGGAATAAGATGACATACTAAATGAGTATATTTTATATTCTTATTTTTATATGTACACATGAATCAATAAAAAAATAAATTCACATTTTTGGCAGATCTTATACATCTTTGGTTATGCTGAATGTAGTGTTCCCAGTTGTTTTAGTCACATTTAGAGTTTTAATTAGTTTTCATCTTTTATTCTGGCATAGGATATTCTTTTGAGGACAAGCTATGGTACATGGAAGTGTTGTTACTTTTCCAAGCAATATAAGAATGAATTTGTAGTGATGATAGTGACAATGGAATGCCAAAGAGGAGTAAATAAAACTCTTCCTAGTGGCATAAAAGAAATGTCATCCAGCATGAAAATGTGCAAAATTTATACAGAAAAACACTAAAGAGCAGTCACTGTGCTTCACTGCAAACAAAAGAAAAAATAAATTCTAGTTAACTAAGCAGAAAGACTATTTTTATCCGAATATTGGAGAGTTCAGTAAATCAAATATAAGCTGGTAAACCAGAATGATAATTCAGACAGGAACCAAGATAATCTAAGAAACTATGAATACAATCACAGGGAGAGTCTGGTTATGGGAATGATGTTTGGAGGGATACCACTTTAGACATCATTTTCTAATGGTTGGCTGGAATCTAAACTCCAACATCACCTCCACTATTCCCAGTGAGCACTGCACTCTGGATACTAACTGGTAAATCCGAAAGGTCCCAGAGGAGCATCCAATTGACCAAGCCTTAATCATCTGTCTTCTGACCAAGAAGCCTTAACATCCCCCTCAGCATGACTAAAACTTTCGATAGGTTTCTTCCTCATTATAGTCCCCTGACATCTTTTTTCTTAGAGCACTTACTTTAGAAAACTTGCAATTGTAAATTCCTCTGTCCCTTTGAGACGTAAATCTTTTCTCAGCCTCTTGCCAGTTCCACAACTCAGAAATGTCTTTTTCAAGGACCTGAGAGCCATCCCTTTGAAATGTAATCATTAAAGAAGATAGCACCCCTATCTCTTAGTCTCTGGAAAGGTAGAAGTTTAATTTTGATGAGATAAGTGCCAATTAGCAGACACAAATGGTATAATTATGTTTGCTAATTGGCCCACCTTCCCTGTAACATTCTCCAGTACTTTTCCACTAGCTCATCCCAGCATTTAAAAACATCCCCAACTTTCACTTCAAGAAACTTAAGTTTAATCTCTCTCCTTTCATAGTCTTGAATAAAATCATCCTTGCTTGTTTAACCTGTCTGGTACAATTTTTCTTTGAAACACCCAAAAAGAACAGATATCTGACCTTAAACAATTTTCATGGGTGGAGACAGAATTCCACCATCTCAAGACTCAAACTGCAAAAAATTCCCCAAACACAAGAAGTAAATGTTTATGCTGGAAGGCTAAAAACAGACTAATGTCTACTATTTCCCTAAAATAGAATGTCTAAAGGAGAACTGTTCTCTCTTGCACACCCTGAATATCAATACGGTCATAAAATATTATCTTTAAGGTTATTTCCCTATCATAGTAAATTTCTCAAAGATCCTTAGACTGGGTTTGACCCCAGCTCTCGACTCCAAGACCTCACCTTTCCTACTTGTACCCACATGCTTGTACCCACAGATCTTTGTCCCACAATTTTCCTTAAGGTCTTCTTTCCAGGTTATCTCTTATCTCAGGACAAAGACCCAAGGAGCACAGCAGAGCATCTGTGATGGAAACTCATTCAATGACAACAGCCCAAAGAGTTCTGGCTTGTGTAGATGAACCAGACCAGTTTGAATTTAACTCTTGACTCATGCCTGCACAGATGGAGGGACTGACAGCTAGCTTTACCTCATTATAATACTACAATCTACACCCAAGGAGGAGCACAAGCCTCACTTACTAACATAAGTGAGTGTATGCACAAGCATGCTTCCTTAAGGTGCATGGGCCACCTTATGCCTGCCTCTACCTAAAACAAAACAAAACTCGTTTATCTAAACATTCATCCTAACCCTATATAAAAGGAACCCATCACTCTTGCTCGAGTAGTCATGGTTTTGAAAGTTATCTCCCATGATCTCCTATTTGCTACAAATAAAGTTTGCTTTTAGTGACAACTCCACCTGGTGCTTCTATTTTTGACTTACCAAGAAGCAAATTCCAAGTAAGTTCATTGGTTCACAGATTACAGGTTCTGTGACAGCAAGCAGCTTCTAAAAGTATCTTGGCTAGTGTGAGTTCATCTGCATGGTTGAAAGTGATAGCTCTTATCACAATAATAATTAAAATTTGCTGAGTGTTTATCAGGCACTTGGATTTTTTTAAAAATGAACAGTTTTAAAGCTTAAAACTTATTAAAATGGTATTTCATCAAGCCTAAACATCAACCATGAAAGGAAACACCCATCAATTACCACCACCTCACAGGTTGCAAACTGATTCTATGTCTACAGTTGTAATCAGCATTGTATAGAAATAATTCAAACATCTAAACTAAAATTACAACATACATCAAAATAGCATATAGATTTGACTGGGATCTGCCTAACTCCCAAATCATCACTTTTGCTGCAGTAATAAAACTTCCTTTGAAAACATTCACAATTAAACAGCAACCTACAAGGATTGTAGTGTTTTCTTTTCCTAGGGAGATCAAGTCATCATCATTTTTTTTTTTTTTTTTTTACTTCAAAGAAAGGAACACACATAATATTCCTGGCTGAACACTTTTCTTAGTCTTAATTTAGTTCAACGTATTTGGTTCATATATAAAAAGGCTTTGAATGACAAACATACTGTAAGCAATCTCTTCTCTAAGAAATACAGCTTTTCATGACCCCACAAATCTACCCCACCTCTCTATTCTTTGTAGTTATGCGTTTGAATATAGTTGTCCCACTCCATGTCTCCTCATGTCCTCTTGTCCACCCCGTTTTGAACCCACTTCAATTAGAATTTATTACCACTCCAACCAAAATCACTCCTCAAAATATCAACTTTTAATCTTCACATTTATTGGGGGTATTTATTAAACTTTATTTTTTTCTTGATTTGGGGACAGTTTTTCTCAGTTGATTGCCATCTTACCTCCTTGAATTTCCCTTTTGTGGTTATTTTGCTGGTTACTTTGTACTTTCCTAAATTCTAAATTAATTGAATGTCTCAGGATTTCATTTTCTAATATCTTCTAACTTTTATTTACATTATTTTAATTTCACAGAAGATTCCAACCCATCCAAGGTCTTTAAATATTCTCTAAATCCTGATAACCCTCACATTTACTTGTATTCTAGCCCTCTTCTTTAAATTCTAGATTTAGGGATCCCTGGGTGGCTCAGCAGTTTAGCACCTGCCTTTGGCCCACGGCATGGTCCTGGAGTCCCAGGCTCCCTGAGTGGAGCCTGCTTGTGTCTCTGCCTCTGTGTGTGTGTGTCTCTGATCAATAAGTAAATAAAATCTTTAAAAAAAATAAACTCTAGATTTATATATCCAAATGCCTACTCAACCTTTCCATGTCAGAAGGCAATTGCAGTTGGATATAATTAAAAATAGACATTATTTTCTAAAAGACATTAAAATGTATAATGTATAAATGTATAAATGTATATCATGTTGGCTTCAAAATTTATGAATGAATTAGTTCTTACCCAGTCTGCCAATGATCATGCCTAATCTCAATTAGAGTTGGTCTTTGTGTGTCCTGTTTCATTGTGCTGAAGAGTTACATCCATTATGCTCAAAGAGGTTGTAAGTCAAAGCAGGATGCCTTTATATTAATCTGCATGCTATAAGCTTCCAAATGGCTAATTTATGTGTGGATTTTTTTCATGCTTTTGTTAAGAGAAGTATTTCATAGTGTTAAAATAATGACCTGTGAAACACCAATGGATGTACCTGCAGTAAAAAGTTTCAGTTTCGGTACATAAATATACTTATCAATTTAAGAAGTTGATGTTAAAATGATTTGTGACTAGATCTGAAGTAAATTTTATTTATCTACTTACTTATTTTTTCTTTCAGATTGCACAGCCAGGAGGCATTTAAAATAATTCCTAATACCATGGTTGTCTTCCATTTTCTGCTCCTTCAAGAAATAATAGTAACCAAGTCATATATTGATTTGATTAGGATTTTTATCATTATTAAAAACTACATACAGGGCAGCCCAGGTGGCTTAGTGGTTTAGTGCCACCTTCAGCCCAGGGCCTGATCCTGGAGACCCGGGATGGAGTCCTTCAGGCTCCCTGCATGGAGCCTGCTTCTCTCCCTGCCTGTGTTGTGTCTCTGCCTCTCTTTCTCTCTCTGTGCATCTCATTAATAAATAAATAAAATCTTTTTAAAAATTTTAAAAACTACATATATGATGCATAATAGTTCTAGTGTACCTATTTCCATTCTTGTCATAATTTTTCAAATTAGGAACTCTACCTCTATCTTTAAAAAAAAAAGGCGCAGCACAATTAACATGTGGATGGTTATCTGGAAAACTATCAGAAACTAGATATAGTAAAAATATAAGTGTTTCTGTCATTAATTTTTCAGTTTTGCCATAACTTAATAGAATTTATTAACTATCAAAACAATACCAGAAAGGAATTATACAACTTTGTCTTTGTGAATTAAAAGAATTTTACCCAATAATCATTCAGAGCTCTCGAAATCTGCCAGACACCCAGTTCCCAAATCCCTCATTTCCTTGAATTAGAGTGCTGGACTCTTACCTTTGGGCTAAGCACTACCCAGAATGTGGAACCCATTTGTCAGGAGGGATTCAAGAACCTTTACCTCAA
Source organism: Canis lupus baileyi (assembly GCF_048164855.1). Lineage (NCBI taxonomy): Eukaryota > Metazoa > Chordata > Mammalia > Carnivora > Canidae > Canis > Canis lupus. The sequence goes on along the minus strand of NC_132847.1, from coordinate 45,008,187 downwards.
TGCAAGGGAGATTTGGAATCAACATTGTTTTCTGATTATCCCACAGAAAATAGAAGTTCTAGATCTGAAGGCAAAATGTTTTTCTCCCATGTTCCTATGACTAAAGCTCTACCTTTACTTAATTTCTGGTAACTGAATTTCTACCTTCTTCCCTTATGTTTGAACCCAATCTTAATAACCTGTTTGGTAGGTTCTGCTTTCTATTATTGAAGTTCCTCAATGCCCTTCCCAAGCCCTCTGTTTTCACCAACTTATTGAGCTCTAAGCCCCAATTCAGACAAAAATTTATTATCTGTAGTATATTCCTCAGACCCTAACTGCCTTTTTTGCCTACCTAACTTGGTCGTAATCAATTTATCTGATTAAAAATCGTGACTATTTTTACAATGACTATGCCAGGTTTTGTGTCATTGAGCCAGCCTGATCCTGTACTCCAAGAATCTTCATGAAAGTAATTCAATATTGGATCAGAGTTCTTTAGAAAGGTTAACTGTGCTCACCTTGCACCATAATAAGTGATTAGTAGAAAGTGCCATAGAATAATGAATAGACCATGAACATAGCATAAGAATCCAAACCTAGTTGTCAGGTCAAGTATTTCACAGCCTTTGGAAGAGGTGATATTAGAAGAGATCTTTTTTTTTTTTTTTTTCCATGCTTGTTTACTGAAGAGTATTTTTTTTAATAAATTAATTTTTATTGGTGTTCAAATTTACCAATAAACAGAATAACACCCAGTGCTCATCCCGTCAAGTGTCCCCCTCAGTGCCCGTCACCCACTCACCCCCACCCCCCACCCTCCTCCCCTTCCACCACCCCTAGTTCGTTTCCCAGAGTTAGGAGTCTTTATGTTCTGTCTCCCTTTCTGACATTTCCCACACATTTCTTCTCCCTTCCCTTCTATTCCCTTTCACTATTATTTATATTCCCCAAATGAATGAGACCATATACTGTTTGTCCTTCTCCTATTGACTTACTTCACTCAGCATAATACCCTCCAGGTCCATCCACGTTTGAAGCAAATGGTGGGTATTTGTCGTTTCTAATAGCTGAGGAATATTCCATTGTATACATAAACCACAGCTTCTTTATCCATTCATCTTTCGATGGACACCGAGGCTCTTTCCACAGTTTGGCTATTGTGGCCATTGCTGCTAGAAACATTGGGGTGCAGGTGTCCCGGCGTTTCATTGCATCTGTATCTTTGGGGTAAATCCCCAGCAGTGCAATTGCTGGGTCGTAGGGCAGGTCTATTTTTAACTCTTTGAGGAACCTCCACACAGTTTTCCAGAGTGGCTGCACCAGTTCACATTCCCACCAACAGTGTAAGAGGGTTCCCTTTTCTCCACATCCTCTCCAACATTTGTGGTTTCCTGCCTTGCTAATTTTCCCCATTCTCACTGGTGTGAGGTGGTATCTCATTGTGGTTTTGATTTGTATTTCCCTGATGGCAAGTGATGCGGAGCATTTTCTCATGTGCATGTTGGCCATGTCTATGTCTTCCTCTGTGAGATTTCTGTTCATGTCTTTTGCCCATTTCATGATTGGATTGTTTGTTTCTTTGCTGTTGAGTTTAATAAGTTCTTTATAGATCTTGGAAACTAGCCCTTTATCTGATATGTCATTTGCAAATATCTTCTCCCATTCTGTAGGTTGTCTTTGAGTTTTGTTGACTGTTTCCTTTGCTGTGCAAAAGCTTCTTATCTTGATGAAATCCCAATAGTTCATTTTTGCTTTTGTTTCTTTTGCCTTCCTGGATGTATCTTGCAAGAAGTTACCATGGCCAAGTTCAAAAAGGGTGTTGCCTGTGTTCTCCTCTAGGATTTTAATGGAATCTTGTCTCACATTTAGATCTTTCATCCATTTTGAGTTTATCTTTGTGTATGGTGAAAGAGAGTGGTCTAGTTTCATTCTTCTGCATGTGGATGTCCAATTTTCCCAGCACCATTTATTGAAGAGACTGTCTTTCTTCCAATGGATAGTCTTTCCTCCTTTATCGAATATTAGTTGACCATAAAGTTCAGGGTCCACTTCTGGGTTCTCTATTCTGTTCCACTGATCTATGTGTCTGTTTTTGTGCCAGTACCACACTGTCTTGATGACCACAGCTTTGTAGCACAACCTGAAATCTGGGATTGTGATGCCCCCAGATATGGTTTTCTTTTTTAAAATTCCCCTGGCTATTCGGGGTCTTCTCTGATTCCACACAAATCTTAAAATAATTTGTTCTCTCTGAAGAAAGTCCATGGTATTTTGATAGGGATTGCATTAAGCGTGTAAATTGCCCTGGGTAATATTGACATTTTCACAATATTAATTCTGCCAATCCATGAGCATGGAATATTTTTCCATCTCTTTGTGTCTTCCTCATTTCTTTCAGAAGTGTTCTATAGTTTTTAGGGTATAGATCCTTTACCTCTTTGGTTAGGTTTATTCCTAGGTATCTTATGCTTTTGGGTGCAATTGTAAATGGGATTGACTCCTTAATTTCTCTTTCTTCAGCCTCATTGTTAGTGTATAGAAATGCCACTGATTTCTGGGCATTGATTTTGTATCCTGCCACGCTACCGAATTGCTGTATGAGTTCTAGCAATCTTGGGGTGGAGGCTTTTGGGTTTTCTATGTAGAGTATCATGTCATCGGTGAAGAGGGAGAGTTTGACTTCTTCTTTGCCAATTTGAATGCCTTTAATGTCTTTTTGTTGTCTGATTGCTGAGGCTAGGACTTCCAGTACTATGTTGAACAGCAGTGGTGAGAGTGGACATCCCTGTCTTGTTCCTGATCTTAGGGGAAAGGCTCCCAGTGCTTCCCCCTTGAGAATGATACTTGATGTGGGTTTTTCGTAGATGGCTTTTAAGATGTCGAGGAAAGTTCCCTCTATCCCTACACTCTGAAGAGTTTTGATCAGGAATGGATGCTGTATTCTGTCAAATGCTTTCTCTGCATCTAATGAGAGGATCATATGGTTCTTGGTTTTTCTCTTGCTGATATGATGAATCACATTGATTGTTTTACGAGTGTTGAACCAGCCTTGTGTCCCAGGGATAAATCCTACTTGGTCATGGTGAATAATTTTCATAATGTACTGTTGGATCCTATTGGCCAGTATCTTGTTGAGAATTTTTGCATCCATGTTCATCAGGGATATTGGTCTGTAATTCTCCTTTTTGGTGGGGTCTTTGTCTGGTTTTGGAATTAAGGTGATGCTGGCCTCATAGAACGAATTTGGAAGTACTCCATCTCTTTCTATCTTTCCAAACAGCTTTAGGAGAATAGGTATGATTTCTTCTTTAAACGTTTGATAGAATTCCCCTGGGCAGCCATCTGGCCCTGGTCTCTTGTGTCTTGGAAGCTTTTTGATGACTGCTTCAATTTCCTCCCTGGTTATTGGCCTGTTCAGGTTTTCTATTTCTTCCTGTCCCAGTTTTGGTAGTTTGTGGCTTTCCAGGAATGCATCCATTTCTTCTAGATTGCCTAATTTATTGGCGTATAGCTGTTCATAATATGTTTTTAAAATCATTTGTATTTCCTTGGTGTTGGTAGTGATCTCTCCTTTCTCATTCATGATTTTATTAATTTGAGTCTTCTCTCTCTTCTTTTTAATAAGGCTGGCTAATGGTTTATCTATCTTATTAATTCTTTCAAAGAACCAACTCCTGGTTCTGTTGATCTGTTCCACAGTTCTTCTGGTCTCAATTTTGTTGAGTTCTGCTCGAATTTTAATTAACTCTCTTCTTCTGCTGGGCATAGGGTCCATCTGCTGTTTTTTCTCTAGCTCCTTTATGTGTAAGGTGAGCTTTTGTATTTGAGTTCTTTCCAGTTTTTGAATGGATGCTTGTATTGCGATGTATTTCCCCCTCAGGACTGCTTTTGCTGCATCCCAAAGATTTTGAATGGTTGTATCTTCATTCTCATTAGTTTCCATGAATCTTTTTAATTCTTCCTTAATTTCCTGGTTGACCCTTTCATCTTTTAGCAGGATGGTCCTTAACCTCCACGTATTTGAGGTCCTTCCAAACTTCTTGTTGTGATTTAGTTCTAGTTTCAAGGCATTATGGTCTGAGAATATGCAGGGGACGATCCCAATCTTTTGGTATCGGTTCAGACCTGATTTGTGACCCAATATGTGGTCTATTCTGGAGAAAGTTCCATGTGCAGTTGAGTTTGGATGTAAAGTTCTGTAGATATCTGTGAAATCCATCTGGTCCAGTGTATCATTTAAAGCTCTCGTTTCTTTGGAGATGTTGTGCTTAGAAGACCTATCGAGTATAGAAAGAGCTAGATTGAAGTCACCAAGTATAAGTGTATTATTATCTAAGTATTTCTTCACTTTGGTTATTAATTGGTTTAAATATTTGGCAGCTCCCACATTCGGGGCATATATATTGAGGATTGTTAAATCCTCTTGTTGGATAGATCCTTTAAGTATGAGATAGTTTCCCTCTTCATCTCTCACTACAGTCTTCGGGGTAAATTTTAGTTTATCTGATATAAGGATGGCTACTCCTGCTTTCCTTTGAGGACCATTCGAATGGTAAGTGGTTCTCCAACCTTTTATTTTCAGGCTGTAGGTGTCCTTCTGTCTAAAATGAGTCTCTTGTAGACAGCAAATAGATGGTCCTGCTTTTTTATCCAGTCTGAAACCCTGTGCCTTTTGATGGGGTCATTAAGCCCGTTCACGTTCAGAGTTAGTATTGACAGATATGAGTTTAGTGTCATCATGATATCTATTCAGTCCTTGTTTTTGTGGATTGTTCCACCGAACTTCTTCTTAAAGGGGAATTTTAAGAGTCCCCCTTAAAATTTCTTGCAGAGCTGGTTTGGAGGTCACATATTCTTTCAGTTGCTGCCTGTCCTGGAAGCTCTTTATATCTCCTTCCATTTTGAATGAGAGCCTTGCTGGATAAAGTATTCTTGGTTGCATGTTCTTCTCATTTAGGACCCTGAATATATCCTGCCAGCCCTTTCTGGCCTGCCAGGTCTCTGTGGAGAGGTCTGCTGTTACCCTAATACTCCTCCCCATAAAAGTCAGGGATTTCTTGTCTCTTGCTGCTTTAAGGATCTTCTCTTTATCTTTGGAATTTGCAAGCTTCACTATTAAATGTCGAGGTGTTGAATGGTTTTTATTGATTTTAGGGAGGGGATCTCTCTATTTCCTGGATCTGAGGTTAGGACTGCCTGTTTCCCTTCCCAGATTAGGAAAATTTTCAGCTAGGATTTGTTCAAATACATATTCTGGCCCTCTGTCCCTTTCGGCACCCTCGGGAACCCCAATTAAACGTAGGTTTTTCTTCCTCAGGCTGTCATTTATTTCCTTTAATCTGTCTTCATGGACTTTTAATTGTCTCTTTTTTTCCTCAGTTTCCCTCTTTGCCATCAACTTGTCTTCTATGTCACTCACTCGTTCTTCCACCTCGTTAACCCTCGTCATTAGGACTTCTAGTTTGGATTGCATCTCATTCAATTGATTTTTAATTTCTGCCTGATTGGATCTAAATTCTGCAGTCATGAAGTCTCTTGAGTCCTTTATGCTTTTTTCTAGAGCCACCAGTAGCTGTATAATAGTGCTTCTGAATTGGCTTTCTGACATTGAATTGTAATCCAGATTTTGTAACTCTGTGGGAGAGAGGACTGTTTCTGATTCTTTCTTTTGAGGTGAAGTTTTCCTTCTAGTCATTCTGCTCAGTGCAGAGTGGCCAAAAACAAGTTGTATTGGGAAAAGGAGAAAAAGAGAGAGAGAGAAGGAAAGAAAAGAGAAATAGAAAAAAGGAAGAAAAAAAGGAAAAAAGAGAAGAAAAAGAAAGAAAGGTGAAAAAAAGGGTGGGGGAAGCAATCAGAAAAAAAAAAAAAACCCACGGGGGAGTATCTTCTGATTCTGTGTACTTTAAGTCCCTTGACTTCCCCTGGAACTTGTCGGTCTAGCTGGTCTTCTGGGGGAGGGGCCTGTTGTGCTGATTCTCAGGTGTTAGCACTTGGGGGAGCTGCTGTGCCCCTGCCTGGTGCAGGGCTCAGTGGGGGTTGTTTACCCCGTGAGGCCCCAGGAGGAACAGCCCCAGTGGCGGGGCCAGCTCTGGAAACCTGGATTCAGCCCCCGCAGGAACTCCAGAGCTCTCGGTCTGCAGGGCCTGGAGGCTCCAGGGCGGGGCCGCTGATCTGCTCAGCTGGGGCGGGAGCGTCCTCGCTGTCCTGGGCCCTCCCGGCCTCTGCCTGTCCCGAGGGAGGCCGGATCCTGGGCTGTGTCCCGGGGCCCTGTGCTCCGGAGCCTGCGCTGTTGGATTCGCGCTCCCGCCCCGCAGCCTCCTCCGCGCAGCCTCTTCCTCCGCCCGAGCCCCCCCGAGCTGCTCCCGCCCCGCAGCCCCCTCCGCGGAGCCGCCGCCCGAGCCCCTCCGAGCTGCTCCGGGTCCCGCCGTGCGCGCTGCAGCCCTTAGGGAGCTCGGCGCACTCTCCGGGGCGCAGGTGCTGTTAGTGTCCCCGGGAGCCCGAGGGCATCCCCGCCCTCCTCGGTCCTGCTCCTCCAACTCCCTGCGAGCCCCTTTCCGCCCGGGAAGGTCGGTGCAGCTCCTGCTCCTCCGGGACGGGGCTCTCCTGACCTGGGGACACTCGCCCCGGCCTCAGCCCGGCTCCTCGCGGGGCCCCTCCCCCTTGGAGGCCTTTTGTGTCTTTATTTCTTTTTCCCCGTCTTCCTACCTTGGTAGAAGCGCAAACTCTTCTCGCTGGAGCATTCCAGGTGTTCTCTCTTTAAATCTCAGGCCGAATTCGTAGATTTTCAGGATGATTTGAAGGTTTTCTAGGTAATTTTGGGGGGCAGGTGATTTGGGGACCCTACTCTTCCGCCATCTCGCCCCTCCTCCCTACTGAAGAGTATTAGGCCATGATACAGCTGAATACTTCAGCTCAAATACAGAAGGTATTTAATTAATTTATTTAAATACTTTCATAGAGACTCCCAACTAAAGTTTTCAGGTAACAACCCTCCTAACATTTTTAAACACACACAAAAACATGTACACATAGAAATTTAAATTTAAAAGCATTTATATTAGGTCCACAGTAGAAACAGTTAGTTGAACTTCTATGGAGGCTATTTATCTCAATAGAATGTCTTGAAAAACCACTGTAAAAAACAAACTTTAAGAAAACTCAATGAGAGAGGACCCAACTAAGTAAAACCAAGGTCAAAGAGGAGAAATAACAACCAACACCACATAAATACAAATAATTGTAAGAGAATATTAAGAAAAATAATATGCTGGGATGCCTAGGGTGGATCAGTGGTTTAAGCGTCTGCCTTCAGCTCAGGGATCCAGTCCCACATCGGGCTCCCTGCATGGAGCTTGCTTATCCCTCTGCCTATGTCTCTGCCTCTCTCTCTCTCTCTCTGTCTCTCATAAATAAATAAATAAAATCTTTAAAAAAAGAAAAGTTATATGCTTACAGTATGGACAACCTAGAAGAAATGGATAAATTCCTAGAAATATATAACCTACCAAAACTGAAGCAGGAAAATATATAAAATTTGAACAGACTTATTACCAGCAATGAAACTGATCCAATAATAATAAAATCAAAAAGCATTCAAAAAATCAAAAGTCCAGGATCAAACAGCTTCACAGGTGATTTCTATCAAACATTTAAAAAAGAGTATCTATTCTCTCAAACTATTCCAAAAAATAAAAGAAGGAAAACTTCCAAATTCATTCTATGAGGCAAGTAGTACGTCGACACCAAAACCAGATAGACACCACACACACACACACTGAATTACAAGCCAATACCTCAGGTGAACATAGATTTAAATATCCTCAACAAGGTACTAGCAAACTGAATCCAACAATACATTTAAAAAAATGTACCATTGTCAAGGGATATTTATTCCCAGGATGCAAGGGTGATTCAATATTTGCAAATCAATCAATGTGATCATCACATCAATAAAAGAAAGGGGAAAATGATCATTTTGATATATGCAGAAAAAGCATTTGACAAAATACAACATCCATTCATTATGAAAAACTTCACCAAGTAGATCTAGGGAAAACATACTTCAACAAAATAAAGGCCTTATATGAAAAACCCACAACGCACATCATATGCAATGAAGAAAAACTGAGAGCTCTTACACAAAGATCAGGAACAAGATATAGATGTCCACTCTCACCACTTTTATTCAACATAGTATTGGAAGTCCTAGCCATAGCAATCAGACAACAAAACGAAATAAAAGGCATCCAAATTAGTAAAGAAGAAGTAAAACTTTCATTATTTGCACATGACATGATACCATATATAGAAAACCCAAAGACTCCACCAAAAACTACTAGAACTGGGGGATCCTTGGGTGGCTCAGTGGTTTAGTGCCTGCCTTTGGCCCAGGGTGCGATCCTGGAGTCCAGGGATCGAGTCCCATGTCGGGCTCCCTGCATGGAGCCTTCTTCTCCCTCTGCCTGTGTCTCTGCCTCTCTCTCTCTCTATCATGAATAAAATAAGATAAAATAATCTTTTTAAAAAAAAGAACTACTAGAACTGTGAAATGGATTCAGTAGCCCAGTGGTATAACTTTCCAATCAAGTCATTTATTTGTTAATCCAAATGAAATACAAATATTTCTTCCCCATCATTTTACAAAGATTTCTTCCCCATCATTTTAGAGAATGTAGCCAAACGTGATCATTATAGATCTTCCACCTTAAACATTTCTCTAAACTCCCATAGCTCCATGTTTAAAAGGTAGAAATAGGTACGAGGAGATTAAACTATGTATTAGCTGAGCCTGTTATACAGTAGAAGAAATAACATTTTATTAAACCTCTACAGAAACTCTCCTCTAAGGTAATGATTGACTAATCTCTAATCAGTGAATCTGACCTCCATATATCTTTCCTTTGATCACACTTGTTGTTGACCTCCAAATGTCAGCACAAGTTTTCCTTCTTCCCAACCAAAACTAAGAGGCTTCAGTCTTCTTGACCTCTATTCGGGTCTGATACTGGTCTAATAATTAGACTCAGAGTTCTTTTATTTTACATAATAATTTTGAATCTTCCTCAAACTGTGATTAATCCTATGACAGTTCTTCAGTATAAAATTATATACATGCCCAGTCAGAACAATGAATATAAATGTTTTTAGTGACTTTAAACCAAAGGAATAGTTGCAAATATTTTTATAGCATGAAGTATTTCATTTCTCACCAACGTGCTAGAGCTAATATAAAAAGTACAGCATGAGTATCACTTTAATACAGAGATATTACATTAAATTACATGACTTTTCTATAATTTAGCTTGTTACTATAGCCCATTACTTTATCATACACGTGATATGAAAGAGAAAACCCTTCAATTTGAGATTTCAACCCAATCTCTGAGTTCTGTTGAAGAAATATTTGAAAAGACAATTCACAATTTAGGCAAAAAGCTGCATTTTACTCAAAAGTTTTACTCCCTCATTCAAACAGATTTTCATGGAAAGAGCTACGATGATGAGACTTTGTATTTCAATTATGTCTTAGTCTTTATCACAGTGTATTTTTATCAGAAAGTGGCATTTACTGATTTTGAGATGTTTTCATTTTTGCCATATTACCTGCACTTTTAGAAATTATGAGGGATTTTAACTTATCTAGGATATTCTGCCCCAGTAAAGGCAATGGACATGTGTTTGCTTAGGAGCTATTCTCATTAAAAAAAATCTATTACTAAATATTTCTGTACTTCCTTATCTGATCAAATTATTGAATCTTTTTCTGTGAACCACCTGGAAGAATTTCCCATTGTAGGATTTTTCTGATAGTATCCACTGAAAGTGCTACCTCTGCCTGGCTTTATGTTTGGTATTCCACAAGAGTGTCAAAAGCAATCTGAGGGCCAGCGAATGATGAAGTCCACTGTGTATAGTTACGAGTTCTTCATTTTCTATCCTGCCAAGTCTCTGCATAGTTGTTTTGCATTCTCTTATTGTCCTCCTGGTATTTTCAGTTTTATTTCAGTTTATTCCTCTGCGGACCTTTTTAAAAGAGTTAGACATTAAATTAAATGCTTTATACTTTATTCCACATAGAGTTCATCTCATTTTTTTAGCTATCCTTTCATATTTTTAGTTCTATTTTAATGATATATATATATATATATATATATACACACACATATATATGATATATATATTCTCAGAACTAGAACTAGATCAGCATTTGGGAATGTTTTCTTTTTTAGAAGATTTTTAAATCTTTATTATTACTGCTCACATTTTTTTTTACTTATCTCTAAGAATAAAGACCTATTTTAAGTTCTCTTTTTATAAAGTGTAAAGATTAAGTTGGGAGTTTGTGAGTCTTTTACATTAGGTAACCTCACCTCTATGGAGATAAAATTGAACCCATGATAACACCTTGTTCATTTAATTCCATTTCTACCTTCTCTTTAAAAGCACCAAATGATGGGCAGCCCGGGTGGCTCAGCGGTTTAGCGCTGCCTTCAGCCCAGGGCGTGATCCTGGAGACCCTCGATCCAGGATCCAGTCCCACATCAGGCTCCCTGCATGGAGCTTGCTTCTCCCTCTGCCTGCCTGCCTGCCTGTCTGTCTGTCTGTCTGTCTCTCTCATATGAATAAATAAATAAAATCATTTTAAAAAGAGCACCAAATGCTCTAATAAATTTTCCAAAATGTTCTAGTCTTCTCAAGTGAATTACCTTAGTTTGATTTGTATAGAGATACTATTGGCCACCACGTCATCTAACACAAATAGTCCAGAACATTACTGGACCTATTGACTGATATTCCATAAATAATCCAATACTAATTTAGATTCAGCTTACATTTTCAACTTGAGGTCACTTGGAAATAATAAACAAATGGAATAAACTGTCTATTTTTCAAAAAGAGTGTAGTAATTTCAGGTCCATTTCCAGAATTATGTTTAACACTGCCTCTTTGAGACTGGTAGGAAAATATCTACACAAAGAGGCAATAAATTTCTTAAGGCCCTGTCTCCAAAAGATAAATATTTTATAAAATCACTTCCACTGATTTGACTGGGAAGATTCCCATTAGTGCAAACACCAAGCTGTGTTGTGATAATCTGCTCCTTCATTTAATAGAGCTAAATATACATTCTACCCCCATTGACTACTGAGCCAAAGCACAGACCAGTCAAAATCAGCAAGCCGTTCAAAATAAGATCATGCAAGCAGATTCATCCTAAATTGGGCATAAAATTATTACATTTTAGGAATATTAGATACTGCTAAAGCATCTTTTGGGAATGAGAGTGGACACCAAAAGACCAAAACATATATGTTGATGGTTATTTTGTTTTTAGAATCTTGATTTTCAGCTCAATTTATTTCTTCACATTATATAAGGCTTGATTTCCTAGGGGAGTTGACAATCATTAGACTGCCAAAAAATATTCCTTAATAAGACTTGGCATTTGTGTTTCTAAATATAATACGTATACATAAATGCTCACCTTTTCAAGGAAGATATAAGATCTTTTTTAAAAGTTCAAACTCTTTATATAAACTATCCAGAGAATGTTTGAATTTTATTATTTTGTATTTTCCTTACTTTTTTCAAGTTTTCTTAAAACTTGAAAGGTTTTAAGTTTAAAAAAAACTTTTTACAAAACTTTTTTTAACATTCAGTGTAATATTAGTTTCAGGTTTACAATATAGTAATTCAACACTTCCACACAATACCCAGTGCTCATCACAAGTGCACTACTTAATCTCTTAAGCCCATCCACCTACCCATCTCCATTCTGGTAACCATCAGTTTATCCTCTATATTTAGTAAGTCAAATTCATTGTTCTGGATGAAAGTACTTTGAAGATCTAATAAATTATACCAAACAAAAAAGTGTTCAGACTCTCATTCTTTTTCAGACTCTCATTTTTAAGTGCAGAATGCTGTTTCCTGTGGAAAGTAAAATGAGAAGATATTATCCTAATTTTACAGTGGCCTTTACTTTCTTTAAAAAAGTGTGATACTTAACTGACAATGAAGAAAAACTGATCATCTCTCTTTCAAACTGCTCCCCCACGAAAGAAAGAAAGAAAGAAAGAAAGAAAGAAAGAAAGAAAGAAAGAAAGATCAAATTTGTCCTAGGCTGGGCTTATAGGTGAAGCTAAATGGCCTATAAATATTGCTATCTTGGTTTTATGGAAGTTTAGGCTATACAGAAACAATGGTTTTCTAGACATAAATTTATAGGCTCTTGAACTGGAAGGGATAGCCTACATCCTTTTGATATATGATGAACCTGAGGTCCTAAAACACAAGGTACTTCTGCTAGGACCTTGAAATGGCAATATGGAGAAATGAGTTTAAGTTCTGTCTCAATTACATTCTGTTAGATTTTGGTAGGCTGTACTGTATCTATTAGCCTCAGTTTTCCTTCACTTATGAAATGATGACAATTAAGGAAACTGAAGCTAATAAATATTAAATAGTCTCCTTCTTTAGTGTTATTTTAATAAAATTCAAGTTAAAGCTTATATAAGCAATACAGTATACAATAAATTTAAAAACCTGTTACTGATTTCTGTGTTTCAAACATGGATATTATAAAAATTGAGTGATGAATTATTTTTTCTCTATATTCTCAAAACTAAATATTTAACAATATACTTCCCATCTCCATGCAGACACCCTGAAAGAACCTACAATGTGAGCCGAAAAGAACATAGAAATTTCCTTTATGGGGAAAACACAGATCCCACCCCGCAACCCAAATTTCAATAGAAGATAATTCTAGCTCCCAATTTCTTAAGCCAGAAACTACAGCAAAGTGCTGTTGGGTTGACCTCTTGAACGTTTCTATAATTGGTACAATTTTTCTCTTTACAGCCATTAATCTGTTTACGTCAACTGCACTTATTACTTGAATTACTATCCCAAGCACTAATAGGTATTCCTCTCTCCAGTTTTGCCCATTTTAATCTATTCCACAAAAAAGTAAGGTTTGCATTTGCCTTTTAAAATGCAAATCTGAGTATTTCACTATCAGGCTTGAAGTGGTAAAATAGGTCCACATTTCCTTTAGATAAAATCTAATAGTTAAAATAGTTATATATTGTTATGGATCTAATGCTTGTGTGCCTCTCTCCCAAATTCATATTGAAACCTTAACCCCCAATGTGATACTATCAGGAAGTAGGGTCTTTTGGAGGTAATTAGGTTCAGATGAGATCCATGAAGGTAGAGCTCCCATAATAGGATTAGTGGTCTTAAAAGAAGAATAAGAACATTAGAGCTTCCTCTCTCTCCCTGGTGAAGACACAGAGAATGTAGCAGTCTGCAAACCAGGAAAGAGTCTCTTTACCAGGATCTAAATCTGCAAATCAAAATGATATTGGATTGCCTAGCCTCTATAACTGTGAGAAATAAATGCCTATTGTTTAAGCCATGTTGTGTATGGGTATTGTTAAAGCAGCTTTAGATGACTAAGACAATACACTGCACTGAGAAGTGGACATGCCACCCGCTGCTGTAACAAATACATAAAAATGTGGATGTGGCTTTAGAGCTGGGTAAGGATTGAGGCTGGAAGAGTGCTGTCTAAACATTCCGTCACCGCAAACTGTAAATGCAAAAGGTCACTCCAACATCAAGTAAATTGGTATGTAAGAGATCAAATTAGCCCTGAAGGCACAAGTAAACTGCAGAAGTCAATCAATCAGATTGCATTGCACATATCTCTGCTAAACTGCCTCTCAAACTCCATCTATGGCTCATGGGGAGTGCCTTATGTCCAGTTGACTAAGAGAGAAATATTTTGGGCTCTGTTTTATGGGTGAAACATTATGGGTGAAGTTGAGAGAACCCCACACAGCAGCAGCACAAAAGTCTCAGTCTTGGCTGACCCAGGAGGACAATGGAGAAAGGAAATGCTCCCAAAGGATAGAACTTTAAGCAGAGGACCTGATTTTTCATTTTTACCTGAAAAGAAAGATGACCAAAGGCACAGATCTTCATTGATTTACAGCTGGTGGCTAAAGTTAGGCTTGATGTTCAGGAATTTGGAATGAACATGATTGGAAATAGGTGACAAAGAGGTCTTATATTGCCTGCACAGATTACTAACACAACTTTCTTTTTTTTTTTTTTAATTTATTTATGATAGTCATACAGAGAGAGAGAGAGGCAGAGACACAGGCAGAGGGAGAAACAGGCTCCATGCACCGGGAGCCCGACGTGGGATTTGATCCCGGGTCTCCAGGATCGCGCCCTGGGCCAAAGGCAGGCGCTAAACCGCTGCGCCACCCAGGGATCCCCCTAACACAACTTTCTAAGTGATCTTCCTATTTCCAGTTTCATCCTATTCTAATCCAGTCTCTAAAAATCAACCTTAAAAAGCTTTCATAATTTCTATCTGATTATTTCACTGCTCTACTTGAAATACTAAAAGGCTCCCTATTTCTTTCTTCCCAAACCCTTTAACATAGTTTACATATTCTAACTACTTACTATCTGACTCGTTTATTTTTCCAGTCTTACATATTATTACTTTACCCATGGTGGGAGTCGAGGGGACTATAGCCTCCATTTATTCATGATTATCCTTTCCTCCTAAAATCCCCTTGGTACATACCAACTTTAAATCACTTAAATACCAGTTTAGACATTATTTCCTCAGGGAAGATAATTTGATCTATATTCCCATCTTCAGATAGACATCCCTTTTACATGCATTTATACTGTAAATTATATTTCTATATGTCTTCCAGGGGTAGCTTGACACTACACTGAGAACTATTCAAGTCTTATTGAAACTTCAGAATCTAGACTCAATTCTCCAAGCAATAATGAAAGATGGAGATATTTGCCCCTACAGCCACTTCTCTTTGTTTCTTCTTCTTGTAATTAACTTCTTTCCAAAAAATAAAAATAAAATAAAATAAACTCAGAATAGCAGTGACTTTTTTTTTCCAGTGGAGATTGGTGCAAAGTAAGCCTCATCATTTGGTTCTAAGAAGGTAATCATTAAATAGTCCAACATCAGAACATTTCACAAAACTGAGTAAATCATGGGTATCCATAGTCACCCTACTTCACATACACATTCCATTTGTAAGTGCATGTGTGCATGAGAATATATACTATAGTTATCATAAAACCTCAAAGCTGAAAGGGACCCCAAAAGACACTCAGATATATTCTTAATTTCAACAAAATGCCTTCTAAGCGATCGTGCATTTATGCTATAACATTTCCAATCACTGAAAGCTCAATTTATCACTAAAACAATTTATTCTAAAATTAATTACTACTGACATAGAAGAATCAATTGCATATCAAGTCAGAATTTTTCTTATAGTAACCTAGTTTTATTCAGTACAGTTTGTATTTCCCAAGTTTCATCCCTCTTACAATAGTTCTGGCAGTATTTAAAGGCAATGATTGAGGTTCAGCACATCAGCCCTCTTTTAAGTATGTGTCTTCATATTGCTCATAAAAAAACAATATATAGTTTGAAGAACTGCTTTGGAGAAGAAAGGAAGAAAGGGAGGGGGGAAGGGAGAAGACAATGTCGGGTAGGAGAGAGAGAGAGATGCAAAACAAGAGAGTTGGCTATTTATTTGAAAGAGAGGGTTAGAATATATATGTATGAAAAAAAAACCAGTCTGGGGTATTCTTTGTTTTAATCATCCCAGTTAAAAGACATTATGGCCTATACAATTAAGGATGCAGAAATTTTCCTCGAGAAGTTAGTTAAGTAAATAGCTATGCATAAACCAGGTACAAGAAATCATTTGCTTTTCTTTGGAATAAAAAAAAAAAAAAGTTATTTTCAGATGAACAAATATCTTTATATAATTTTTTTATCATTGTCTTTGGTTTTCTCCTATAAGTTCCCTCACAAGCAATTGTTATTAAATCTCCTTGAAAGGCAACAGTGGCAAATTTTTAAAAAGTGAAATCCAACAGCTTTAGGATATTTTCACCTTTCATTTTTGGAATTTGTTTGGGTGACTAAGGCAAGCAGATGCTTCTTTACATCATGTAAAGACTGAAGCAGATTCAAAGCTCAGTGCAAATGGCCCTGCATATTCATCAAACTCCCTATTTATAAATGGCAAAGGCAACAGTGATCATGTTGATTAGCAATAGGCATCTGGTACTCAGGATCATTAAGAGGTTATGAGAATGTTCTAGGTGTCCTTGAGTCTAGAAAAATAAGAGATAGTGAAAACAAACTGTGAACAACAACAACAAAAAATCAGCATCCATATTCATCTTAATCTCTTCAAATATACATTTGTCAGAGGTTATATAAATTAATAATATATAATAAATACTATGAAGTAACCAATGGTTGTTAACCTATTTTTGGCAATATTATTACAAAACAAATGTTTCCCTGTTACAGAACCAGCCAATGGAAACTTAGCATGACTCATAAGGATTGCTATGCTATTGATTTCAGTGTCAAATGGTGATGTCCAAAGAGCAAGTCATGGAATTAATCATCATCTAAAGACATATTTTTGGTATCACAGACAGTGTAATTATATAGATATCCTCTATAACTTTAATACTATAACTGGATAAGGAAGAAAATTGATAACTATCACTGCTTATTCTAGAAGTCCTGGTTTACCATGAAGAAACCTCTCCAAGATTATTTAAATGAGGGAACATCTCAGGGAAACCTGCAGCTTTCTTTTATTTGAGAAAAATAGGAATTGTTGTGTATAAAAGTGGCCAAACCCACCATGCAACATGGACATATAAGTGGGGGGAGGGAAGTAATATTTAGATACCATAAGCTGGACTTTGCTCTTATTTATCCATTTTTTAAAGTGAATACTGAGACCACAGCTAAATCAATTTTGAATGTTTTTATACTTGTTGGTAATAGAGCAAACACTATCAGATTGATTATGTACCCCAAGAAGAGTGAATATTCCTCATACACCCACTACTCCAAACACTGATCATTTGTGATGCAGCTTTTAAAAAGAATATATATGCTTCTACTTTATCAAGAAATTATAGATTTTTCCACTTCTAATTTGATAATGAAATAGAAAAAAAAAAGATGCTTCTCCACTTATTAATTGAACTGAAGAAAGTATAAATACATAGATTAGGTGAAAAAGATCTGTAGGCCAAGGTCAGCCCTTATCTAAGAATCTGAGGCCAAATCATAATTTCAGTGGTCCTGCAGCTCTATTTCTCTCCACCCATGCTAAATTTTGATGACCCACCTAGACAATCACCTGATTCCGACCTTAAATATGAGCTCCATTTCATATCTCATTTACTCAATACCCCAAAGAGATTCATTTCCTTTATATCTCATAATAATGTGAAGAATTATGTTATTGCATATGCCAAGCACTGTGCATTCATGGTTTTATATAAGCCTTAAAACATCTCTGTGAGATAGGTACCATTAGTCAATTTTCCAGGAGGAACAGAAACTCATAGCTATCATGTAACTTCATATCTCACAAATTATAAACAGTAGGGCCTGCATCAAATATGGTACTGTATGACTCCATGGTAACATGCTTTATCTATTAGAGATCAAAAACAGTGATATGACTTACTTGTTTCACTGGGCTCAAGGTATGTACCTTATTTCATGAGTAAAGGAAACTTTTCTGTAAAGGGACAAAGAGCAAATATTTTCAGCTTTGTGGAACAGATAATCTTTGTCACAATTACTAAAACTGCTGTTATAGCATAAAAGAAGCCATTAAAAATTAACATGGCTGTATTTCCTTAAAACTTAATTTACAAAGATTATCAGTGAGCCAGATTTGGCCATGGGTTTTATGAAGCTTGTTTCATACCATTTCATAAAATTTTCAGCTAAATAAACAATGAATCAAAAATTATTTCATACAATAGAGTTTTCATACAGAACATTACATTTGTTTTTATTCCAAACATACTATACATAAATAACATAACAGTTTTCATTCATAATAAGTATGGTCAGCATCTGGAGTCAGCATGAAGGTCTCAACACCATTTGTAGAACCAAACCTTAAACATTAAGTCAGAAACTCACACTCTTGACTTTAAGTTAGTCATTGAGCAGAGGCCATCCTCTCTGGGAATCATTATCAGGTTTTCTCTTTGTTAACGTATCCATGCTTCCCTGTATTTTATAGCATAATATCTTGAAATTAAACTTCTCTATATTAAAATGTCAAGATAGAATAAGTAACATAATTTTTGGTCTCTGCTAAGAAAGAAAGAAAAACACATGCATAATATGTATATGAATAGACATTTAAATGACAGATTACATGTGGTTACTATACTAACAATTGGAAACAAAATTTATTTGAGAATTTTTAGTGATGTTTATTGTTGTCAAATAAGAGAGGCATCTTCATTTTATGAAAATGATTCAGAAACTTTGCCTTCAGAGCTGCAATATTTTGCAGAATAATTACCAGACAAAGCAAGAGTTCAACTCAAAGGGAACTGACCTCAAGATGGCTAGAAGGCTCCTGTTTCTCTCTGATAGACTGATTTTATGTTTACTGTCCATACAGAACCTGAGTTTGATATATGCCTTTATACATATCAGACTTTCAGATCTGTAGATATCACTATTCTGCCTAATGTTAACGAGATACAATGTACTACAGAGATGATTTCATTATAACTGTTTGAGTTTATTCAATATGGTTTTTATAAAATCATTACGTTTTGGAATTGTTCAAAGTTTTCATGAATACTTTCCTGAACTTAGGGGTAAAATTGAATGTGCTAAAGTTGATTTTATGTATTTATAAATTAAGAATTCTTAGGGCACACTCCTCAAAACTGTGTAAAGTCCCATGTATGTATGTGTGTGCAGATGTGCATATATACCATCCAATAGAGTGTTTCCACTGTGCTTTTCTTTTTTTCATGTTCTTACACCATTTTGTGAAGATTTTTGACACACTGAGTTATCTAATGAAACATGACATGTTTAATTAACTGTTTAATATTATTCTTCTATGATAGATTAGAAAATCCATAAAGGTAGGAACAGTATTTTTCTTATTTCTGCTGTGTTCTCAGATACAAGTATAGTGTCTGAGATACAGTAGTTGTTTAATAAATAATTATTGACATAATAAATAAAATGATGTTTTTATTTAGATGAAACATAAAGAAAAAACTATGCCCAAACACTCTTTACACAAATAATCTTCAATGAGTAACAACTGCAACAAAGTTATTATTTCATTTCATTTTTGAGACTAATTTTATATATTGTTCTTTTCTAGAGGCTGCTGATAATCCATTCTTACAGGCATGCGCCAGAGAAGAAAGAATGCATTCATCTGGATCCTGCACTTTGTCAAATTGTAGAATCAGTCTTCAGCTGCTGTCAGCTTCAATGGTTGCACTGAAACTGCTCAATTAAGTCTCTGATAGAGTATCAAGTAGATTGCCACTTTGGGCTACTAGATCGATAATAATAATTCCTTGTATTTGTATAGCAAGCACTTACACTTCCAAAAAGTACTTTCACATTTATTGTCTAATCTTATCCTTCCAAGAATGGGGTCAAATATGAGAGTCAGATCACCTTTTCCGTTTCACAAATGAGGACATTTCAGGACTAGAGATGTTAACTGGCATTGTCACCAAGATAGAACAAAGTGTAAGACCCTAGGCTTCCCACATCTGAGGTAACTGCTTTGTTCACTGGATAATCCTGCCCCATGACATAATCACCTTTTATGATGTACACGTAGCTTTATTTAAATTCAGCAACAGAACTACAGTTAACCATTTATCTACCAAATCTAAGAAGTCTAAAATGATGAGGACCAAGCCTAGGGATTTAATGATCAGCCACCAGATCAGCGATAGCATTGCAAGGGAGACAGTGTGGTGCAGTGCAAAGATCACAGGTCTTGAAGCCAAACACATGTGGATTCTATTCCCAGTGTTGGAACATACTAAAGTTCATGATCATATTTGAAAATAAGGCTATAAGTTATAGCTTCTAGAAGATTTGTTTTGTTTAGATTTGTTTTGAGGATTAAACGTGACAATGTGTGTGAAAGGGGGCATTTTAGCAGCAAATTTATTTTTACTTACCTTGTCTAAGATTACCAAATTACCTTCCCAATGTCCACTTGCCTCTTTTATACCATCCATATCAGCAATTAGAATCTAATTTAATAGTGGTGACATTGTTTTCACTAAAAGTCTGTTCTCAGACACCAAATAAATAGGGGGTGATGGACATGGCTTTGACGTGTTCATCACTCATGCCAATGAGAGGTGAAAGCAAATTGTCTTGTAGGATTTACATGGATGCGAGACAAGGTATACACAGCTTTTCCTTTGCCCTTCCCTACTTCTTGCCTGGCACCTGACCAAGAAGATAGAGCAGCCACCTATGACCAGAAAGGGGCACAACTACATGCTAAGGATGGTTGATGGGATAACAGAAGGATCCTAAGCACTGATTATATCCTAAGCCAGTTTACTACCCCTCAACATCCTACATTCAAATCTTCATTCTGTGACAAAAAGTAAAGATACTAATTGTTTAAGTCACTGTTTGGGGAATTTCTGTGACAAACAAAATTTTCATCTGATATAACTAATTTCCTTTTTTTCAATTTCTTTTAAAGATGTCATAATCCATCTTGGATAGCACTAATTGGTTTAACATTTTTTAAAATAAACATAAATAGATGATATGCTGATGTGCTCTGGGTCAGCTATTATGCTAAGAACATGCCTTAGTAACAAAATTACAGTTGAAACTAGAGTTCGATATCAGGTAGATGTATCTGACCCACAGCATGAGCTCCTCCGATGATTTAGTGTCCAGTGTAGTGTACATTTTGTTTGTTTGATTTGCCTGCTATGTGACATTGCCAGACATATATCTAAGTGCTTGATTTGACATTACATTATTAAATCCTTACAACACCTCTATGAGGTAGGGGCTACCACTATACATTTTTCAGATGAAGAAAGCATACTTTAAAGAGATAAAGAAACTTCCCAAATCACTCAACTAGGGGGAATAAAAATTATATAGACTCAAAATGCAGCAGAATTTGATTCTAAATCCACATTTCTAGTGACTATACTACACCACCTTGATTTCACATATAGAATGTCAATGTCCAATTTCTGCTAAGGGAAATTTAAGTACGAAAAGCAGAAAATTTTGTCAAGAAATTCTAGAATATTATTTTTAGGAATAGAGGAGCCTCATCTGGTTGGGGATGAGGCCACACCACATTAAGTTTTTATTGTACTTAAAGCTGTGTTTTAGGGGGTCCATGCTGAGTAAATCCATAACTATGATATATTCTTCCATTAAGTCACTAATGATATGACAGATTTCATAGAGCTTAAAGAGTCAAATACATTCCTCAGCATATTCTGAGTGGTGTTCTTGGTGGCAGGTATCTACATTTGTAGAAAGGTCCCAGGGTTAAACTTTCAGCCCCTGGGGATAGAGATAAATCAGCCTCTACCACCTAGTACAAAACTATCAGAGCTCTTACTTCATTTTTTAAAAATTCTCTCATGTGAAGCCAGACAGCAGCATTTCTGTTTTTTTTTTTCCCCCTAGCATCTGGAATATACATGATCTAGGATATATTTCTGTGGATTTGGAGCCTAAAATGTCACCACATGCTGCTGCTAATAATAACACATAATAATAACTGCTGTGAAAGTTCTTTTGCTGTCAGCTCTATTTTTATTTTATTTAAAAAATAATAATTTCTATGTCCATTGCTGTGCCTCTGAGTTCATTTACAAATCAAAAACATATTTTGCATTAAAAAAAAAAGGAACAACATCCAGTTCATTCAGATCTTAAGCCGTAGGCAAAAGAACTGCCTAGGCTGCTAGCAAAGCAAGGTGAGGATTTTTAAGTGGTCAAGAATTGAACTAGAGCACCAAAATAAGTTAGATTCACAGAATCAAAAAAGTAAATAATCTTTGAGTTTATCTAGGTGAACTTTCATCTACTGTATTAATATTTCCTCCTTCAAGACCACACACAAAATGCATAAAATATACCCCATGGAATGATTGTTTATCCTGATATTTCCATTATAGGAAATTTATTCTGAGCCAGTCAATTCTATTTTAAGAATCTTCAAGTCAATGGCAAGGTGTTCCTGTTTGTTTGTTTTATTCTTGTTTATTCTGGGAGTAAACTGTACTCACTTCAGTAGTTCTGTTTCTGAGCTCTATAATCAATAGACTCTTTTACACGTTTCAATTATTTAAGATGACAAGCATTTCTTTAAGTACCAAGACTTCTTATTATGCCAAATATCCTTTCTATAAAATTGTATTTTATTTTTATATCTTGAAAAGTTAAAAATTCCTTATTTTATTTTTTTTTTTTGATTCCTGGTACCACTACCACAATTTACAGGGCAATATACTGGACCTAATGAAAAGAAAAAGAAAAAGAGACAAGAGACAAAGGACCTCAAGAATGTACATCTAATTGATACTACACTGCTTTAATCAATAGCTGCCCATTTTGCAAGCTATGGCTACGACAGTCCTGAGCAAGAAGGTTGCCTATTTAAGCTGTAACTTTCCTCAGAAAGGATCATGGCAGATTTCTAAAGTTTCTCCAATATATTTGGGACAACTGTCTCAAAAGTAACCTGTAGCTTTCCTGACAACTCCTCACTCTTTTTCCTGCTAAGTTCTATAGCCCTTTGCTTCTGAGGGTTTTTTTTAGAAATTTCTGCTACCATATCCACCACTTCTACGACCAGATCCATAACTAATACCTAGGGACTGCCTGAGCCTCTTCTACCCAAACTGGCCTGCTTCATGGATCCATAATTTGATTGCTGTTGTCCACTCTAATTCCCAAAACCATTATAGTTCCCACCACCACCTTTGTTACCTCCAAAATTCCTCCTTCATTGTAATCATAATATCCTCCACCACCACCAACACCATGTCTGCCTCCTGGGTGTCCATACCCTGGTCCACCATCACAATAGCTTCCTCTATTGCTTTAACTAGGACCACCACCATCATTGCCACCATCACCACCAAATCCATTATATCCAAACCCATAACTTGCCCATAACTACTTCTGCCACCACCACCTCCACCACCATAGCCTCCTTTTCCACCAAAGTTACCAACACGACTCATAAAGTTGTCAGATCCACCCCCTCAACCTCTTTGTAATCCAGCAGACCTCATTTCTTATTTAGAAAGGTCCTATTTCGCTTCACAATTATACCTATTAATAGTTGGCATTTCTGAATAACAATCTTATCAATGTATCATGATCAAGAAAAGTTACAAAAGTAAATCCTCTCTTTTTTCCACTCTGCTTGTCTTCTATTACTTCTATGGTCTTAATCTTGCCATACTTTTCAAACTTGTCTCTCAAATTATATTCCTCTGTATCTTCTTTAATACCACCAAAATTGTTTTCTTCAATGTTTGATAGTGCCAGGCTTACAGAATCATCTCTAGAAACAGCTTTATTTGGTTCCATTAAACATGCATCAACCTTTGGTTGTGTGGTTGAGCACACATTGCTGCATTCACCTCTTCCATACAAGAGTAAGTCACAAAACCAAAACACCTGGCACGCTTTGTTTGGGAGTCTCTCATCATCACACAATCTGTAACTGTGCCTCACTTTTCAAAATGTTTTCTTAAACTGTCATCTGCAGTTTCAAAGCCCAAACCACAAATAAACTGTCTTCTCATGGGCTCTGGTTCTTTAGATCATGGCCTTCCTCCTCACTGTGATGACAGCTGTAGTGACAGCCAGAATCAGGCTGGGAGCCACCCAGCCATGGTTTTCCTCCATTTTGAGACCACCTATATATAAAATTTTAAATAACTCCCCAAATCTAAGATAGAACTTACCAAGTTGACTTTATATAAAAGAACCTACAAAAGAACCCATGTTCAAAACTAGCAGAATCTTGGATGTGGTCTAAGGACAAATAATGTTGAAATGAAAGATAGAATTATAGATTCCAATAATCTTTCCCATGAAACTTCTCCATAAGAGTGATATGAAGATGATCTGGATTCCTTCAACACCCATATTTTCAATAGCAGTCATCATAAAAATGCTACAACTGACATGGTAGTATGGTAGGTGCCCCCCCCCCCCATTTAACTCTATCCTCTTCCTCACGTTTTATGTCTTCCTTAGAACTATAATCAGTAGACCACTGCTACCCACCTTTGGTATCTGCTTTTTCCTTTCTGACATATTCTATTTTTTTAAAGATTTTATTTACTTATTCATGAGAGACAGAGAGAGAGAGACGCAGAGACGCAGGCAGAGGGAGAAGCAGGCTCCATGCAGGGAGCCCGATGTGGGACTGGATCCCAGGTCTCTAGGATCAGGCCCTGGGCCAAAGGCAGTGCTAAACTGCTGAGCCACCCAGGCTGCCCCTTTCTGACATATTCTAACTCTACTCTTCCTCTACATACCAACTCATTCACTATTTCCCTGACTTCCCTAGTTAAATTTCATGTTATATAGTCTCAAAAGGCCATAAACCTCTGCATCTACAACTTGTAAAACATGTCAACCATTGTGATTTTACATTTATTCAATAACCATCTGTCTATCCATTCAGATTATAAACACCATGGGGAAGGCAGATTGGTTCTAGGTTTGCTTATGTGTATCCTCAGCTCTGAGCTCAAATCTTAGTTCAGTGGGTGATAAGTAAATGTTTGTTGAACAAATGACTAGATGACTAAAAGAAAAATGAAACAAATTGAATTTTCAGAGAAAGTGGGTGGGTTGGTGGCAATAGTTTTATTACAATAAGTAGGCTGAAGCCTGTCTCTGTGTATGTGTGTTTGTGAATGTGTGCACACATACACCTCTGTGTTTGCATTGTTTATGAGCTAAAAGGAGGTGACAGAATGGGAATGGAGATAAGCAGTAAGAAGCAAGCTGAAGTTCAGTATATAAGCCAGTATCTGGAGTAGGACTGTCAGTAGAATCTCTGAATTAGACACTCTTAGACTCTTGGTCTCCTCCATGGCTCAAGCAGTAAGGCTATCATCCTTTCCCCACTCCTGTAGAAAACTGCAGATTTTACTTTCTGAAGAGCTGAACGAAAGAAGTCCACATTTAGAGAAACAGGCAGGACTGACAGTGATGGTAAGGGTGGTTGTAAGATGAAATGAAAAGATAGGAATAAAATGGATATCTGTAACACTGCCAGCACACCTCTTACAGTATGGGCTGTCAGGCTTTTGCCATATAGGTTGGAAACCAGAATATCTCTGTTTTCAGGTCCTCAGAGAAGAAATCAGATAGGATTAGAAGTGCAGGTGATTTAACAGGGAAAGAACTATAGAGACAAAAGGGGAGAAAGGAAGAGTAAGTAAGAGAGCCTTTAAGACACATGTTGGTGAAGGAGGAAGAAAGGCATGGGAAGGAGGGGGAAGATGAAGAGGAAGTGA
Source organism: Canis lupus baileyi (assembly GCF_048164855.1). Lineage (NCBI taxonomy): Eukaryota > Metazoa > Chordata > Mammalia > Carnivora > Canidae > Canis > Canis lupus. The sequence continues at coordinate 44,982,756 of NC_132847.1, read as the reverse complement.
AGGGGGAAGAGGGGAAAAAGAAGGAAGAGAAGAGCAAAGAGGAGAAGGAAGAAGAGGAGGGGAAAAGAGGAAGGAAGAGGAGGAGGGGAAGAGAAGGAGGAGCAAAAGGAGGAGAAAGAGGAAGAAGAGGGTAGGGGAGAGAGGATGGGGAAAAGCAAGGGATGGGAGGGAAGAAGGAGGTAATGATGATCTTGAGCCTGAAATCAAATCCAGTGCTACTTATATAATTTTACTGATACAAATAGTACCTTAAAGAACTTACACTAAACTCAAAATACATCTTTTGTTCCATCCCTTCATAATGAACTATGGGAACATCCACATATTTTCAAATTAAATATTATTTTTCATTTTCATCATCTGAAATCAGATTCTGAGTCCCCCATGTCTTGTTCACCTGTTACTGGGTTTTCTACATATACATTTATTAAACCCCTGACATTCAGGTAACTCTGAAACAGCTTGTAAGAAAAAACAAAAGTTGGTTTGGAGAAGAGCTATTTTAGATGATGGCTGAAAGAGCTATGCTGGAAATGTGCAAGTCCTGTAGAGTACAGAAAGGTGAGTAAGCTCTCTGTCAGTCTGCTCCTCATCAAGAGAGAGAAATTTGCCAGTTATGTAGAGGATGTGATATATATATATATATATATATATATATATATATATATATATTAATTATATATATTATATATATATTAATCTAAATTTATTCCTAAAGCATCCTTCCAGGATAACACTAGTTATTAAATCTCTGGTTACATTTTGCAATTGAGCAAGCCTTGAAATGAATGAGCACAGGGATCGGGAATTATAACTCCTTTCATTCTGAAAATGTAATTGCCTCCAGTGTGCTATGCTCTTGACACTTGAACTGTAGGTGGAGCAGCTACTGGGTGTGTGTTAAACTTTCAGCTTAATATTGTTTTATTAGTTTTTACTATTAATACATGTTCTGTTCATAATCATTTGCCAAAGTTTAAATTATAGCTATAATTAATCTTTCACATCAAATATTTCATAAATTGTTTTTATCAAAAAAAGTCATCAGGAAGATGCTCAATGTGCTTGGGGGAGTGAGAAGGGGGTGGTCAAATGTGTGTGTGTGTGTGTGTGTGAGAATAATCATAACTTCTACATTTTCTGTTCAGAAGTTTATAATACAGCAATATTAAAGGGATCCAAATATTTTAAAAATTTGTTTAAATTCTTCACTGTTCCCTGTTTGACCACCTCTAGAATATAAGCCACAAAAATCAAAATCATACGTGTATCACATGTATGAAAACCTGTTTAAGGAAATATGAAAAACCATTTCAAAAATAGGGTAGCTCTTAAATATGTATCACTTCTCAACATGAGGACTCTTATTCTTTATGAATTCTAGACAATGTTATGGTGTTTTTTGGTTGTTCTTGTTCTTTTATAGAAATTTAGGGTTTATCATATTAGAATGTCTGATAGCAATTGTCACTTTCCTATACTCTGTCCTCTTGCTTGTTCCTCCATAGTCCTGTCCAGCATAGTGTTATATTTATTATCTCTTCACCATTTCTTCACATGTCACATTCTGTTAATATTCTCAACCACTGACTAGCAAGAGAAAGCTGTCGCTATCTTACTCTTATTCTGCGACACCTAGGAATATTAAAATCCTATCATACATAACTTTTCTTTTTTTAATTAAAATATTTAGTAGACTCTATTAGGATGACAAGATCCTTCAAGAGATGAGAAAGAAAAAAAATGTTACATATCATTGGCTAAGTCAAATGACCATATAGTAGTATGCATGCTACTGGAGAGAAATTAAGTTGGATGGCTCACTTAAAGTTGATAACACTCAAGTTTCCTAGTCCCTTCTTCATGCCTTAAAAGATGATTTAAAGGAAAAATATCTAAATACACATTTCAAGTTAAATCCATGATAATTTATATGTGTAGAATGAAAGCAAAATAAGTGAATCTTTTACTAGAAAAAAAAGGTTTTACCAGAAAAAAAGTGTGTTAGCATCAATGAAGATAGAAATCTTGATTATTTCCAATACTGACATTGTATAGCATATACCTATAAAGATGGGAATTTTTTTTCTACAATTTATACATGATAAATACTTTGAATTTATCCTATCATACATAAATATGCATTTCACAAATCCATAATATTTAACTATTGTGTACTTTTCTCATTGTTAAATTTGATTTTCTCATACCTTAGAATTTATGAAATTCTAAAAAATCCTAAGGGTATTATACTCTAATATGGTGGCAGCTAGAGGAAAGGGGGGAAGAATGGGGGAAAAAACAGCAAAACCAAATATAATTCTGAACAATATAATTGATAAAGCTTTCATTGAAAATAAGGAATGGTATTTCGTATTAGTTCTTTGGCTTTTCTCAGCATAAAATTCAACAAATATTTTTGAGCTCCTATTGTGTTACCAAGAAACAAGAGTAAGACATTTTGATTGAGAAAAATGTGTATACAAGTCCTGACTAGCCAGTTTGAATTAAATAAAAAATGACCTTTTCTTTGGTTCAATATACATTCTAATCAAAAGAGTTGTTCATTCATCTTCAGAGTCTCAACTTACTATCCTTATTCTGAATATAATTCTTCAATAGGTTTGATGTTGAGGATCATTAGGCTCTTACTTTTCCCCAAAGTTGGGTCCTTTTAGTTTTTCAGAGCCTATGTCAAAACCACAACAATAACAACAACAACAACACACACTAAAATAAAGGACTCAAAATTCAGTTCAGCTATTTTCTATTTGTCATGTGCTTCCATAAAGGTCTTCTGTTACCCTGAATAGTGGAGAAATGTTCTTATCTCAGTTAACTTAGTTTACGTTTCATACAAGAGCACCACTGTAGACTACAGGCCAGTAAGTATAAAATGGCAAAGCAGAAAAAAAAAAAAGAAAAAGAAAAAGCAAGCCTGACCTGCATTAGACAGGAAAGTGCTTGTTAGATTTTTAAATTTGTCATGACATCCATGTTTCTACACATAGAAGATGCATTTTTGAGCCATATTTTACTCTGCCAATTAAACTTGCCATGAAAATTTATCTAAAACTTGGAGAAACAGGCAAAGAGGTTATTGAGAATATTTTCAATATAGTGTTGGGAGTATCTCACACTTCTCAAGAGTTATCTGATTTTTTAGGGTGTATAGCTTTAACAACAAATGTACTAATTATTAAGATCTTTTATAATTATGTAATATTAGAGATTAATTTTTTAAAAACTGATATTCATGCATATGATTCCTGTCTAAGAGTACTGCAAATGATTCTTCAACAATAGAAATTCAAATGATTTCTGGTCAGGAGGAAAAGTAATCAAAAGGTTACTGTTTCTCATCTAGTAGACATTTACCATTAACTACTCATGTACTAATTAGAAAATTTATTTCTGCATTTCTTTAACTGACAAACTATAAAAAAAAATCCCAATTCCTCAAATTCTTCTTCAAACATGGTTTAATATCTTACTAGTTCTTTCATTAGAGTTAAATAAAAATTGACATGTTCATTTTATATTGTTATGAGAGTCATGTTTTTAACATTTTGAAAATTATACTTTAATACTCTAACAAAAGTCTTCAACTAATAAAATAGCCCTCCAGTGATGAGAGCAGAACAAAAGGCTGATCACAGGAACACAGAATAAGCTGGCAGGCAAATAGAAAATACTCAAATTAGAAAGCAACTAAAAAAGCTACTGAATTAAAGAGGAAATAAAGGATCCTGGTGTCTTAGGGCAATACAAGAGTCCTGGAGCTCTATGTTACCAAAATGGTGAGTAAGTCAGGCTTCTCATGGAGGACACCGATAAAGAGCAGCAAGGTAGCTCTTACCATCTAGCTGCAAGTGATACTTTAAAAATAGACATAAAAAAGAAGAGCATGATGAGGAACTTGAAAGGACTATTTGAAAGTAAATGTGAAATAATTCCAGGAAATAGCATACTAAGAGTTTGAAAGGCTCCTCTGGGTTATAAAGAACTGAGTTCAAAATCTGTGATCTCATTTACCAGATTTTTATGAAATTTAAGCCGGTTACTTAAATTCTCTATGCCTTTGCTTATTCCCAAAGAGAGGATAATGACACATCTTAGATTTGAGAAATTGAATTTGAAAGAATACATGAAGCATTTAGCACAGTGTCATGAACATACCAAAATAACTTGATAAATACTAGCCCTTATTATTATTAATGACTTGGGAAGAATTTGAAAGGTGACAATCTACTGTACATTGAAGAAGCCATCAAACTTTCAATATTAATACTGTGACCTTATTGTATATAGAGGCAGGTGGGTCCTGGAGATAACTGGGTCGCATTAATGCTAAGATATAGATGCTGAATGCTTAATTTGCTCTGAATAATGGTATTTAATAAATAATAATTATGACCCACGTACAAGATTGAAATGCTCTAACGCAAATCAGATTGGACAAGAATAGTGTGAGACATACCAGAACAGCTCTAGAAAAATCTAGCCAGGCAAAAAGAAGTAAAACTGAATAGGACCAAAGGTGATGTATTCAGGTTGTCTATTTGTTCTACTCTTAATAAATTGTAAGCTTATATCTACATCTTTCTAAATATAAAAGCTTTTTACCTACAATTGCCATGTTCACTGTATAGAAAGAGTGTATGTAATGCTATCATACCACTATATATTCATTCACATATTTCTAATTCTTCATTTTATCCTTCAAAAATGCCATCCTCAACATAACCTGCTATTGCAGTGGAAAGATCCATTTACGAACCCATTTCAAAAAAGTATGAGAGCAACTGGAGGATTACACAACTGCGAAGTAGGACTGCAGAATATAAATTTCTGTTCTCACTATATATTCCACCATTTTATAAGTCATAAAATGGTAATATTGGAAGCACCACATTTATCCCTCTAGTCTCAGCCAAAATCTGATCTCAAGAACAACAGAAGATTAACTATTCATTTATAACAGAATGAGATTTAGGATAAAATAATAAAATCCTCTGAAGATTCTCCCTATTGTCCTGACATCATTAGAATGCTCTCAGTTCATATTGTGCCAAAAACTCAGCTCGATAAAATATACATATTTGAACATAATGCTCCAAAGAAGTAAAACACATAACTCCTTGTCGTTTCTTTAGTACTCTGTTCATAACCGAAGGAAACACCCAGAATCTTAGCATGGATCCTCTTCCTAATATCTTGCTTATTCTGCTTCAGATAAAGCAGAAGAAAACATGTTATTCTCAGAGCTTGCATCTTAAACTGAGGAAAGAATTGCTCTCCATTGTCACCAATGCATTGAAGCTATATTAATCAATGTTCCCTGAGAGCCAAGTGGCATGATAGGATCTCCATGGAACAAAAGGAAAATTTCTATGGAATAATCTAAGGAATTTCTTTCCAAAGTCTTTCAGTTTACATAGAGGAATATAAAACATTTCCCTCTCTTTCCCATCTTTGAATATTGCTAGTTTCCTTTAGTATTTTAGATATATCATATTTTCCAATATTCTTTAGCTATTTTAAATATTTCTATGTTAAAATGAGAACAAAAATGTTCTATGTGTACAGTAAAAAAAGATGTGTTAAGATAGTAGAGAAAACTCATTTCACTCATAATATAGTAGAAAGTCTCAAAGGAAATAATAAAAATCATATTTTGTAATCCAAACTGAATAACATGTTTGGAAAACCAACAATTCTGATCTCAGTAAACTCTAAAGGGCACACATTAAAAAAATAAAACCTATATAAGCAAGAAAATTAATAACCATAAAATTAAACTGGTATGAGAAATTACATTGAATTCAGTGACTATTTTTATTTTTAAGATTTCTTTATTCCAGAGAGAGAGAGAGAGGGTGTGTGTGTGTGTGTATGTGTGTGTGTGTGTGTATGAGTTGTGGGGTGGGCAGAGGGAGAGAGAGGGGAAGCAGGCTCCCTGCCACATGGGGAAACTTGGTCTGCTAGATCCCATGACACTGACATCAGGACCTGAGCCAAAATCAAGAGTCAGATACTAAATCTACTGAGTCACCCATGGGTCCTCATGACTAATATGAGCCTTACCTTCATGAGAGGAAGGGGAGAAAGGACTAAAAGAATTTCATAATTAAAAAAACATGTTGTCATTCTCAAAGAGTTGACTTTGAAGTAACTTTGAGAATAAACTTTTTAAAGATATATAAAGCCTCCAAATACAGTTGGCTAGGAAAAGAGACATAATATACTTTCTTGCCATCTAACTACACCATACATTTGACTATCAGATCTGAAAGTAATACAGTTCAGTAAAAATATTTGAGTGTATTGTTCATACACAGCTACACTTGCTCATTGCTTAAACAGCAACCTGCTCCCAGTTAGCAAGTAGATCAGATTTTCTTTTGTTCTCTTAATGTATCTATTGAGTTTTCTTTACAGCGTAAAAAGAAAAAAAAAATCAAGGATTTAAGGGTGGGGGGTAGGCAGTGCAGACTAATATCCAGACAGCAGCTGCAGAAGATAATGGATGGGCTAACTTTTTTCATTTTTAATCACATGGACTAGATAAATAATTTAAAAACCTTAAATATATAATGCTCTCAAAGAAGGGAAATGGACCAAGTTTCCGAAGATATTGACTTCCAAAGTGCTATATGGAGTAGCAAAGTATTAAATTTTTAAATATTCTGATCCTAATCTTTACATTACGGACTATCTGTGTATTGATTGGAGCAATGTGTTTTCTTTCTTCTACTGAAGGCCATTTACAGATATCACTAGCCATCATTCTGGGAAATGCATTATTGCACCATCATTATCTCCTTACATAATCAGAGTCTCTCAGAGTTTGTTATATAAGCTTTTTTAAAAAAGAAAATACATAAAGATTGCTATGTGGTCCTAATTTTCATAAAGAAAAGTTTCCTGTGTACTCATTTTTCATTGAAGTTAATTAAGTATTATGATGACTATTCAACTCTGAATTTGAATAGTGAAACTGGAAATCTGCTATTGCTAAAACTTCTTTAAGAATATAAGGCAGTTAACTTTTATAAGGACAGAACAGTGACTCTAAATCATTAGATCAGCTCCTAAATGAAAAAGAGATGAGCAAATTCATCACAAGCTCTCTCTCTCTGTGTGGTGCTATTAGAAAGTGAGGATTTACTATGAAAGCATTTATTGACTCACATGATAAACACTGCATACACATATGCCTTCAATTACCCAGGAACCTCATTCTTTAAGAAAGATTCCAATTAATGTATCTCTGACTATTTAAAGAGTTGACCACATCAGGTATAAGCCTGCTCTATTAGGCCTAGAAACAAGAAAGCCAATCGCTCAACTTCTCTTTTTACCTTTGCAGCAAATACCAGCACCATGGAAAATGTCACAATAAGCTGATAACGTAATCATCGATGTAAAATAGGAGCATTAGTTCTTCCTTGACTAGTACTAAAACAAATGGTATTTCAGTGGGTATCAACCCTTCAATATGCTTTAAAAAATAATTATTCAAGGAAAAGAAACAAAAGTGACAAGAGCAACTTCTTAACTTTTAGACACATTGAAATATTTCCATAAACTGTTTAGGGCAAGATCTCAAGATTTTATTTTTGAAATAACAGATTTGTCTTTTATTACATCATATCATTATCAACCAAGATTTTGTTCTTCTCTATTCCAGTCCTTACTCTAGCATCCTCCTATCATTAACTGACTCCTAGCTCTCAGCTCTGTTAGGAGAACCTCCAGGGGACTTTCCTTGTTCTTGACTAGATAATATGCCTCATGATAGTATTCACCATAGTTTCAAGGTCATGTTTACTTCTGTCATTCTTTTATTATTGTCCACCTCACTCGAGATGCTGTAAGCTGAATGAGGGCCACCTACCCCACCTCCTCCCGCCCCACCCTCCCTTATCACTGAGTCTCCAGAACAGAGGACAGTGCTTAGCAGTAGTCAGGCAAAACTTGTTGGATAAATACACAAATGAATGAATTAGTAAAGCAATGAAATTGTGAACCTCAAAGACAGATAAGGAAAAATTAAACCTTTCTGCAGGTCTTATAAGATGGATTAATATAACAGCTCAGATGAACATGGCTCTTGACTAACCTGTAATTTTACAGACTGGGAGGGTGAGACCTCAAAAGCTTAAATAAATGGCTAGTGGCAAAGATTCTTTACACATTGCGCTGCACATTGCTACCCGTTTATTATTTAAGAATTTAACATTTTATAATAAAAGGATTTTAAATTCTTGCCATAAACATTATGTGCATAATGCCCTCAATTACTCAAAAGGACTTCATTCTTTAATGAAGATGTCCAATTAACACATCTCCCAAATGTTTATAGTGTTGATAAAATGAGGTGTAAGCAAATTCTGCTTTAAAGTGTGCATGCAAACTAGTGGTAAAGATACTTTTAATACTGTCTAATTTTTATCCAATGCAAATAAAGATGTTTGTTCATTAAAGCCCTAAATGTCTGAGGATTGTATAATCTTTGCAATCTTCTTTCTTATACGCTATGACACTTAAAAGAGAACAGAGTACCCCCTGACAGATCTAAAAATTCCATATATTTTAATGTATGCTGCTACCTGACGTTGTGCCATCTTATACATTTTAAATAAATGTTTCATCTTCTCTCTCTGCTAGGAGGTGATTTTACCCTGAAGGGCACCATTTTATGAATTCAATAGCAAATACGACAGTAGGCCTGGAAAAGGCCTTGGGGCTTTTCTTGATCCATTCCTGAATCTTCAAACAGGAGAATATCTTAACCATTACATAAACAAGTATTGGCCCATGTGTGGACACCTTAATGAATTCAGGACAGGACTAATGAGAATTAAGCAGTGAACGTTAAAGTTTAATCATCTCTAACTCTTTACTTTAGTTCCTTTCATTCTGATTTTGCTGTGGATGCTGAGTGTGACAATGCTAAAGCGATGGGTTGAGCTAATTTAGAGATACAGAGGCAATATAAAGAAACATGAAACGTTGTGATAGGAGGTTTGGTAGTTCAGAAACCATCCCTTACCTGGAGAAGAGCAGAATGCTTGCAGGCCTACTATGGAAGCCATTGCTTACTAGAGTATTCCAACTTCAGAATTAAGAGAGAGAGAGAGAGAGAGAGAGAGAGAGAGAGATACCAGTGCTATACAGACATTAGCTGCATGCCTAATCAGAATCTCATATTGCATTTTAAGGTCACTTCCCTGGTCTGGTTTTTATCTGCATTTCCTGAATATTTTGACTTCTATATTGATTTTTTTCATTTATATGATTTTGCATCAAAGTGTGGCAATGCATTTTAAAGCAATTTAGATTATACACTTATTTATTCTGGCTTTTTCTTTTTTGTATTTTACAGTTCTTCTTTATAAGAACTACATAAATCCTATCTTTACTACAGACATACAGTTCAGCATTATCTATTTTTTCTATCATTAAAGAAATACTTGTTTTAAAAAATTTCCTCATCCAAATATCAAGTCAGTTCTCTCTATATATATGTTTGAATATAAACTTGGAGAAAATGAAAGAATGTCTTTATCATCCACATCAAAAACAAACAAAAAATTTCACACCTCTGTACCTGAGGTAAGTAAGCTGTGTGAGCTGGTGCATGCTGGCTACTTGGCAGATAAATTAAAATGAAAATAAAATCATAAATACATCATAAAATATAACCAGGAGCTAGCTACATAATTTGTCAGTTCCAGTATAGAATGAAAACATGGGGCCTTTTATTCAAAAATTACAAATTTCAAGATAGTAACAGCCAACTATTCAACCAAGCATGAGTCCCTTCTAGGCATAGGGCACTGTGATTGCACCGCTTGCATACCCATGTAGCTGGCCCTAAATATAACCATCATTTTATATTAATTACTAAGAATTATTTCCTTAATGCATGTTCTTTTGAAGTGGTAGGGTATTAATGACTCTAAAGGAAGTTCTTCTTTTGGTTGAAGTTGGCCTTTATCTGTTTGATATTTAAACTGTTCAGATGATACAAGTTGCTTTAAGATATCTGATTACTAGACTGATTAATTGAAATGGCACAAGTAGTATTAAAAAAAAACACTCCATAAATATTAAGATCCTTCTTAGAGAAAGCAATAGAAATGCCAGAGGAGTTTAAGGCTTTACAGTACTCAGAAATGTTTTACATTGATAGATTAAGAACATTCAAAGAATCAGTGGACAATAATAGCATGAATTAAGTTTTACTCTGAACCTTAATAATGAATTTCATGAGAGCTAAGGTGTTGATCTGAAAATGATGTATTGTTAACTGTCAGTGGAAGTGGTGGCAGCAGGGAAGGGGTTTAAGTTACAAAGACAAGTTGGAGGTAACATGCCAAAGTGTACTTACAAGTGGCTTTTCTTCTCTGTTCTTGCTATTTTGTGCTTTACAATTAAATGTGAAGCTTGATGCTAATAGGTTTGTTGCTCAAATCAAGGCAATAGTGGTTTGAGGATATTGAATGATAAAGCCCACTCTAACTCCTCTTTAATGGTGACATTAATGAACATGCATCACAAATCAAATGGTGGCATACTTCAGAAGGGAACAAATGTTATTTCCAAAGTTAAAACTGTGTCCCAGAGCTTTCGTGAAAGCAGGATCTCCTATAAAGTCATAGAAAATTATCACAATAATAGAGCTCACTAAGCGACTTGGAATAATAGTGCAGTGAAGTATCTTAGACCTCTGTCAGATCTGACCTTAAAGCTTATTCCCAATTCATTTAGGATTTTTAAAATCATTTTACGTGATAGTTTTGGCTTTCGATCAGCAGCATTTGTGAAACAAATACAAGAGAAGGTGCATTATTTGCTTTAAAGGAGTCCACGTGTATGAGACAAGTATGGAACATGCCCAGGAGAAGGGCTGAATCAATATATTTAATCTATTTCTGGAAAAACTATGCAGAGAGGTGGAAATAGGAAAGATGTCTTATGAATTTGACCCCTTGAAATTGCAGAAAATGGTCAGAAACAATTTTATCTAACAGAAGTAAAAAAAATATATCAGGGATCTATCTTCAAAGCTGTAAACTTACACTAGTCAGAAGATCCATTTCTTAATTACTGCCCTCTCTCTACTTACTTATCTGACCAGAGATTGAAGTTAAATTTATCAATAATGTTCACCCAACTAATTGATTGTGTTACCCACAGTTACTGTACTTGAGAAGGAGCATTTTAATTAAGAAAAAAAAAACTAATTCATTCAATAAAATATAAAATTGTACCAGATTTTTGAGATGGAAGCTATTGGTTATCTTTCATATAAGAAGTGTGAGATTCTTCAATGAAGTTTCTCTTTGAACATAATTCTCCTAAGACATTGTTTTCCTTTGCAAGAGCAGCCCTGTGTTGAGACACAAGTCTTCATTAGACTCTCACATTTTTGAACATCTTGCAAATTAAGACCTTGATTTTCTTTGTTTCAGACTATCTTTTGAAGGAGGTTTGAGGGGAAGGGAGAGGAAGGGAAGAGAAGGGAAGGGGAGGGGAGGGGAGGACAAAGGGGAGGAGGAGGGGTGGGGAAGGAAAGGAGGAGGGGAGGAGGAGGGAGAGGGGAGGAGGAGGGGAAGAGGAAAGGGAAAGAGAAGGGAAAGGGAAAGGGAAAGGGGAAGGGAAAGGGAAAGGGGAAGGGGAAGGGGAAGGAAAAGAAGGAAGGAAGGAAGGAAGGAAGGAAGGAAGGAAGGAAGGAAGGAAGGAAGGAAGGAAGGAAGGAAGTTAGTTTGTGTAGCAGTGAATAGTCTTGGAAGATAGAAATAGTGCCTCCCTTCAGCAGAGAGGTCAGGTTTAATTATAGCCTTCAGAGCAAGGGAAGGCATGCTTGCCCTCATTTTTTTTCTTTCTCTCAAGTTTCTTCTGCTGTACAATGTAACTCATGCATGGGGCAGATATCAGTCAGTCCTCTTTGTCTCATCCTTTAGGAAATGAGACTTAGAGAACTAGCACAGGATAGTATGCTGGTACCTTCTCCACTGCTACTATTGTGAGTCATAGAGGTCTTTGACCCTGATCAAAAAATCTTGGGGCCCTTGCCAACATCCATGAAACAATGTGTGGTGGGCTAACTTGTTAGCTTGGAAGTAGGGTACATTTATCTCTCACTCTACCATACAAAATGACCAAACTTGGTAGCTTAAACAACATAAATGTATTTTCTCACAGTTCTGGAACCCAGAAGTCTAAGTTCAAGATACCAACAGGATTGGTTTCCAGTGAAGTTTCTCTCCTTGGCTTGCAGATGGCTACCTTCCTGATATGTCTTTACATGGCCTTTTCTCTGTTTATTGCACTTTTGGTGTCTCTTCCTTTTTTTTTATAGAAACCTCGGTCCTATTGAATTAACACCCTAGCCTTATGACCTCATTTAGCTTTCATTACCTCCTTATAATCCCTGTTTGCAAATATGGTCACACTGGAGGATAGGGCTTCAACATATGAATGGGTTGGGGAGGAGGGACACCATTCAGTTTATAACAAAGGGGAAGATCTCACAGTTCTTGACACCATGTGAATATTTCAAAACAAACTAGTATTGTCTGATATTTCTCTCCATTTTCATTAGTTTTGTGTTCTATAGTGACATTTACATAGTGATATCAATTCTACCACACTAGAGATTGTTGCATCAAAACTGTTTTGAAGGGATCCCTGGGTGGCGCAGCGGTTTGGCGCCTGCCTTTGGCCCAGGGCGCGATCCTGGAGACCCGGGATCGAATCCCACATCAGGCTCCTGGTGCATGGAGCCTGCTTCTCCCTCTGCCTGTGTCTCTGCCTCTCTCTCTCTCTCTGTAACTATCATAAATAAATAAAAAAATTAAAAAAAAAAACTGTTTTGAAAAACAAAATGAAATAAAACACATTCTTTTGGAAAGTGGAAATCACACATTACAAATTAAACAATTGTCGTAAAATGACAAATTAGTCTTAATTTTATAAACAATTCAAATTAATTAGAAACTTACAAATGTTTACACTGATAGTCACAACCCACAAGCCATGATTAAGATATATGATATACCTTACATCTACTATGTGGAACTTACTAGTTACAATATTTATAATTTGAATTCTAGAGTAGCCTTATAAGAATCCTAGAGGTAAAAGGTAGGGAACCATCGATATTGAAGCTGAGATTACATACCTTTCACAAGTTCATGTAAGAATTCAGTAGTAAATTTGTGAATCAAACTTGATATAGTGTCTGCTAGTTTAGCAATTTATTCAAAAACCACTCACTACTAGATACAATAATATCCTGCCAACATTAGATCAATTCTCCAATACAACCGTAATAGAAACAGTCTTAGAACTTTAATGAATAGCATAAGATTGTAATGGCCACTGTTACTGTGTGCTGGCTAAAAGATTCATCTCCGTCCACATTCTGCCTCTCACAACTTGCTTTCACCATTTTGTTCCTCCACATCCAGTTCATTTACATTTTAGGGCCTTTGCAGTGGTAGTTTACTCTATCTTCAATACTTTCCTCCAGCTTATTCGTGGTTGGCTTCTACTAGTTAGTCACTTTTAACCAAATCTCATCTCAGAAAAGACTCATTTGATCAAACCATCTAAATATTAAAATAAATAAATAAATAAATAATAAAATAAAATAAACTTCTTGCCTAAAGCAATGACCCTTTATCATATTATCTTTTATCTAATACTTTTCAGATCATTATTATTTTAATCTGTAATTATCTTATTTATGTATTTGTTGGCTGATTTTTAACTTTCTTGTTAAGATCAGGAAACTTCTGTGTGCTATTATATAACTAGGACACTATTATGTAACTAGGAACAATTCTAGGCACATATTTCTTGAACAAATGAATGAATCCTAACAACATATTTCATTAAATCCTGACAACCACCTTGAAGTAGGTATTGATAGTCTTTATTTTTAGATAAGGAAAACTAGGTTCAAAGAAGTTAAGGAAGCTGTTCAAGGTCACTCAAACAGCAAATGCCAGAGCTGTAGTTAAAAGCCATATCGGATTAAGCTTTTAGAAGCTGTAGACTTAACTTCTCTGCTTTCAAAAGCTTCCTTCCTTCTGTAAATCAGAACTCAGCTCCTTTTCTTGTTCCCTAGAAAGAATCCACTTTCATCTCATAACGGTATTGAAAATGTGCTCAATTGAAAAAGAAAGAGGACTTTTTCTCACACATCCTGTAGCAAACTAATTAAAAGTTCTCACAGGCTATTGGGTCCTTTCTTTTATACTTGATGCAATTTCCCCTCTTGTTCTGTTCTCCCACCTCCTCTACCCTGCTTCTTCCATTATTTATTATTATTATTATTATTATTTATTATTATTATTATTATTATTCACAGTACTTTATACCTTTGTAGCTTCTCCCTTCAAATTGATACAAATATCCAGAATCAACAAGAGCATTCCTAAAACCAGGATTTCTAATCCCAATTCAAGTCTATGTGAGGATTATAAAGAAAAAAATGTGTTTTTCTTCAGTTATGTCTTCTCTTGGTACCTTAATAAGTAAATCAATTAACCTTCTTCATTGTAACATTCCCTTTCCAGAGAGTGCTGACTGAAAAAACAAAAGAGAAAAGGATTCCTACTTTGGCTAAGCCCATTGTATTGAAGCCAAGGGCAATACAAAGTTTGATGAGGTAATATCTTCTCCATCCAGGATAGAAATTCTAGATATGTTGGGAAGTTTTATGCTGAATATATTCTAGGGTATTCATCTTTTTGGCTTTTAAATGGCACAATCAGGCTTTTAATGAAATATTCTTATTTGGGCCCAAGGAAAAGTCACAGTAGTAGATAATCACACTATGAATTATTCCAAAAGTACTTTCTCTTGAATAGTATAATATTTCACATATTAGCCTTTATTTTTCACTACTCCAAAAAGAGAGTGCCCATTGTGTGGCTGAAGTTATTTGGAATTAACAGTCATGGTTCTGAATCCTGCCTCCACATAGAAACACTACAAAATAAGATTCGTTTTAGAGAAAATGAAACTCAATAAGAAAAAAAAAAAAAAGAAAACAAGACCAACAAAATGGTACATATATTTATAACTGCACAACCAGGCTTATGGCATAATGCATTACAGTTTCACAAACAATCGATACAAATTATTGGATATAAAATTACTTTTTGATGACCACTGTGAAAATACAAGCTGTTCAAGTCATTCCTCACACTATTATTGATTTTACTCTACTTTTTCTATTGCATTTTTAAAGCACTTGATGTCAATTTTTAAGTCTCTAGTCTATAGTGAAATACTAAGCAAATTCATGTAGACTGGAATTTTCTTTTTTTTTTTTTTTTTTTTTTTTTTTAGACTGGAATTTTCTAAGGGATATTAAGAAAGGGAGGATTCTTCAGAAAACTTTTGTTTTGAATTTCTCATTCCAATAATCATCTCTTTTTTTAAAGATACAAAAAAGTCTTCCCAGTCACATTTCCAATAAATTTGAGATTATCCCAACATTTTAAGACTACTAATAATTTCATTTTATTATTTTTTCAATAGATTTTTACCATTGGATAGCACTTACTGACTGCATTGCTCCCATGAAGATGATACTGTTAGCTGTCAAACATCAAATCACACATAATTGCCAGACAGACAATGCAGAATTTTATCTTACACTGTTGTTTATCAATTAGCTTTAATATTCATTTAGGATCATTAGAATTAGATGTAGCTGCCTGTGTGATCAAATTTTGATAATGCTAATACCTTTCCAAAAAGATGTTTTAGGCCAGGTTTCCTAGGAAACAGATTCTGAAATTGAGATATGCATAGACAAATTTTATCAGGGAAGGCCCTTACTTAAAACATCTGGGAAGGAGTGAAAGATGCAGGATCAGGGGAAAAGGAGAATTGCCGTGAAGATGCAGTAAAGGCTTCAGCTGATTCCAGTAAGAGTTCTGAAGCTGAAAAGACCCTTTGGACATAGTTCAAATTAAGGAAAGGTGGTGCCCATGAAGTTGTATCACTGCATCAATGAGTCCTTAGATACAGGCCCCCACACAGGAAAGAGATATATTCTACTTCAAATGCCAAGATCTCTCAAGCTAAGGGCCATTAACCTACTCACTGCTTTATATACCCAGCAACTAGCATGCTATCCAGTAAATAGCTCAGGCATAACAAATATTTACTGAATAAATTAAATCTCAATTTCATGAAGACAAGATGGGGGAAGGAATTTCTGGGCTTCATTTTTTGAAAGATGACTATAGGGCTATTTCTCCAGAAAGACATCCTAAACCAACCACAGTATTAGTAGAACAATATCAAGTTATGCTTCTCTGACAAATTTAAATAATTTATCTTTACTGACACAATATAAAGATTACATCTATATATCCCATTTCGCTTACTCCCCAAAGTAGCAAACTTCCAAATGAGGGAAATAAGTTTGGCCTCTGAGAGTTAAAACATAATAGATTAGGGTAACGATAAGCAAATCCAATATTAACTGAGTACTCTCTATGTTGTAACTCAGCTTGTTTCAGACATTTAGAGCACTTAATCCTGTGGTTAAAAAAACATCTAAATTTGCTACATCATTTGGGCTATGTCTATAAAATGTAAATACATCCGGTTGATTGAAGTGTCCAGATGTTCTGGTTTGATATAAAGACATCCTTGGACTACCAAGTACTTCACAGTAATAATTGTACTTTAAATAGCTGATAGAATTATTTTATTGTTGACAGCCCTTGAACCTAATTTGGGTGGAATATTGTTCTCTTGGTATAAAACTATCTGCAGATTCATTTTTCTTGCAGAATACAATAAAATACACTCATGCCTCCAGCTGCTTCTTATTGAAACTCTGTTTGTGAGGTCTGTAGATATAAAACTTTCATATATATGCTGGCTATGAGGCTACCAGAATTCTTTTTTTATCTCTGTCACTGACCAGTTGAATGACCCTGAACAAATCATTGTATGATTCTGGCCTCAGTTCTTTCATCTATAAAATTCAGACATTGGTGAGGTGATCACCGAGGCTCTTTCAGCTCTAATATTCCATGACCTACTAATTTTAAGCCCCACCTTAAAAAAGCTATTGTGACATCCTTAACCAAGCAAAACACTTACTTGTTCCATAGATCTCAACTCTCCCAAAGATAAAGGAAGAGGTCACTGGTCTGCTTTTAACCTCTGGGCCTCTGTCATACGACATATAACCTGTTCTAGGGTATGCAAGCTTTGCCTCTCATCTTCAGTAGCTTTTTAAATTTGATTCAGTAAAAGTTAATAGAGAAAGGATCATTCATATCCTACGTACATCTTACCCATTTTAATTCCAGCATACATCATTTTCTTAGAAGCAAAATTGATAAGCAAGAATATAGTCACTCAGAGACACATATGAGCTATCATGTTGACAACGACCGTAACTGCTAGCATTTATGAAGCAAAGATTATGTGTCAGATACTTTGTAATATAACAACCGTATGAAATATAAATTATCTCCATGTGTACTGATGAACAATATAAGTCCCAGAGGGACTTATAAATACTGGTAAGTAAAAGGTCACAATGAGAAACTATTCTTTTGAATAGAGTAGGATAAAGCTAGAGACACAATCCTCCTATATGCCAACTACTTCTTTGTTATTGTCTGCATACCTTTCTCTAGAATTCTGCCTTTGTATTAGTGACACTGCATCTATTATATATGGTGTAACACCTCTTCCTACTCAGAACAGCAAGAATAGAAAGAGGAAAGGATCAAGGAATGTAGGAGTGGCAGCATTTCTAACAATCAGATGGCCATAAAATCACATTTCAAATCACTAGCAATTATTTTGAGAACATAGTTTAATTTTCTGAAACAAAATTTCTTGATAATCCAAAAGTGTACCATCAGTTAGTTGTACTTCCTCGGGACAGTTTTATTTTAGAATGAAGCCCATTTCTAGTAAAGCAATGTGTGGGAGTCTGTATTTGATAGGAAATCTCAAAAAAAAAGGGGAGGGGACAAGGAATGGATTGGTTCTAGATTAGGGCAGACTCTCTAAACTATGATTAAAGTTAATGATAACAGGGCACTGACCCAGTCCTCAGTTAAGCTCAGCAAACTTATTAGAACATTATTTGTCAGACTTCCTAAGGAGAAAGTAAAACATCTATGTGAGGGAAGCAAAACTTTGTTTTCATGAAATAACTCCATTGAAAGATAAGCAGGGGCAAGATGAAGGCTGATTTATTAATAGTCTTCTACCTGAGTGGAAAAAAACAAAAAAGATTTATCACACATTAGAGACAAATCTGAAGAATATCCTTTATTTTGCAAGATTCCTTAATCACAGGCTACTTTTCTTTGAAATACCCTTTTTCCTTGGCATATAAAGATTTTCTGTTTTTATCTGGTTTGAGGACAAATTCTGATAGACTCTAGGATATCTTCATAGACTGCTTCTGACTGAGCAAACACAGTTTAGAGCAGGCATCAAAAGCCAAAATGAAATCACTTGGCCAAAGACTAAGTCTGTGTGGTGAGAACAACTGATTCTTGATGCGGACAATTCTGGAGGCTTAGTCCACAAAAGACAATTGGCTAAGGCAACCTTGAAGTCATGACTAAAATAATCAGGGAGAGCCAGTTATTGAACAACATTTAAGGTGAACACTGAATTTTGACAGGGATGCCTTTATGCCACATTTTATGACTAACATTTTGGCTCAGCTATTTTGTAACCACACATATGCTGATGTATCAAAAAAAAAATCATTGAACTTCCATCTTGCTTTTTTTAGTCACAAGCCTAATAATGTTCAAAATAGATTATATCAGTGTAAGGAATTTGTGGAGTTAAAAGATCTCAGAAAGTTAATAACTGAGTAAAAGTTGAGGTGACAGCTAGATGAGATTGCCAGGGATGGGCAGAGTATCTTATGCACATTATTGCATCATGGAAAAATTACAACACAGGGGATTAGACACTTAGTAATCTATAGCTAACCATATTGACTATGTCAACTAAGTCCTGATAAAACACACCAATTCAAGGTAAATGATCATTTTTGAAATGAGAGGGTATTTTTACATCTTATTGCTACTGGTTTAATGTGTGAGACTTTGACATAAGCCACATAATCTCTCCGAGCTTCAGTTTCCTCAACTGAAAAATAGAGATAATAATATCTATCTTGAAAGGGGAACTCATTCTAAGGATTAAACATGGTATTTGTTTTTTTAAAACATGGTATTTGTAAAGCATATAGTATGATGACTGACATCATCTAAGTCACCAATTAAATTACATATTTAATGAGAAATGTATAATAGCTTCAATGACATGATTATCTTGTATTACTTAAAAAAGGAATGTGAAGCTAGGACAGTATCCCTTCTAAGATTACAACTGATAGGAATCAGGAAGAGGTAACAGAAAGCAAGCTCTATATAAGGGAGATGTAAAGAATATAGTCAATCAGTTGCTATTTTACATGAATTTAGCTGTGTCTATAAATTCATATCTCAATGCCTACTCCCAGTGGAATTTTTTTTTCTCTTCAGTCCTATCACTTGGTATCTGTTTTTTTACCTCTTCTCTACTAACTATTCACTAATATAAACTCTATCTCCCCATCTGTTTTCTTGACTTGAAAAATATATAAATATATATTGGAAAGAATATAGATTCAGAGTTAACAATTTGGTGATACCATACTTTCTCAGAAAAGTTACTTTACTTTTCCTATTTTAGAACTTCATCTATTAAAGCCTATAATGCTAATATTTTCTCTCTAGATTCTAGTTCCCTGTTTTTGAACTCCATTCCAGACATTTTTCCAAGTCAAAAGCAAATTAATATTACAGCTACAACACAATTATTCTTACATGCCCAAACCACAGTATTAGGAGACTAAGAAGGGGGCAGATAATGAGAGCATTTTTAGGTGATTGAATATAGGTAGGTTTTTTTTTTTTTTCAAAAAACAGTCAATTATGAAAAATTGACTCATGGCCATAAATAATATGAAGGAGTAGAACTGAGAAATAAAAAAGAAAACATAAACATCATTTTAACCCCCTACCTACTATTATTTAACTTCTTGAATGAAAGCCTCTTTG
Organism: Canis lupus baileyi; assembly: GCF_048164855.1. Taxonomy (NCBI): domain Eukaryota; kingdom Metazoa; phylum Chordata; class Mammalia; order Carnivora; family Canidae; genus Canis; species Canis lupus. Next base: position 44,962,618 of record NC_132847.1, on the reverse strand, counting down.
GAAAATATCAAAACACAATTTCTAAATATGTCCATTTCAGTAACATTACAATAAAATGTAGCATGCATCTTTTTATTCCAAGTTAAAATTTATCTACCATTATGTAGATTAGTCCTTTTTCAAAGAAACATTGTAGATGTTAAATTTTACTTGTTAAACTACATACTCTAAGCAATTTTTAAAAATTGTTATACAAATATAGCAATATGCAATTGGGGTTGAGACTTCGTTTCATATTAACAACCATACATCTCTCAGATTTAATTAGTGTTGTTACTTATATTACAGTCACAGATTACTAAGCCAAGCAAGTAACTGAAAAGCATACCATTTCACTTAGCTAAGCTGGAGCATTTACTTTAATATAAGCCCACCTTCTTTACTCGTGTAAAGTGCAAAAATCCATCTTTCTTGTTTTTGCTACCTGTTTCATTTCATACAGAGGTTTCATGTTTGCATCCTAATTTTCTAACCTTGAGTGCTGGGGTCTTCCATATATTTAATGAAGTCGGCTAATAAATCTCAGTTCTCCTGGAGTAAGCAATCCTACTGCAGACTCAGCTCTCTCTCCCTTGACTTTCCTGAAGCCCAAATAAGATTTGTGCTCTGACAGGGTGAGCATTTACTTTATCAGAAAGCATATTAGGGTGGGCATGTCTCAGCATAATGTGCACCAGAATCAGAGAGGATGACTAATTTGTTCTGCTATTAAGCGGATAATAAAATGATTTAGGCATGTAGATATGAAACAGCCAGCACTTTAGGAATTATATATAGCATATTTCATCCTAAATCTGACCAAGTCCAAGAACCTTTTATGTATTAAGCGACATTTACAGGAAAGGCAAGGCTTTATCCAGAACTTAGAAATGTTTACCTAAGATGAGTTAAGAAGATACTAAGAATTATTTAAAGGTGGTGTCAGTTATATCCATTTCCTAAATTTGGTTTTATACTAGCCTAGCTTTAGCCAATTTGTTCCATTGCTTCCAATTTTTTCCAGATATTAAAAAATACTACAGTGTCAGAGAACCTATATAATATAAGCAATTTAAGAATATTTATTAGAATTCTATTCTAAATAGTAACTTACTGATCACCAAGATAAATATTTATGTGATGCATGTATGTGGGTTTACATGTATGCAGAAAACACTACTTATTCCTAAAAATCTGACTTTTGCTTGTGAGACATCTACTCTGTGCTAGGATTGTAAATTGGTGCACCCTCTTCAAACAATTTGAAAATATATATAAAGAGCCTTAAAAACATAAGCAGTTTTTGAAAAGGTAATTCTGCTTTGGAGGTCCAAGTATATATCCTGAAAAATCATCGATGATCATTAGGCTAAGATGTTCATCACGGCATAATTTAAGGTTCTGAAAATATTCAAAATATTTAACAAAGGAAGAATAATTAAATCTAACATTTAGAACATTATGCTATCATAAAAATATTTTCAAATTTTTAATTGCATATAGAAAAATATGCAAACAGCTAAATGAAGTCAGATAAGTTATATATATATATATATATACACCTGTAAGTTTTATATATATATATATGTATGTATATATACACACACACCTGTATGTGTGTGTGTGTGTGTGTGTGTGTGTGTATCCAATGGAAGCCAAAAAAAATCAATGTTTTAAAAATGGTTACTTTGTTTACTATCTCTGGTTGAGAAATTTTCATTCTCTTCTTTCAAGATTTTAGTATTTTATAAGTTATGAAGATGTGTCTTTTGTAATAAAAAATGACATTAAATATAACCATCATGTAAGTTAATTAGAGTGGACAATAACACTTTACTGATCACATTTCATTAAATCAAAATATTTATTAATGTTTTCAAAGACCATTCTGAAAAATGACCAGTTGTGCAGCATGGAAAAGCCATCATTCTAGAAAAATGTTTTGAAAATTTTAAGTAAGTTTGCAGACTTAACTTAAAATCTCCTTTAGATGTATGTACTTTTGCTATTTAGAGGAAGTTTTACAACAAGCTAACATTTAATGTTTCAAGGACAAAATAGATTTTTATTTTTATTTTTTGAGGTTTTTTATAAAGATTTTATTTATTTATTCATGAAAGACACAGAGAGAGGTAGAAATAGGCAGAGGGAGAAGATCAAATCTGAGTCCAGATTTGATCCCAGGACCCCAGGATCACATGCTAAATCAAAGGCAGATACTCAACCACTGAGCCACCCAGGTGTCTCGACAAAATAGACTCTTAAATTAAAAACTTCCAGAGATTTTTTCTTTTAAGTTTTCAAATAGTTGTCCATTGCTATGAATGTAATCACAGTCTTTTTGTATGAAGTATGATGGTTTAAAATCAGTCAAAAGACTCAAAAAATAAGAGAATCAAAATTCATTCACAGCCCTTGTGAATTATGATTTTGGAAGAAGGAAAATCATGACTTGTACAAATATAAAGTAAACCATGTCAAATTTTTTAACTCCTTAATAAGAGAACTAATAAGCTGTTAAGACGGGTTCAAAGGAGAATTTGACTTGCAGGGATTAACATTCTGTCTTGGACAAAAGTCATTTTGAATTTCTATGGGCAGGAGTTATGTGCAGTGTGATCAGTTTTCCACACCCCACCTTCTAACACCCAAATAATTTAAAATAGACTGGACAACAGAAAGTCCTTCAAGGAATTCAATAATGTCTTATTGTCTCCTTTGCCCATTTTCAAGTCCTCAACAATTCTTCCTGACAGCCTCAAGTAGCAATTCTCATAAATTTAGGAAGGATATTAAATTTTTGAGATAACAAAAAAATGTACTTTATACCAACATTGATCTCTCCTACAAACGTGCTTGGGGCTTCTTCTTCTATAGATGATATCCTTATTTGTCACCAAAACTATCTCCACATTACTCCCTCTAACATTCTTCCCATTTCTCTATAATCAGTGAAAGGGATTATAAGGAAAAGGAGGGGAACTGAGTGTGAAAAATTAAAGAGGAAGACAAACCATGAGAGACTCCTAACTCTGGGAAACAAAGGGTTGTGGAAGGTGAGGTGGGCAGGGCGTTGAGGTAACTGGGTGACAGGCACTGAGGAAGGCACTTGACGGGATGAGCACTGGGTGTTATACTATATGTTGGCAAATCAAACTTCAATAAAAACAAATAAATAAATAAAAATTAAAAGTTATAATAAAAAGAGTACATTGGGTCTGATTTAAATAACTGCCTAAGGAATTTGCCAAAATTCCCCATAAGGATCTAGAAAAAACCATAGATTGTGTGTATGGAATTCAGAGGACCCCAAATCACCAAAACAATCCTGAGAAGGAACAAAACTGGAGGTATCACTATCCCAAATAACAAGATATACTACAAAGCTATAATAATCAAAACAGTATGGTACTGGCACAAAAACAGATACAGAGATCAATGGAACAGAATAGAAAGAGAAGTCAGTCCCAGAAATAAGTCCACATCTATATAGTCAATTTATGACAAAGGAAACAAGAATATAAAATGGGGAAAAGAGTATCTTTCCAATAAATGGTGTTGCTAGACCTGCACAGCTACATGAAAAAGAATGAAACTGGACCACTTTTTCAACATACACAAAAATAAGCTCAAAATGGATTAAAGGCCTAAATATGAGACCTAATACTATAAAAATCCTAGAAAAAAAAGAGGCAATAATTTCTCTGATATCAGCCACAGCAGCATTTTTTCCAGCTATATCTCCACAGGTAAGAGAAACAAAATCAAAAATAAACTATTGGCACTGTATCAAAATAAAAAGCCTTTGCACATCAAAGGAAAATCGAGAAAACAAAAACGCAGCCTACTGAAAAGGAGAACATATTTGCAAATGATGTATCCAGTAAGGGGTTAACATCCAAAATATATGAAGAACTTAAATGACTCACCAAAAAATAAACTGCATGACTAAAAAATGGGCAGAGGATCTCAGTAGATATTTGTCTAGAGAAAATATGCAAATAGTCAACAGATGCATGAAATAATGCTCACCATCACTCATCATCAGGGAAATGCACATCAAAACCACAATGAGATATCGTCTCACATCTATCAGAATGGCTAAAATCAAAAACATAAGAAAGAACAAGTGGATGTGGAAAAAAGGGAACTCTGTGCAATGTTCATGGAAATATAAATTGATATAGCCATTGTGGAAAAAAATATGGAGTTTCCTAAAAAACTTAAAAATAGAAACACCACATGATCTAATAATTCCACTATTGGGTATTTACCCAGAGAAAACTCAAACCCCTATGTTTACTGTAGCATTATTTATAATAGCCAAGACATGGAAGCAACCTGTGTCCATCAATAGGTGAATGGATAAAGAAGATTTGGCATAGATACAATGGAATATTACACAACAATAAAAAATTAGAATGTGCCATTTGAGACAACATGGAGGTACCTAGAGGATATTGTGTTAAGTGAAATAAATCAGACCAAGAAAGACAAACACAAATACTGTATCATTCCACTCATAAATGAAATCTTAAAAAATGAATAAACCAAAAGCAGAATCAGAACTATATATGCACAGAACAAGTTAATGGTTGCCAGAGGGAAGGGGTGTAGGGACTTGAGTATAATGGGTTGAGGGGCCGAGGGAACTACAGGCCTCCAGTTAGGGAATGAGTAAGTCAGAGGAATAAAAGCAGAATGATATTGCAATAGTGATGTAATGGGTCAGATGGTAACTATACTTGGCGGTGCACATAGCATAATATATAAACTCATCAAATCACTAAGTTGTACACCTGAAACTAATGTATGTGTCAACTACACTCAAGTGAAAAGAGAAAATAGGATTAAAAAGCATAATATAATAAGAATAAAAACAGCATCATTTGATTCACACACTCACACACACACACACACAAAGCAGCACAGACTGTGGTTTTGAGTGTGTCTGCTAGAGTGGCTGGCATAAAGTGCATGCCAAATAAACATTTGGGATATAAAAAAACAGAAGACTGTATGAGGATACCTTGATCCCTTAGGAGGTAGTGTAGAGGATATCATACTTCTTGGAAAGTGAGAATAAAGTTCTTAACTTTAGTTAGTGAGTAAAACACTATTTCAAAACATAATTCAACTGTTGAAAAAGGTGCCACTTAGAAAAGAGGAAGTGTACTCTGACACAAAGAAGAGTAAACCTATTTCAAGGTTGATATTGTTATAAAAAGCAATCCCTGTTACAAGTTCCCACTAAATCCAACTCTTCCCATTTTAAGTCCTGAGAAACTAGGAGCAATTTTCTCAAAAAAAAAAAAAAGGAGCCACTAAAAAGAATATAATTTGGGAGACTGATGAGAAAGCTGCTTAAAAGTGTATACTCACTTAGAGGTAAGAATGTCTAGAATGACAGAAAGTGTTGGAAGAAACATCTTCCTTTTCTTCAGAAGCAGAAAGAGCTGTGGCTCTCAGTAAAGTAGATGGTGCACCATTAAGGATTCTGTGGCCAAGGTGGAACAGAGACAGGATTCATCAGTGCCACATCAAACAGTATTACTACAGCAGTGGCAATTAGTAGTACTATGAGTAGGATCAGAATACCAGGAGTGAGGGAGAGCAGTAGCAAAACCAGGGGAAAGTGGTACATTTCTTCCTCCAAACATTCTAAATAAAAATGTGAATACAAAACTGGACATATAGAAGATGCTGCTCTACAGGGAAGCAACTAGTCTGAATTTTTTTTTAATGGTTAGATCATGGTCAAATATCTCTATGATTAGAGACATCATACTATCCCTTGGCCTATTCAATTAGAATGACTGGACCTGACTATTTCTACAGCAAGAGCACAAATGCACAGTAAACTAATGCAGCTGGGCCATAGAGGCTATACAGGCAGTTGCATTGAAGCCTTAAGAGCTTATGGCTGTTTCTACTGCAAACAGAAAACTAGCCATCATTCCAGGGTCACTAAACCTACTAAGCAGTAGGAGAAGTAAATCAGACTAGAAACCTAAAAATCTGCTCATTAAAATCAAATCTTGTCAATAGAGCATGACTAAATGCATATGTTGATTGTTGAATGCTTTCAATGTCAACTCATACTCTTTTTTTAAAGATTTATTTATTTATTTATTTATTTATTTATTTATTTACTTATGATAGACATAGAGAAAGAGAGAGAGAGAGGCAGAGACACAGGAGGAGGGAGAAACAGGCTCCATGTCGGAAGCCCGACATGGGACTCGATCCCGGGACTCCAGGATCGCACCCTGGGCCAAAGGCAGGTGCTAAACCGCTGAGCCACCCAGGGATCCCAACTCATACTCTTTTATTGAAATTCCAGTGGATATGGTTACACACTCTCCCTACATCAACTGCCTAACATTGGCTTTTTTCATCTTACATTTAAAAAACATACAGTAGTAAAGAACTGTAAACCAGGATCATTTTTATTATCCACCAGATGTTGAGGCAAAAAATATCTGTCTGAAAGACTTGCTAATGTCACCAGCTTTATTCTCCCTCTAGCACACATAAGCTGCTTCTCCATAGAGTAAAAACTGCTGCTAAATACAAACACTTCTTAACATGATAGGATTTTTACAAATTCCCAATAAATTGAAAATCACAATGTTATTTCTCACTAGAAATATGCATTATTTCCCAAACATACATATACAAAGCCTATCAAATCAATCCTGGTACTTTTGATATTTTTAAATCCAATATTTAACAAATCTCTTCAAATGTCCTTTCAAAATCTGTTAAATTTATCATTAGGACCCCCAGTTTAGCAATTCTATTCTAATCATGCCACTTTCTTTAGGATCCTTCAAAAAATTCTTGGCAAAATGCCATATATTATGACTTGCCTCATGCATCTAACACTATATATTATATTCTCTCACGGTGAATCCATATTGCTTCTTTCATGCTTAAAAACAACAACTACTACTACTACCTTAACAGATCTTAGAGGAAGCATGCAGCGGCCTGTGTCGTCCTACTCTGATATACATTGTGTTTTCTCAGCACTGCTCTATAAAGAATTTACCAACATGTCTTTATTTATAGATTGCCTTATAAGAGTTCCTTATATCACTTCACTTTAATAATAATTCCAATAATTCTTCAATAACTACATATTTGGAGTTCTTAATGAACTTTGAGGAAGAAAGAATGAGAGAGAATGAGAGATGTAGATAAGAAAAAGAGAAATAAAGATTTAAGAGAAATAAAGATTTCATTTGCTCCTTTTAGGTCCATGAAATCCAAGATGTCAGTGATAATATTTTTTTCAAAACTCTTACAGATGTGCTGAGGGCATTTGTTTTGGTTACCATGAGTAATGCTTCAATGAACATTCATGTGTGAGTTTTTGTGTGGATGTACATTTTCATTTCTTTTGGATATATACCTAGGCATGGGATTGCTGTGTCGTAAGCAACTCAGTGTTTCATTTTTTGAGGCACAACTGGACTGTTTCCCAAAGGGTTTACATCATTTCACATGCCCATCAGAAATGTATGAGGGTTCCAACTTCTTCATATTCTTGCCAACACTTGTTATTACCCTTTTTACTATAACTATTTTGTGTGAAGTTGTATCTCATTGTGGTTTGGGTTTGTATTTTTCTGGTAACTAATGATATTGATCCTTTTTTTTCATGGACTTACTGGACATTTGTACATCTTCTGGGGAGAAACATCTATTCAGAATACCTGTCCATTATATAACTGGGTTATTGTTAAAAAAAGAAGTGCCGTCAATACATTTTGGATACAAATGCTTTATCAGAAATATAATTTGCAAATCCTTTCTGCATTCTGTGGGTTGTGTTTTCCTTTTTTTTTTTAAGATTTTATGTATTTATTCATGAGAGACACACAGAGAGAGAGGCAGAAACACAGGAAGACGGAGAAGCAAGCGCCCTATGAGGAGCCTGAAATGGGACTTGATCCCAGGAACCCAGGATCACAACCTGACCCAAAGGCAGGCACTCAACCATTAAGCCACCCAGGTGCCCCATCTTTTTACTTTCTTTACTATACCCTTTGAAGCAGAAAGATTTTTAATTTTGATATTCAGTTTACCAATTTTATTTATTTGATTGCTTATACTTTTGATGTCATCTCTAAGAAATCTTTGCCTAACCCAAGGTCATTAAGATTTATTCCTATATTTTCCTCTAAAAAATTTATAGTTTATTATTTGTATATGATTTTTAAAGTATCAGTTTTTGAAAAGACTATTCTTTTGCCCATTGAACTGTCTTGACATCCTTGTCAAAAATCAATTGACTGATAGGCTCTGACAGGAAAATGGTGGAGTATGAAGTTCCAAAACTCTGTCCCTCTAATAAATCAGTGAACAAGCTGGCAAAAACTGTCAAAATCATTTTTAAGAACTCTAGAAACAGGGATCCCTGGGTGGCGCAGGGGTTTGGCGCCTGCCTTTGGCCCAGGGCGCGATCCTGGAGACCAGGGATCGAATCCCACATCGGGCTTCCGGTGCATGGAGCCTGCTTCTCCCTCTGCCTGTGTCTCTGCCTCTCTCTCTTTCTCTCTCTGTGACTATCATAAATAAATAAACATTAAAAAAAAAAAGAACTCTAGAAACATTCCAATTTCTTAGAGATGTGCACATTCACCTCATGATGACACTGGTTTTAGTGTCTCTTTGACTATTGCCTTTAACCCTTTTCTGATTTGTCTGGTTTGCTACCTACCTCTTAGCCTCCACTGACTGCTAGTTGATTACTCTATTATTTTTGACAATACACTGGGGCATAAATTGCTCCATGGTCCTTGCTCAAAGGACCTTATTAAATTTGTGTCTTTATTGAATTTGTTTGAGGCCACTCTTAGAGGTTTGTTCTCATGGCAGGAGGGTTCTTCCTAGCCTTATTTACCTCTGGTTTTCCTCTGGTAAACTTCTAACTCAACTAAAGGTTAGCTTATTGCTCTCAAGGAGAAACTGTCTTCTTAACTCCTTACTACCAAAATCTCCATTTTCTTCAAAGAAGCCCTTAAACTTGAACTTCCTCACGCTCTGTTCCAAATAATGTCAGTTCCATTGGGAAAAGCTTCATAGCTCTGTTCTTAAAGCTGTCTCCAGCCTTCTGTTAAAGTCACTACTACCATTCTTGAACTAGAGACAGGAAGAGTGGTCTGCTTCTCTTCTCTATCAGCATGGTACTGGGTGGGAGCAGTAGCCTTCTGTCCCCTCCACTTGATTCTCTAGATTGGAAACTCCTAGGCACCCAGCTAGCTTAGACAGTATTGCATGAGACTCTTAGACTGGAAACTCCTCCCTACAAATGAGCTTGGGAGTGGATGACTGGGGCCTTAGTGTTTTTGACTTGTGACCCCTGGTACAGAACTTTCACCCTAAAAGTAAAAGCTAAGCAAAAGAAGAGAGCCTCAGATCTCTCAGCAGCTTCTCTCTGGAAGAGAGCCTCTCTAGTATGGAACTGTGGAAATATAAGAAGTGTCAGAAGTCTGCCTTTCTTAGGGAGATACCATAGCCCTCAACTTAGAATTGGGAATAGAGGGAACCCTGTGTTCTTGGCTGCATACACCAAGGTGAGTTTCCATCATGCTGAGTTAGGCAGGAGAGAATGGGAGGTGCTTAGGAGGTGGGTCCTAGCTCCAAGAGCCATAGATTCTCATTGCTCTTAATATTTGTTTAATTTCCTTGAATAAATGTCTTTTTTATTTACTATATGACTTTAGACAATTTTCAGAGACTTTAAATTGCTATTGTAATAATTTTCACCAGTATGGTTATTTTGAGGAGAGGACCCATGAAGCTCCTCAGACTGCCATTTAGGAATTTGTGTCCATACAAATGTTTTTCTCTAACTGGCTTGCAATGAGTTGGATGTTGGCTAGTCAATCGTGGCAATTATGTCAGAATGTGTAAATCAAATGTCAATGTGAAGATCAGGTGTCTTTTTAGCACCATTGGAGTTCTCGGCCCCTAGCTTTAACCCAGTCATTCATTTAACAATTTTTTTCTGAAATATCATCTATGAAAGTAAATGGATTTGTATGTGGAAGTACTATGGATGAAGAGAAATGATCATTACTTTGAGAGAATTTACACCCTACTAAAGAGATAAGAATACAAAAGAATAAAAAAAAAAGAAGTGGCTCCAGATTATTTTTTAAAAAGTACAGTACAAGGAGAGAAGTAGTTTAGGATTGGTTAGAATCATCTAGAAAACTTCCTGGAAATGAAAGAATTGATGGAATTTGAAAAGAGAATGGAGGAATATGGTAATTATATAGTAAGACTGACTTCAAAGGAGAATGATGTTACATTATTAACAAAAATGAAGGTCTGGGAGCAACCCAGCTGAGAAAAGATTTCATCAGGTTAGGTTATTTGACTCCAGACATGCCTGAGAGCTTTCATGCAGGACTGAGGAAATCTGGCAGTTGGGTTTACATATACTAGTGGCTGCTAATGAAAGAAAAGAATGGTGGCAAGTCAAGGAGTAAAGAAAGTAGTGCTTGTTGAAAAAATGCTGGATAAATAATCATGAAGTTTAAGCAGTTTACAAAGTCAACAGAAGCCAGAATCAGAGTTGTGGATGAGTAGAATGGAAGGTGATTGCTGAATAAGAAGGCACAATAAAAATACTGCTTAAGTTCGAAGAAATGAGAAAGATTTTAAGAATGGAAATTTAAAAAAAAAAAAAAAGGAAAAAGAAAAACCCTGGGTATCACTCAATATTGTTTCCTGTCCTATTATTTTAGCTGTTTTTGTAATAAAAGAGTAACATAAAAGTATGATTATACATTAAAAGACTTGATTGTGTGTTTTGGGAATGGGAAAGACAATAAACAATGAATTTTAAATAATGAGGAGGCCTAAGTTTTAACCACAATTGTAAGTGAAGTAGTAAATAAGGTCATTGAAATTGAATTTCTGTAAATTCAGTGGCTGCAAAATTAATTGTTGGGAAAATAGGATATCTGAGATCTTTTGTAGCTCTGTCCCTCTCTAGCCTTGACTCTGAACTCACTCATGTGGCTACCAGAGATAAAATGGGTGATGATATTGTTACAGACAGCAAGACTTAAGACTGAAAGGGAGACCCTGGACTGCTGACAAAGGTGAGTGGTTTGCACCAAATAACAGTAAAGATAGATAATGAGAAAGAAATAAAGAAGATGTTAGGATATGGTGACCAGAGAGAGAAACTAGGGAGAATCACTTAATGTGATAATGCACAAGATTCATCTTTAAAGAGAAACAAATTCAGATCTTGGTTCCATTATCCATTACTCCAATCTAACTCTGTAATTTTGTTCAGAATAGTTATTTCTCTGAGCCTAATTGGTGCTTGAAACCACCCTGTAGAGGGATTTCGTGAAACTTAATAATGTAAATACATGTTACTTACATTTCTAAGAAAGATAGTTCTACTTAAACGGGATATTTTATCATAATAATTACAAATCTTTGTAATATCTTCTTCAGAAAAAAATATTTCTTTAAGAAGATTAAGTTTATCCAATTTACCCAGTTCATTTCAGTCATTTGCCCAAATTAATATACCTAGAACTAAAAGTATCTGTTTTTAAAAATACAGATTCCAGCTCCTCACCACCCGTTATTCTAATTCAAGACATTTAGATTTCCGTTCAGGAATGTATTTATTAAGTTCTGGGGTGACTCTGATGTAACAAGCCTGAGAACCACACTTTGAGAAATATCACTTTAGTACCTTGATTTGCAAATGTAATTGCACGTTGGTTTCTTGTGGAGAACTTAAAAAAATACTGAAGCCTGGGCCCACATAATAACCTGAAGGTTCTTATTTAAATAGACTGGAGTATGGCTTAGGCACTAGAATTTCAAATCCCCTCAAGTGACTCTAGTGGGCAGTTAGAATCAGTTGAGACTGACCAATTTCTTAAGGATGCACCTGGAGCCTGTTAATTTCTTTTTCTTCAAAACCTAAAATGATAACTTTTCAATAATATTTAACAATACTTAGAATTAAACAGTCCTCAAGTTTTTAGTATGATATGGACTGTGGAAAACCGAACTCATTCTCACCCTTTAAATGAGAAACTTGCTGAGAAAAGCAGCTTTGAACAAGTCTTATTTGATATTCCTTCCTTCCTGTAATCATGTCTCTTATGGTTGCAATTTACTATCTATTTTCTCTCATCTATTCATTTTCTATAGTTTTATGCTGTATCCTTGGCTTCCTTTACTGTCCCACATGTATTATTTGGCATTAATATTCATTACTTTAATCCCAAAAGACTGCATTGAACCCCCTCCATTCTCCCATCTTCCTATTCCTTATAGTTTCTGCAAGCCTGTTGCGGCAATGGTTAACTGCTGTTTTTAGGTTATTATTTAAGAAAAATACTCTTCAGAAAAATCCTCCTTCTTCACTTCCAACTAGTCAAATGAAATTTCTAAGAGACTAACTTTGTAAAAGCAGTATGAAAAATAGCTACAGCAATAATAATAATACCCTACCATACACAAAATCAACAACTGCGTTATTCCAAAAGATTTCCTCCCAGAAAGCTGAACTCTTTGAGTAGTTCTACATTTGCAAATATGCACAATTGCATAAAACGAACTCTCAATCTCTCATTAGTACCGCCAATCAACCAAATGGTTTACTTTGGACCCATCTTGTTAACTTCCAAGTTTGCTGGCAAAGCACAGAAACTGACTAGTTAAGATGCAAGTGTCTGGGCTCTAACACAAAGGAAATGGTCCAGCCATATGGATTTTGATATTTGTGAATTTAGTCATTAGTACCATTGAACAATTAAAATAGAAATGTATATCCCCCAAGTTATGTACACATACAGAAACATACATGTACACATAAAATATCCTCTTAAATAATCATTCTTCTAACTCAAAGTTTTAAAAGAAATGGCTCCTGTTTTCCCTAAGTTTGCACCAATGTCATTTCAACCACTCTAATGTAAGTCAAATAGTTTTGAAATGGACCCACTCTTTTGGCAGATGGTTATATTTTTAAGCATACAAGGTGTACTATCAATTCAGAAATTAATCTACTTTTAAAAACTCTAAGAATACCAACTAAAATCTGAACTGATATTTTCTGTAGCTAGTTGAAGCAGTGATTTTTTAAAAGTTTTTATTTAAATTCCAGTTGCTAACATGCAGTGTAATATTAGTTTCAAGTGTATGGTATAGTGATTCAGCACTTCTATACACCACAAAGTACTCATCAGGACAAGGGCATTCCTTAACCCCCATCACCTATTTCCCCCATTCCCCCCACCCATAACCATCAGTTTGTTCTTTATAGTTGAGTCTGTTTCTTCGTTTACCTCTTTTTGTTCCCTTTGCTCATTTGTTTTGTTTCTTATATTCCACATGTGAGTGAAATCATACACTCTGTGTCTTTCTCTGACTTATTTTCCTTAGTATAATACTCTTGCTCTATCCTGGTTGTTACAAATGGCAGGATTTAATTTTTTATGGCTGAGCAATATTCCATTATATTTTTGATATTATTAGCCATTCATCTTATTTATTTACCCATTCATCAGTCAATGGACAAATGGGCTTTATTTTTAATTTTTCTTTATTACACTTTGTTTTCCAAATTATCCCCAATACTATGTATTTTTAATCAGAAAAATATGTTATTCTCTAAAGAAAATAACTTTATTCTCTAAAATATAAATTATATTGGTAGGAATACTGGCAATAAAATTATTTTTATGCTTAATTACAAATATCATTTATAGAAAATATATATCACCATATATTTATATTTTATATGTATTTATATTTATAAAATATAAAATTTTAATTTAGATTTTTATTGAATCTTCTTTCTAGAAATACAAACATGTCCCTTCATTTATTTATTTTTAAAGATTTTATTTTTGGGCAGCCCACTGGCTCAGTGGTTTAGTGCTGCCTTCAGCCCAGGGCCTGATCCTGGGGACAGGATCGACTCCCACATCAGGCTCCCTGCCTGGAGCTTGCTTCTCCCTCTGCCTGTGTCACTGCCTCTCTTTCTCTCTCTCTCTCTGTCTCTCTGTCTCTCTGTCTCTCTGTTTCTCATGAATAAATAAATAAAATCTTAAAAAAAAAAGATTTTATTTTTAGGTAATCTCTACACCCAACATGAGACTTGAACTTACAACCCCAAGATCAAGAGTCACATGCTCTACTGGCTACCAGGCACCCTCAAACATGCCCCTTTATTTAAGGCTCTGAACATTTATAGAAATAATGTATTTAAATTAATTCTACAATAAATGTCATTAATATCTATATGGGCATTTCATTTATTTCAATTTAATAAACAGTGATTAATGAGAATAAGTTATGAACATGAATCTAAAGATTAAATTAGCAAAGTCAATTCTTCTAATCATTTTTATAATATTTTTATGACTTACTTACAGATGACAAATCTTCAACCAAAAGAAGAGAACTGGATTAAAACAAAAACATATTTTTTTCTAACTCTAGAATATATGATTTTATCATTTGTCTATAAGCAACCAGGATTTTTACAATATTATACCAACCATTTATGGTGAATCTACTGTTTTTATCCTGCATGGTATTTGACTTCTGACTGATTGTGGTCTATTGTGTGAAGACAGTGAAGTATGCATGTAGTTTATGATGTCAAATAACAGACCCAGATGGCTTGTTAAAATTTAATTTAATTATTAGAAAAAAACATCATATACACATTCACTTTTATACCTATTAAGGTAATCTGATCATGTAAATTACTCTTGATTTCAGCATCCTGACAGTTTTCTGAACAATTATTCTTAATTGATTATCATATAACTGATCAGAATGCTTTAGTCAGTGAAGACACTCAACTAATAATCTACATTTGCTTTCTATTTTCTATCTACTCTCTATTGTATTACTCTTATTTTAAAAATCACTATTAATGTTTAAAAGTGTTGCTTATCTGTTCACTAATGAACACACCAATTTGCAATGGATTTATGAACTGGTCTTAAGCAATACTTTGTTATAAATAATATAAAGTTGTCTTCTCATGTATAATTTTTAACTTACTGAGTAGTTTATTGCAAATTCTCATAAGAAGGTATATAGATTTTTAACCATAGGTTCATAAAGTAAGGAAAAAGTTAAAATGAGGAAAACTTTTAGACATTAAATAAATCTTTTGAAGGATTCACATTAGACCTCCAGTATGGTGAGGAAATATCAAAAGATTTAGTGGTTCATTTTCTTATGACATACAATATACATAGTCAATAAATCATCTGGAAATTGAATCCATGTATATGTAAGACCAACATTTGCATGAATATTTTCAGCCAAGGTTCCCCAATTCATTTTCAAAATATCATAAAGGAATAAAAAATGGTCTAATGTAGGTTTAGAGCATATATTTGCTACACAGAGTAAAGTAGTAGAAATGATTATGACATATTAAAGTTGAATATAAAGAAATAATATTAACTTTTGTTACAGAATATAGAATCATGTTTACTTGAACAAATGCAATCTTAATTATGGATATGAAAATTATTAAACAGGTAAAAATTATTTGAATTATTGACTTCTTTTTAACTGTAAGGAATAAAGGAAACACAAATATGAAAATTAAGATGTTTGATCCTGCAAGATGCATTTTATTCCACTTAAGAGAAAATCCAGCCTGGATTGCCTTAAACACAAGAAGAAATTCATTGACTTATGGAACTGAAGAGTCAAAGAGCAGTCTTGCTTCAGAGGTGAATTCTGGGTTAGATATGTCAAAGTATCTCTTTCATGATTTTGTTTCATCTGTGTCACCTTCAGCCTCAAGCTTTTTTTTTTTTTAAGATTTTATTTATTTCTTCATAGAGACACAGAGAGAGAGAGTGAGAGAGAGGGAGGGAGGGAGGGAGAGGCAGAGACACAGGCAGAGGGAGAAGCAGGCTCCATGCAGGGAGCCCGACGTGTGACTCGATCCAGGGTCTCCAGGATCACGCCCTGGGCTGCAGGCGGCGCTAAACCGCTGCGCCACCGGGGCTGCCCCAGCCTCAAGCTTATTAACACCACAATGGCAAGAAGGCAATAGAAATTTTGAGTTTCATATCACCACAGCACCAGGTATTTTCAAATCAAAAGTATTGAGCTTATTCTTTTTTTTTGTTTTTTTGTTTTTTTTTTTTTTTGAGCTTATTCTGTTCTGAGTTTAACAAGTCTAAATCAGTTTTTGTTCCCAGGGACTGTGCTCTGAAGGATTCTGGCCCAGGTTAGGTCCTCCTTCCAGAACCAATCACAGGGAGCAGAAAGATGGACTATACTTACATGATACAATTAGACATTCAGACTAAGCAAAATAATGGAATACATTTTATTGTTACATAACAAAATCACAAGTAAAAAGTAACAACAGATTTTTTTTCTTCTACATTAGCTACTCACTCCTCCAACACCGAATATACTGTAAAATTTATTGTTCTTGAAATTCAGAAGTGTCACAGGTCTAAGATTAGATATGCATCTTCTTTTTTGTCATTTTGATCTGATAAGTTTAATCTTTCTCAGTTTAGAAAATTGTAGTTTATTATTTCATTTAATATTTCACTTCCATCTGCACTGTTGTCAGTTTACATACAGTTGTCTCCACCATTTTATCTTTTTACTTATCGTGGTCATCTCTTCATAATCTTTTTTTGAAATCGGAGAGAATTTCTGGAGCAAATGTTTTCCTTTAAATCAATTATTTAGTATCCTATAATATCTTAATGATTGTTAAGCACTTCGTTTAAAAAAATTTAACAACCCTCTGTTTTAACTGAAGATAACCTTTGCAAGTTTTATGATGTCTCCTTTACTTAGACTCAGCATCATTTTAGATCTTGTGTAAACCATAATTATATATGTGTACAAGAAAGTATGTGTGTACTTCTTTTTTTATTTTTATTTTTTAAGGTTTTATTTATTGATTGATGAGAAACAGAGAGAGAGGCAGAGACACTGGGATTCTGGGATCATGCTCTGAGCTGAAGGCAGACACTCAACCACAGAGCCACACAGGCATCCTATGTGTACTTCTTTAAAATCATTCAATAAAATAGACTCTTCCTTTTTTGTATAATTATATATGCATTTTAATATATGGAGATACTCATCTTTCTATCACTGATGTCAAGATCCAAAACTGTTCCATCACCCCAGAAAACTTCCTCCTGTTATTCTTTTATAGTCACACCCTCCTCCAATCACTATTCTCAGCATCATTCAATTGTTTATGATCACTATAATTTTGTCTTTTCTAGAATGGAAGCATTAAATATGCAAACTTTTGAGATTGGCATTTGTCACTCTGAGAAAAGACCTTGAGATCCATTTATATTGTTGCATGTGCAACAATAGTTTTTTTCTTTCTATCTATTGTATGGATGTAAAAGTTTATCCATTCACCTGCTGAAGGTGAATTCCATTTTTGGAAAGTTCCTATTAGGCAATTTTATATAGAGCTGTCGAGCAAATCTTCCTGTAAGACCAAATACTACTACCTATATCATATCTAAGTTTTAGTGTGATCAACAGTTTTAATTTCGCTTGGGTACACAGGAATGGGATTGCTGGGTCACTTGGCTGGGGTAGAAACTGCTGTGTAACTGAAAGCATGTTGCTTTCACACCAGCAAAGAGAAGAGTTACATCTTGTTCCATATTCTCATCTAACCGTTAGTACTGCATTTTTTAATTTTAGTTATTCTAGAAGGTTTATAGTGGCATCTAATTTGGTTTTAATTTGCTTTTTTTCTAATGGTTAATGATGCTACCTTTTCATGTACTTATTTGACATCCTTATATACTCTCTTGTGAAGTGTCCAAGTTTTTACCCATTTTTATGTTTTCTTATTGTTGAGACATAGAGGTTTCAGTATTCTGAAATTAAAGGCTTTTGCTAAATTTTTTATTTGCATATATGTTCCCCAGTCTGTAACTTGTCTTTTCATTCCCTTAATAGTATCTTTAATGGAGCAAAATCTTTTAATTTTGATGATATCCAATGTTTTTTCCTTTTATGGATTATACTTTTGAGGTCATACCTAAAAGCTCTAACACCAGATTTTCTCCTCTATGTGCTTTTAAATGTTTTATAGTTTTATGTTTTACTTTTATAACTGTGATCCATTTTAAATAGATTTTTTTAAGATTTTTAAAATCTATTTATTCATAAGAGACACAGAGTCCTGCATCAGGCTCCCTGCGGGGAGCCTGCCCCTCCCTCTGCAGAGGGTAGAGGCTCCTCTGCAGGGAGCCTGATGTGAGATTTGATCCCAGGACCCTGAGATCACAACCCTAGCTAAAGGCAGACGCTCAACTACTGAGCCACCCCGGTGCCCTTGAATAGAATTTTGTATAAAATACAATGTTTAAGTTCAGATTCTGTTTTTCCTTTTTTCTTTTTCTTTCCCTTTCCTTTTTATATTACATATGGATGACCAATTATTTCAACATTATCTCCCATTGTTTCCAATGGGATTTCTTCTGCAACTCTGTCAAAGATCATATGGACATATTTGAATATGAATGTAGTTCTGGACTCTATTCTTTTCTACTGATCTATATATCTGCACCCTTACCAAAACTCTATCATTACTTTCTATTAACTTCTAAAACTGTAGAGTATGAGCCCTCCAACTTTATCGTTTTATTTATACTCACTTATTTGTACTTCCGTATAACGTTTAGAATCCATTTGTCTATATTTACAAAATCTCTGTTGGGTTTTTATTGAAGCTGAATTAAATTTTACATCAATTTAGGAAGAATTAATATTTTTATGTTGAGTCTTCTAATCTGAGAAAATACATCTTTCCATTTCTTTAAGTCTTCCATATATTTTTTAAAGATTTTATTTATTCATGAGAGACACAGAGAGAGAGGCAGAGACATAAGCAGAGGGAGAAGCAGGCTCCATGCAGGGAACCTGATGTGGGACTTGATCCCGGGACTCTAGGATTATGACCTGAGCCCAAGGCAGACACTTAATCTCTGAGTTACACAGGCATCCCAAGGTCTTCCATATTTTATCAGCATTTTATAGTCTTTAGCAGAGAGATCCTGAAATTTCATTAAATTTGTACTCAAATATTTCATTTTTGTTGGCACTATTCTAAATGGTATTGTATTTAATTGTTTCTTTCAGTTGTTTGTTGCTATGATATAGAAATTTGATTGTGTGTTCACTTGTATCCTCTAAATTTGTTAAATTCATTACTTAGCTCTAAGAGCTTTGGTACTTTTGGTCATTTTTTGTTTTTTAGATGCGTTAGGCTTTTCTACATAGATACTGTTGTCTGTGAACAGGTATAGTTTTATTTCTTCCCTTTCTATTACATATGTCTTTAAATAAAAACATTTTCTTACCTAATTGCCCTAAAACTTCCAATAAAGGAGAGGTGAGAATGGATATTCATGTCATATTTCCAATTATGGGGGAGAAAACTTTATAATTTATAAAAATTATTTATATATCACTATATATAAGCTTTATATATACATAAAGATAGATTATATATTTATTTATTTTGGAGAGAAAGAGAGTACACTTGAATAAGTGAAGTGGGGGAGGGGCAGAGAAAGAAGGAGAAGAGAGGATTCTAAGCAGAATCCTCACTCAGCATGGAGCCATGACTGGGGGCTGGAGCCCAGGACCCTGAGATCACAACCTGAGCCCAAACTGAGTAGGATGTTCAACATACTAAGCCACCCAAGTGCCTCCATATATATATATTTAAGAATTTTCATTTCACTCACTGTTTTTTTTTTGTTTATTTCTTTGTTTAAGGTATTTAGTCAGTTCATTTCAGATTGTTTATTTAAATTCTAATTGGTTAATATATAGTGTATAATTGTTTCAGGAGAATTAAGTGATTTACCACTTAACATATAACACCCAGTGTTCATTACAAGTACCCTCCTTAATCCCCAACACTGCCCACCTCCCCTCCAGCAACCCTCAGATGTCCTCTATAGTTAAGAATCAATTTTATGGTTTGCTTCCCTCTCTCTCTTTTTGCCTCCCTCTCTCTTTTTTTGTTCCTCTATGTTCATGTTTCATTTCTTGAATTCCATATACGTCACTCAGTGTTTGAAGTTCTATTTCCTTTAAGGTATTTATGGGATGATGATCACTGACTTTTCACATGAACACCCTTCCTTTAGGAAAGTGAATGAATTTATCTGTTTATTATCACTAGAGAACAAGATTACTGCCAGAGATCATGTGACCCATCTTAAAAGCTTTTAGTCCCAGACAAATGCTAGGAGGGAAAAGATGTGGTTTCTTGTGGAGATTATACTGTCATTTACTGCTATGACAGACCAAAATTAGCAAAAGTCAGCCCCAATGATCTAAATTAACAAATAAAAACATCAACTTTGATCCCAGTATTGAAAACAAAATAGTCACTGGAAAGATACCAGAAAGAACTATGCCAGATTTGACCTGTACTTAATATAACTATATAAGAATATATGTAAAAATTATATCCGAGAGATATTTTATTTCTGAGCCAATTTAGAAATTGAAAGAAAGTAATGGTTTTACTTATGTGGAATTTAAGAAACAATGGGGAAAAAAAGGCCAAAAAAAGGACCAAAGAAAACAAAACAAAACAGACTCAAATATAGAGAACAAACTGGTGGTTACCAGAGAGGAAGTATGGGTGAGGGCATTAGTGAAATAGATAAAGGGGATTAAGAGTATATGTAGATTGAGGAACACTCAAAAATGTATACAAATGCTGAACAAAATATTGCACACAGAAATTAATATAACATTGTATATTAATTATACCTCATTTATAATTAAAAGAGTGAGAACTATGCTATTTTGTATAAATATTAAGTGTGGGTACACACCATTAATGATCCAGTAAAAGTAAAATAGATTTTCTCCACTGATGACTCTTTATACTCTTATAGCTTCTACACACAGATGGAGAGATTATTTTTCCTTTTCACTTGAACTTTTTTTTTCCTTACAAGCTCAAGGAAGTGGGTTGAAAATTAGACATTAAGTCAAGACTCCTACAAATCATATGCTCAATAGTTTGCAAAGATGACTATATAATTCATAGCTAGACAGACCATAGGACAATTACTAATTTTTTTTTATTTTTCTTCAGTCGTCAGCTCATTACTGGTCCATTAATTTTTACAGAGGTCTTAAAAGAAATAAGAAAGATACGCTGAGAATTTTAAAAAATATATTTCCTCTGAGCCATAGATGCACTATTATGTTTATATTTCATGTATCTGATCATATATTTATATTTATATTACCAGTATACCATTTAAAATATGTATTTCTTGAAAAAAATGACAAAAAGACAATTGTTATCATCCAATTCTCTTTACTTTTGTGTATAATTGATAATTTTCACAATAAAAATTATTTTTGTGAATCTCCTAATCCTTAGAAAATCTTTCTAAAAATGAGATTTTTAAAAATTCTAAGATACTTGTATAAGTGAAATAATAAAATATGACCTAAGAAATAATTAAGGCCACATAGAAACCAAAACTGAAATTAAGAAACTCATATGGAGCCTGAAAGATCTGGCTTAAAAATGGAACAGATGGAATATCATTCACCAGAAGAATAAGATAGTGTAAAAATAAGATTGGTATTAAAAAAAAAAAAAGGAATGAGAATAATGAACCAAAAAATATTTTTAAAATGTGAACAATATTTGAGTTGTAATATTTTAAAGTCAGATACTTTATTTTTCTATAGCATTCACTTCCCACATAAAATTGCTTCATATATTGAATAGTAGGGCCCAAGTTATTGACCTAAAATGACTAGGCTTTATTTTTCATTCATAAAAATAGCTAATTACTGAACAATCTATCAGTGGAACTATTTGTCAATTTCACTCTTAACTAACTGCTTTATTGGCATAATTCTGGGTAACAACCAATTTGTAAGGGGATCTGGCATACTAATTGGTGATCAACCTCCAAATAGACAATCTAATGTACAATAAAGGTCATTGTCTATGTTTAGAGCAACTGTCTAATAATAGTAACTAAAATATACTGAATACTTGATCTGAGCCAGGAACTCAACTACCTGACAGAAGCTAAAATTCCATTTAATCCTCACCCCAAAATTATAAGCAATACTATCATTATCCTTTATTACACAAATGAAGTAACCAAGTTTTAGATATCTTGCCTACCATGTAGTTTTAGAAGCTTACCTATGTTTAAATATGGAAATCAAGTCAGGGAAGACTGACAAATGAATGTAATGATAGTTTAATACTTCCTGGTAAAAACACTAACATTTTCTCATTCCTAAATTATACTGTAATCTTTTGAAAGTATCATAGTAAAAATGAAAACCCTAAGGAAGTTATTAAAAATTTAGCACTCTCTGCTCATGTGGGAGTATAGATTCTACTTTCTGAAGAGATTATTATAGATATGCCTGGAATAAAATGCAAATATCACACAGAGTGGGCTGGATATCTCAGCTGGGTTTCCCTAAAACTTATTACCTCAAAATTTTAAATACAAGAATAAATGCATATCCAAGCAAATGTACAACTCTAAAGGAACATCTTAACACAAGTTAGCAGAATTATGAAAGTAAATAAGTAGCTGGATCTGGAAAATCAAAAAGTGATGTGTGTGAGATGGTGGAAAAATGCGTCAAAAAGAATGGAGGGGGATAAGCAACAAACCAGGGAAAAGACAGGATATTTCTGGAAAACATTGAGGTCTTTCATTAAACAGAAAACAGATTTTCTTCCATTTGAATTTATATTTTTATGCAAGAATTGATAATTACTAATTACTCCAAGACCTATCTTCATTCAAAGCCTATTGTGATCTAAGAAATTCTATGCACTAAGTCTCTTTGAGCAGCTAAGAGTATACCATACCTGGTACTCTTTTAACCACATTTTTTCTAAAATTCTAATTCAGAGAATGATTTCAAAGAAAATATTAATGACACAAATCAATAACCTAAGAAAAACAAAAAATAATGTGTACTTATGTAACTGTCATCTATTAAAATACAATCTAAGTTCTTTGACATCTGAAAATGTCTATTTTAGTTCCGCATTTCCTTTTCCAGCCCAGTACCTGGCACCAGAACCAATGAAACCTAGGCAGAAGGGGACTTGGATCTGAGTGTGGGGCTTTGGAGGAACTCTGATCCTCACCACCCCAGCTGTGCTTCCTTCTATCCACAGCTCAGAGTCCTCAGTATGAAAAGTGTTTATTCCTTTGAGCCCATATTCTCCAGCTATTGCTTGGGATTTGCCGGGCCCCCAACTCCCATGGCAATGGCCCAGAACTCCAACTGAAGCCTAAGTGAGCTCTTTCCCAGGTCTTCCTTTCCATAGAGAAATGCAAAGCTGGAATAGGTATCCCTAGGTATCCTTCATCATGTCAGAGACCCAATGCACAGCAAAAAGAAACAAGGTAGACTGCAGACTGGGTCTGGTTGTTGCCAGGTGCCAGTGTGGGATTTACAGGTGTCCAAAAACTCTAAAGTGGAAGCAGGGCTTCCAGGAAGTTCTGAGGGTATATATCATGTGTCTCACAATCATACTCATTTCATAAAGATAATAATGAAATTAGTTAAAATAGAAAACAACTATTGGTCCCTGTTTTACTTAGAATAGGCAGTAAAAACAGCCCTGAAATCTGAGGCTTATTATTTGTTTTGTTATTTTCTTAGGCATAGTGAAAGTCCAACTTTGGTCACCGGGAGCAGTTGGTTCCTGTTATTTGCAAGACCCAAGAGGGCAAGAGTATAAATGGAGCTTACATACTTTATACATAAATATTCAAAGATATTAATTAGGATAATGTAAAACAGATCTAAATAAATATAAATTAGGATAACTTAAGATAAAACAGTTGACTATGTTTTCCTCCTATCTTGACAAATAAACCTTCATAATTATAAAACTAAAAACTATGGGTAAATGTGTAGTCTTATTTGACAAAGTGGGCCAAACATCCAAGAGTAAATTTATCATTGTTCTTATCTGGGAGATCTGCTGATGAGCCAGTAATATTTGTATGAGAAATATAATAAGGTCTTGTATATTTATTAATAAAGTGCCTGCGTTTTTGTAAAATCACTAATATTGACATTATAATGAAGATTTTCACATAATTTATTTTTGCCTAATTAGGTAAAATTTTTGCATAATTGTCAATATTAAATTATTTCTTAATTTCAATTTAAGGAAAATTTACCATGCTGAGTCAGTGGCAATTTGAAACATTAACAATTTAAAGCAATTTCAAAATAAATCAAGGATTTTACATAGAAAGTCCAAACATTATAGAAGAATCATATATAAATTATTTCCAGAAAATATTAAAAATATTTTAATGTTATCAATAAAAAGTCACTGATATTATGGTTTTTACTAACTCTTGAAGAAATATCTAGTACAAATAGTATGTCTTAAATTTTCTTCACCATTTTTCAATGCTGGAATATAAAGAAAACTGAAAATAACATATCACTCAATTTGTTTAAAAGGTCTTCTCAATTTAAACTATACCTGCAATCTACAATGGATAGAAATAGTATTACAGATTTTTAGTATTTTTTCCTGGATATTCACTCCTTAATTATGCAAAGCTTTTTGTTCCTTCTTATTATTTCCTCATAAATTAAATATCCTATTTTATATTTCATTAAAGTTTTGATTTAACATGTTTCCTTAAAACTTACGGGAATGTAAGCATTTAATCTTTTAAAAAGTAAAACAATGAAACAATTTTTTTTACTACTATTGAAAGTTTTTACAAATAGCATTAGTTATAAGCAAAAATTCATATCAACTAAGTATGTAAATTAAAAATTCTGTTTTTCTATCAAAAAACATGATTTACCTTTTTAAAAGAATTTACCATTGTTTTCTTACTTCTTCTAGTATATTTCATAAAGTCTAATATAAATCTAATTGTTTTGACAGTATTCATTTGGAATTCCCATAGTGTGCCCAAGAATAGTTGTAAGGTCAAATTTTATGTGCTTCATCAAAAGAGTTCATATTTGAGAAGACCTAGGGATCACTAAATATGTATTATTTTTCACTTGTCCAAAAGATGTCATTGCAACCAGCATAGTTGAAACCACCATGTCTCTTAGTAAACAATTAATGCTCTACATGTGGCCTAAGTGTCTTACACACTTTTTTCTTTACCAACCTTGTTATCTCCATAGACTTGTCCTTGACAATGCTTCAAATTAATACTTCAAACTGAATTTTTTTTAGTGTTCATGTTAGTCTAAGACTATACTTCAAAAAATAAGTATAAAACAATTAAGTATTCATTAATTTTGACTTGCTTCTTGTTATTTAATTAGAAGGGTAGTAAAAAAATTTTTAACATGTTTATAATCCCTGGCACACTGTAGCTGAAAAACTTTTGTCTTTAGTACAATCCAGTTAAAGTAAGAATTATTTACTTTCTATTTTACTTATAATTTCTTTCATACTTTGTTCCCTATTATGTTAGAAAATTTCTTTTGAATTGTCCCACTTGATAGTAATCTTTCCATTTTTTATGTGTCAAATTATTAAATCATATCTATTCTATCTATAAATTTGAAATGTTTTACTGTGGCACCATGAATGTAAAAACATGTTTGATGAATATTGAGTACATGATATTATTTCTGTAAGAAAGTCATGCTAAAATCCCATACCATTATTCACTTGTCTTTATTCATTGCATATTGCTTGCTATTTATTCAGCGTTTTTTTCAGATCTCGTAATTGCATGAGTCCTTTATTCTGTGCAACTGAAGAATTAGCATTATATCCTTCACATCACCTCCATCCCTATAATAACCCAAATTAATAAGTAACATTGACTTTTTAATATTGCAAAATGTTCTTTAGCCCTCAAAAATAACTACTGCAAATTTTGTGCTGATTCATAAGTAACTCCAGAATCATGAATAAACAAAAATACAGGAAAAATAAAAACAGGAAAATGGATACCCAGGAATACTGGAAAGTGATTCTTCATACAGAAATCTTAAGGAAGGGACACTTTGAAGTATTCTTCTCCAACATAAACTACAGAAGTATAAATTACAAAACTACATGGTATTTTAACACAAATGATTTTTGTTCTGATGACACAGAAAAAGGAGGCAGACCAGCACTCTGTTGATACCTGAGTATTACAATCTGCAATAGTAGAAAATGTAGGTAATGGGGTAGAGTTCTTTCATTCCCAGTGGTGGATCCTTAGTGATGGAGTTATTTAATAACTTTCTTTTGTATTCCTGATGTCACCCTAGTACTTGCTTCATTAACCCATATATTATTTAAAGTTGTGTTCCCAAATATTTGGAAAATTTCCTAGTGATCTTTCTCTTACTGACTTCTATGTTAATTCCATTGTGGTCAAAGAAAATACTTCATACAACTTGAATTCTTGGGATTATTGATTCTTGTTTAATACTCCAGAATATATTCTATCTTGGCAACTGTTCCACGTGATCTTGAAAAGAACATGTGTTCTGTCACATTTGGTTGAATGTTCTATAAATGTCAATTAGATCAAGTTAGTTGGTAGTATATTTCAAATTTTCCATTCTCTTACTGATTTTCTAATTATTTTCTCAATTATTGAGAGCAGAGTGTTAAACTTTTCAGCTGAAACTGTTGATTTTTTAAAATATTTATTTATTTGACAGTGAAAGAGAGAGAGCATAAGCCGGGGGAAGAGCAGGAAGAGGGAGTGGGAGAAGCAGGCTCCCCATTGAGCAAGGAGCCCAATGTGGGGCTTGATCTCAGGACTCTGGGATCATGACCTGAACTGAAAGCAGATGCTTAACCCACTTGTATCTCCCAGGTGCTGCTGAAACCATAGATTTGTCTACTTTTCCTTGAAACTTGACCTGTTTATCTTTACCAATTTGAGTGCCATTTATTTATTTTTGGAAATAATTAAAATTGCTGAGGCTAAGACTTCTAGCACTATGTTGAACAACAGTGGTGATAGTGGACATCCCTGCCATGTTCCTGACCTTAGGGGAAAAGCTCTGCTTTTCCCTGTTGAGAATGATAGTCACTGTGGGCTTTCTGCATTTGGCTTTTATAATATTGCAGTATGCTCCCTCTTTCCTATACTGTGAAGAGTTTACATGAAGAAAGGATGCTATACTTTGGAAATTCTTTTACTGTATCTACTGAGAGAATCATATGGTTCTTGTCCTTCCTTTTATTAATGTAAAGTGTCACAATGATTGATTTGTAAATGTTGAATCACTATTGCAGCCCAGGAATAAATCCCACTTGTTCAAGGTGAATATCCTAATAATGAACTGTTGGATCCTAATGGCTAGTATTTTGGTGAGAATTTTTGTATTCATGTTCATCAGGTATATTCGTCTATAAGCCTCCTTTTTTGTGGGGTCTTTGATTTTGGGATCAAGGTAATGTTAGCCTCATAGAAAGTGTTTGGAAGTTTTCCTTCCATTTCTATGTTCTGAAACACCTTCAGAAGAATAGGTTAATTCTTCTTTAAATGCTAGGTAGAATTATCCTGGGAAGCCATTTGGCCCTGGACTCTTGTTTTTTGGGAGATTTTTTTATTATTGTTTCAATTTTCTTGCTGGCTATGGATCTATTCAGGTTTTCTATTTCTTTAGTTTTGGTAGTTATTACATTTCTAGGAATGCCTGCATTTCTTCCAGATTGCCTGATTTGTTGGCATATAGTTGCTCATAATTGTTCTTATAATTGTTTGTATTTCTTTGGTGTTGGTTGTGATCTCTTTCACTCATGACTTTATTTATTTGGGTCCTTTCTCTTTTCTTTTTGATAAGTCTGGCCAAGGGTTTATCAATCATATTAATCCTTTCAAAGAACCAGCTCTTAGTTTTATTGGTCATTTCTACTGTTCTTTTGGTTTCTATTTTACTGATTTCTGCTCTAAATCTTTATTGCTCCTCTTTTCCTGATGGGTTTACTCCTATTTGTTGTTCTTTCTTTAGCTCCTTTAGGTATAGGGTAGGTTGTATATTTGAGACCTTTCTTGTTTCTTGAGAAAGGCTTATATTGTTATACACTTCCCTCTTAGGATTGCCTTTGGGGCATCCCAAAGGTTTTGAACAGTTGTGTTTTCATTGTCATTTGTTTCCATTAATTTTTTAAATTCTTCTTTAATTTCCTGGATGACCCATTCATTCTTTGGTAAAAGTCAAACTCTCATTCTTCACAGATGACATGATACTCTATATGGAAAACCCAAAAGACTCTGCCAGAAAATTGCTAGAACTCATACAGGAATTCAGCAAAGTGGCAGGATATAAAATCAGTGCACAGAAATCAGTTCTATTTCTATACACTAACAACTAGATAGAAGAAAGAGAAATTAAGGAGTCAATCCCATTTACAATCGCACCCAAAACGATTAGATACCTAGAAATAAACCTAACCAAAGAGAAAAATGATCTATATGTGGAAAACTATATAACAGTCATGAAAGAAACTGAGGAAGATAGAAAGAAATGGAAAAATGTCCCATGCTCATGGTTTGGAAGAACAAATATCATTAAAATGTCTATGCTACCTAGAGTAATCTATACATTCAATTCAATCCCTACCAAAATACCATCAACTTATTTCACAGAGTTAGATCAAATAACCCTAAAATTTATATGGAACCAGAAAAGACCCCAAATAGCCCAAGAAGATTAGAAAAGAAAATCAAACTGGTGGCATCACAATTCTGGACTTCAACTTCTATTACAGAGCTTGATTATCAAGACAGTGTGGTACTGGCACAAAAACAGCCACATAGATCAATGAAACAGAACAGAGAACCCAGAAATGGACCCTCAACTCTATGGTCAACTAATCTTCGAAAAATGAGGAAAGAATATCCAATGGAGAAAGGACAGCCTCTTCAACAAATGTTGTTGGGAAAATTGGACAGCCACATGCAGAAGAATGAAACTGGTCCATTTCCTCACACCATACATAAGAATAGACTCAAATAGATGAGAGACCTAAATGGGAGACAAGAATCCATCAAAATCCTAGAGAACACAGGTGTTCTCTGTCACAGCAACTTCTTGATAGATATGTCTCCAAGGACAAAGGAAACAAAGGAAAAAGTGAACTATTGGGACTTCATTAAGATAAAAAGCTTTTGCATGGTCAAGAAAACCAAAAGACAACTGACAGGATGCGAGAAGGTATTTGCAAATGACATATCAGATAAAGGGCTAGTATCCAAAATCCATAAAGAACTTATCAAACTCAACACCCAAAGAACAAATAATCCAATCAAAAAACAGGCAGAAAACATGAACAGACATTTCTCCATACACATGACCAGCAGACACATGAAGAAATGCTCCATGTCACTTGGCATCAGGGAAATACAAATCAAAACCACAATGAGATACTACTTCACACCAGTCAGAATGGCTAAAAATAACAATTTAAGAAACAATGGATGTCAGTGAGGATGTGGAGAAAAGGGAATCCTTATACACTATTGCTGAAAATGCAAGCTGGTGCAGCCACTCTAGGAAAAAGTATGGAGGTTCCTGAAAAAGTTGAAAATAAAGCTACCCTACAACCCAGCAATTGCACTACTGGGTATTTACCACAAAGAGACAAATGTAGTGATCCAGAGGGGCACCTGCACCCCAATGTTTATAGCAGCATTGTCCATAATGCCCAACCTATGGAAAGAGCACAAATGTCCATTGACAGATGAATGCATAAAGATGTGGTATATATATGATGGAATCCTACTCACCCATCAAAAAAATGAAATCTTGCCATTTGTAATGATGTAGATGGAACTAGAAGACGTTATACCAAGCAAAATAAGTCAATAAGAGAAAGACAATTATCATATGACCTCACTCATATGTGGAATTTAAGAAACAAGGATCATAGGGAAAGAGAGGAAAAAATAAAACAAGACAAAATCAGAGAGGGAGACAAACCATAAGAGATTTTTTTTTTAAGATTTTTATTTATTTGAGAAAGGGAGAGAGAGAGAGCATGAGCAGGGGGAGAAGCACATGGAGAGGGAGAGGAGTCCTGCTCAGCAGGGAGTCTGATGCAGAACTCAATCCCAGGACTCTGGGATCATGACCTTAGCTAAAAGAAGACACTAATGAACTGAGCCAACCAGGAACCCTCCATAAGAGACTCTTAAGCATAGGAAAAAAACTGAGAGAGTTGCTGGTAGGAAGGAGGTAGGGGAGGGGGTAACTGGGTGATGGACATTAAGGAAGCACATGATGTAATGGGCACTGGGTATTATATAAGTGATGAATCACTGATGTCTACCTCTGAAACCAATAATATATTATATGTTAATTAATTGAATTTAAATTAAAATAAATTTTATCTGTTTTTGATTAATATACTTAAAGCTCCATTATTGTCAATAAATGCTTATTATTATGTCCTATTGATGAGTTAACCCTTTCTGTCACTTTTGAATGGATTTTTTATCCTTACTAATATTCTTTGTTGCAAAATGTACTTTACATTATGCTCCAAAACGTTCTGAGTTTTAGAATTATATACATATATAATATTAATCTATTCAAGTCTTCATTTAATTTCTTATAGTCAGTATAAAATTGTCTTGGTTTTTATCCACTATTACAAAAATCTGTATTTCAATTTAATTTACTTTGTATTTACTGTGATTATGGATATATTTTAGCTTGTTTCTATTATCTTACTTCATGTTTTTTATTTGTCCTATTTGTTTATTAGTCCCTTTTCTCTCTTGTTTGGATTCTTTTATAATTACATAGTATCTGTTTTGTTAGGTAATTAGTTCTTTTTTACTGCTTGCTAGTTGTTTTGTTATTAATTTTTATGGTGTAGTTTTTTTACTAAACACTGTCCATCTTTAAGCTACATATATATTTCTCTTCTCCCAAATTTTACGCTCAACTTGTCATTCATTATATGATATACTTATGTAATAAATCCACAATATGTTGTTAATATTTTATGTTTAAATAAGTATCCCTTACAGAGATTTAAATAAGAAAAAATTTTGATTTTATTGCAGATTTGCAATACAAAACAATAGGGGGAAAAATAAGCCTAGCGACCTGTAAGCATGACATGTTTGAATGGCCAAAAAGTATGTATATTTTAAAAACTCAGATACCTTCTAATTAGTAAAATAAGGTTCTTAATGTTTTGCTTCCTGAAATTAGAATTTTCTACATATTAATATTTTAATAAAAATTCCTATTTCCATTTGTCTCAAATTTTCAATAGCTTGACCCCAATTTTTTAATTTTATTTTCAAGCTGTTAAAAGGGTCACACCTCCAGTTTTAATATTTAATTTTCTCCATAGTTTTTCTAAAGTTGACAAGTATGCAAACTGGAAAAAGAATTCATCCATATGCTCTAATTTTAATTGTGTGATTATGCTCTAATTTTAATTGTGTGAATGGGTTAGTTAATACAGCTTTTCCATTCATTTATTTTGATGTTTCCTGCCAGATTCTCAATAACTCTGAAATAAATCATTAACACAGCCAGATCAAGAACATAATATGGGATAAACCACTTATTTTCAAAAACCTGTGACAAAGATTTGTTGTCACCACTCCAAATACACATTTCATTTTTAAATGGCTACAATACAAATTTCAACTCAAGAAAGTGACATCTCAAGTGAAACTATAGTTATAGCTTTGAGGAAATCAAAAAAGCTTCATATTTCATTGTCTCTTGGACAATATAAAGATTAATTTAACGATCTCAGTAAATTAAAATGGTCAAATTATTCTCTATAGTTGGAAGCCAGGTCTCTAGCAGAAAATGTTAAAACTGTGAACTATAAAACTTGTTTATTAATATAGCATAATATTTTCTAAAATAAGGAAAAAGATAATAACAAAACCCCAAAATAAAGTATTACCAACAAAAGTGGCAAAATTTTGATTTGTATATTCAAAAATATATTTTTTAATTTCAATTTCAGTAAGAGTTAGCATATAGTTTTATATGTTTCAGGTATAAAATATAGTGATTCAACAATTCTATACTTAACTCAGTGCTCATCATGATAAGCATACTCTTTAATTCTCCTCAACCATTTCACCCATCCTCCCACACATCTCCCCTCTGATAACCATCAGCTTTTTCTCTACAGTTAAGAGTTTGTTGCTTGGTTTATCTGTTTGTTCCCTTTGTTTATTTTGTTTCTTAAATTCCACATATGAATGAAATCATATGGTATTTGTCTTTCTCTGACTTGTTTCCCTCAGCATCATACTCTCTAGATCTATCCATGTTGTTGCAAATGGCAAGATTTCATTCTTCATGACTGAGTTACCACTCAGGATAAACCCAAGTGTGTTTGTGTGTGTGTGTGTGTGTGTGTGTGTGTGTATAATTTTTTTATCCTTTCATCCATCACTTGGGTCGCTTCCATAGTTTGTTGACTATTACAAGTAATGCTGCAATAAATATAGAGGTTCATATGAACACCTGAATTAGTGTTCAGATATTCTCCAGTTAAGTACTCAGTAGCAAAAAAAAAAAAAAAAGTACTCAGTAGCAGAATTACTGAAACATACAGTAATTCTACCTTTAATTTTTTGATGAATCTCTCCATACTGTTTTCCACAGTGGCTGCACCTATTTGCATTCCCACCAACAGTGTATGTGAATCCATTTTCTCCACATTTGCCAAAGAATTTTATGTATGTGTGTATTTATATATCCACTTTATGTATGTGAATATTTATAGATCCATAATACAGTATTTTTTTTAATTTTCCTGTTTGAAGTAATATAAAAAGCAGAAAAACATTTGTGATAGAAAAATATTGTTGAGCATCCTAAAAAAATATTCTTATTGTAAAGCTCTCTGCTCTTTTAGGCTTATCATGATGAGATTGAAGGGGTTTTGTTGTTTGTTTGAAAGATTTTACTTATTGAAAAAAAGAACTAGAAGCAAACAGGGGTAAGGGTAGAGTGAGAGAGACTCTCAAGCAGGTTCTATGCTGAGTGTTGGGTTCCATCTCACAAACCCAGAATCATGATCTAAGCCTAAATCAGGAGTTGGATGTATAACCAACTGAGCCACCCAGGCACCTTGAGATTGAAGGTTTTATTTTCAAAAATTTAACTTTGCTTCAGTGAAACACTTTTGTTGTTATATATGGAATATTAATCATTTGAGTCTTACGATACTGAAAATACTCATTAAAAATAATCAAAAGTTCAACAGCAGTAACATAATTGCCAAGTTAAATTCTACTCCAGAGAATGTATGCAATAGTTGAGCCAGAGGAAGAGTGTGGTGCTTCTTCCATTAGACCTCTGAATCACAAAACAGAAGAGGACACTTCACTCTGGACATAACATATGGAGTATGCTTATCTCTCAGAATGATTCCGTAAGTAGCCATCTCTAGTATCCCAGAAATGCTCTTTCAGTCAAACGATCTCTTTTACCCAATTGTGTCCTAACTTGTTCTTTGATTCCACCTCATATTTTAGGTATTTCAGCCTGTAGTGTTTTTAGGTTTATATTCTATAACTGTGGCTAAAAGAAAAATCTTGTTATGGATGTGAGTTTTTAACAGTTAACCCTTGCAATGTTTCAACTATGGTAGAAGATGCAGTGATTTTCCAATGTTTTAAAACAGGGTATTTTGAGGCACTGCATGATTTTGTAATGAGAAATAAAAATACTATGTTACACTTGCTTAGGACTACAGTTTCATGAAATATATTCACACATTTTTATTCATTTTACCTTGGAAACAAGAGCGTGAGGTTGGAAGAAAACAATTCATTTTTTTCTTATTTTGCAAAAGAGAAATCTATAATTTAAAGAGGTTAAGGGACTTAGTTAAGGAAAATTCATGAAAGAACTTGAATATGAAAATTTTGGCTCAGTGACAGTGGGGATGATAAAACCTAGGAAATATAGGACGGGTAGTATTGCTGAGCTCTTAGAAGAAAGGTGAGCCCAGATATCATAAATGAATAGCAAGTTTTGAACGATATCCATAAGCCTGCTCTTCAGAAACCTATGAAGATAACTTTGAGAACTTAGTGCTCTTAGGGGCAAGACTGTTGGGCATCAAGTAAGGTACTACTCAAATCAAAAGAAACCTAGGACAGGCAGTTGGGAGAGTAAGGCAGTCATCCCAAAACAAATACAATCCTTGAACAGATTTTGAAACTGGGCCAGAACCCCATTGATTGAAGTAGAGGACAGTCCACAGAAAAAAATAACCCCACCACTTCAACAAGTGTATATAATAGAGACTCCACATTCTTTTCCCAAAAGGACCAACAGTCATTGACTTGTTTCATACACATTCAGTAAGGGGGAATATACAGACATTTTGAATGAGTGCATATCTCATTCAGGAAAACTCAAAAAGGCAATCTTGGTTCCTCTTCAGACTGGGGAGTCATAATTGCATCTTTCAAGCACTTTGAAATTCAACTCTCTCCATCTAGATCTACCCAATATCTTAGAGTTATTTCTGTGGGCACTCCCCAGTAGGATTCCTGCATGCAAGTCTATTTCCAAGGAATCCCACTTGAGACAAATGTTAAACTTTGATATCATTTGAGTAAGTTAGCTAAAATACAAAATAGCTACTATTGTATTTATCAGATCACCAAGGTTAAAAGATTAAAATGATCCACTATTGTTAAGGATGTGAAAACAACCATTCAGAAACTGTCAAGGAGCACTTAAATTGATGCTAAATTTCTAGGAGGCCATTTAGAAAAATATATTGAAAGTATATAAGCATTGATTCTAGCAATTCTTCTTTTAGAAATATATGTAGAAAATTATGAAAAAGAGTGCAGATATCATATATGCAAGATTTTTTTTTAATTTTTTTAATTTTTATTTATTTATGATAGTCACAGAGAGAGAGAGAGAGAGAGAGGCAGAGACACAGGCAGAGGGAGAAGCAGGCTCCATGCACCGGGAGCCCGATGTGGGATTCGATCCCGGGTCTCCAGGATCGCGCCCTGGGCCAAAGGCAGGCGCCAAACTGCTGCGCCACCCAGGGATCCCATATATGCAAGATTTTACTTCAGCATTGTTCATGACAATAGATTAGAATTCTTCAGGAAAAAAATTAAAGTTTTGTTATATCCACGTTTATATTATGCAGCAAAAATTACACAGCTACATAATATATGTGTATCTATAAATATTTACGTTACTTTAAAAA
Source organism: Canis lupus baileyi (assembly GCF_048164855.1). Taxonomy (NCBI): domain Eukaryota; kingdom Metazoa; phylum Chordata; class Mammalia; order Carnivora; family Canidae; genus Canis; species Canis lupus. Next base: position 44,927,376 of record NC_132847.1, on the reverse strand, counting down.
GCATAAGCAGGGATGCCTGGGTGGCTCATTGGTTTGGCGCCTGCCTTTGGCCCAGAGTGCGATGCTAAAGACACAGGATCAAATCCCACATCGGGGTCCTTCATGGAGCCTGCTTCTCCCTCTGTCTTTGTCTCTGCCTCTCTGTCTCTCAAGAATAAATAAATAAAAATCTTTAAAAAACAATAATAAATAAATAACATAAGCATCTTAAGTAATTAGTAAAATATTAAGTATTTGGTAAAATAAAAATATTTAGACATATTACTATGAACCCCAGTGTAATGCAGAAACCAATATTTTATGCATATTATATTATCACTTATAGTATAATTACAGGTTCATATTTTTATGCATTTCTTGACTTTTTTAATGACAATTAAGAAGAAATTTATTTTATTAAAAAAAGAAAATTACAAATTTGGGGTATTTGTTCTAGGCTTTTTGATCTGAGTATCCAATTTAAAAATTCACCTGTAAAAATACACAAGTAATTAAAATAAATAAAAAATTCATCAGTAACCCTTTTTATGTGATGTTGATTTCTTAGCTTTCTTGGAGCAGATGAGAAAATCATGGCATGTGGAAGTACATTATCCTTAGAGAGAACAATGAATTCAAATGTTCCTCCCACTCTATCTAATTCAGAATTATACTTCCAGACTGGATTGTATAAATTACATATAACATAAGAAATACCGAAAGGGACTCATTTCTCTCTTTTCACAATCTTTCCCTTGTTCTACTCTTTTCTTCTCCCTTTAATTTTCTTCCTTTCTGTTTTTTTCTTCAATTTCAATTTGGACTTTTGCCTACGATCATCAGATCAAAACTCTTACATTGATGAAATGGGATAATTAGCACAGCACAGTGGCTGGCATAAAAGAAAGTCATAATATATATTACTCATGTGGATTATTAGCAATCACAGGGATCGTTTAACCTCGTTGGTGGGAAATAGGATATTTTTTGCCAGTAAAGTTTCCATGTTTCTGTCCAACAATTCTCTCTGAAATAGAAGTGCAATACAGGGCTTGATGTTCTCAGAATAATGCTCTCTTAAATCTTCCTGGCACTAACAGCATAAATACTTACTATCAAAGCCCAAGTCCCTGCCCATAGTAGTCCAGCAAGAAAATTGCCTATTGTATATATCTTTTGTGTATGTTGCTTGCCATGACAGACTGGAACAAGGAAGAAAGGGAGGTTCAACTACATCAAAATTACAGCAGATATTGATAAAGTAGAATACACACGTGTAGTTGGGGTGATGAAGAAAAAAAATGCCTCAGCAGTTTCAGAAGGAAATCCACCTCAGTCAGACAAGCAGAAGGAGAACAGGAGCCCCCAGAGGTTATGAGGCTGGAGAAGAGATGGATAGTTTAAAGAGAAAAGTGAAGCGACATAAGAAATCAAAGAATATTTTACCCGCTGAAAGAAAATCAATGAAAATGATGAACTGCTATTCAAAGGAAATAAACTGATTATTCCAGTTTCCACAAGAAGGGAGGTGCTACAGGTAATCCATCAGGATGAGCAGGATGTTGGAAGGTGAGGGAGGAAGCCGAGATGTGATAGTCTATCTTTCATATTCCAGCCCCAAGACAGAAATATTAGTTAGATGCCAGAAACACAATTTAAAATTAATTTCTTTACTACAATAAAGCCCACTGGCATGTATATATTTTCAAATCTTTTCTGTTTTCACTTTTATACTTCATAAATGAGATTCTCCAAAAATTTTAAAGACACAATAAATGTACACCTGCAAAGTTTAGATAATCAAATGAATTCTCATATACCCTAATTAGAACTTTATCAATATCTTTCAAGCTCTATGGATTTTTCTCCTCAATGATGTTTCCCCCCTTTATCCCAGCAGAAGATAACTACTCTCTTGATTTCCAGTTGTAATTATGCATTTGATTTTCTTTATGACTGTCAATTTTAACCATATACACAACATATCAATGGGTTCTCTTTCGAATATTATTATAAATGGAATCGAACTGTCCATTTTCTTATTGCTATTTTCATTCAACTTCATGGTCTTGAGATCTGTATTTATTGTATATAGTCTTTTGTAATGATATATCATAATTTATCCATTCAGTTGATTGTTGAAAGGTGGTTGGGTTGCTTGCATTGTTTTTATTACCAACAAGGACACCTCCTATCACAGGGATCTAAAGTATATATATGTCCAAATTTATTACATAATAAAATAGTTTTTTCAGACATTTTTACTGATTTTGGATTCTATACCATTGTACAATAGTTCCCCTTCTCTACATCCTTGACAAAAATTGGTATCATTCTATTTTCTAATTTTTGTCAATGAACTATTCCCTGCTGTGGTTTTCATTTATACTTGCCTGATTAACAAGTTTGAACATTTCTTCCTAAGCTTACTCAATATTTATATTTGCTATTCTATAGACTTGTTGTTCATAACTTTTCTAATATTTTGGTGTGATGTTTCCCCTTTACTAACAGTTTTAAACAAGTCTTCATATACTCTGGATACTAAAACTTGATCAGCTGTAAGTTGCCATAACTTTCTTGAGATTGTAACTTACTTTTTAATTTTTTTCTGATTTTTTTGTATGCGCAGACATCATCAATCTTATCAATGTTTCCTATACAGTTCATATCTAGTCATTTTGTTTTAAAAGAAATTAAAAAAAAAACACTGATGCCATGAGACAAAAATAATATATTCTCCAACATTAACTTTTCGGGGAGGGCGGGGAGGTGGGGGGAGCACAAGAGAGAGTATGTAGAGGTGGGGACCAACAGAGGGAGAAGGAGAGAGAGAATTGTAAGTAGGATCCACACCAGAGTGGAGCCCCATGCAGGGCTCAATCATGGGACCCTGAGATCATGATCTGAGCCAAAAGCAAGAGTCAAATGTTTCAATGACAGCTATCCAGGCACCCTACTCCAATATCAAATTCTAAAAGTTTTAGATTCAGGATCCCTGGGTGCCTCAGCAGTTCAGTGTCTGCCTTCAGCCTAGGGCGTGATCCTGGAGTCCCGGGATCGAGACTTCGTGTCTCTGTTTCTCTCCCCTGTGTCTCTCATGAATAAATAAATAAATAAAATCTCTTTAAAAACTTAAAAAATAAAGTTTTAGATTCTTTCTTTTCCCATCACATTAAGTTTTAGGTGGTTATGTTCGCACAACATGGTAAATGTAATTAATAACACTGATAGTACCTTTAAAGATGGTTAAATTTTATATTATGTAAATATTACTACAATAATACATAATAAATTATATAAAAGAAATTTATCCAGTGCTTGAGGAGACCTAAAATTCTTCATTCTTTTTCAAAAACTCTAAATCAAATTTTCCAAACAAGTAACAAAGAAAATCAACACCAATTTCTGAGGTGGGTGAGATTTGATTTACTTGCCTTTTCTAGAGGTAGACTTTAATTTCAGTCAATGTCATTAATATCGGAAATTCATGGGAAAAATATTCTTTTAAATGAATATGACTTTTTACTAAACTTTACATAAAACTACTACAGATTGAGGAAAATCCCCCAACATCAAATTGGTTGACAAGTATCACAGCTATAAGTCCAGAGCAGATTTGTTTCCTTCTATGCAAGAAATACACGTTTTTGACAAATTCATTGTCTCTGCTAGGGGTAGGAGAAGAGTACAGTGTTGATGAGTATCTTGCTTGGGCAAGATAAATCTGACTCCTTTACCAAACCTGTCTCTTATTTAATCCTCATAATACCATTTTAGAGATGAGGAACCTAAGGCTCCGAGGTTAAGTAATTCACTCAATATCAATTTGCCAGTCAGTAATAGAGCATAAATTTGAACTCAAGCTTGTCTTACTCAAAATAAATAAATAAATAAATAAATAAATAAATAAATAAATAATAAATAAATAAATGATAAAAAACACAAAAACAAAACAAAACAAAAAAAACTGCTGTTTCCATTTTCCACCCTGATATCTCAGAAAGACCTATATAAGTGAGAAGGGTAATTGGCATTTGTTAAATATGCCAGGTGCTTCACTAATCTTACTGCATGCTTCCAACCAATATACAAAGAAGCTGGTATTAGTCATATTAAATAGATTTAAAAAATCAAGATTCTGTGAGCTAACTGTCCAAGTGCACGTCAATGCCATAATTTAAATTATTCTTTGTCTGGCTTTAAATCCTGTGAATATGTTCCCTATATTCCTACAAAACAATTTGGTATGATAATGTATTGAGATATTCATTTTTCTTTTTTTTTCTTCTTATATGGCATATGTCTCACCACACAGTCTTTTTATAGTCAAATTATTTTCTTCTTCTTGCCTTAGGATTGCATTTCTTAAGTGAGAACACTGAACCAGCTGCATTAGCTTCATTTGAGACCTTGCTAGCAATACAAATTCCCAATCCCTACCTAAATCAAGAACTCTGCTGGTAAAGTCCAGCAATCTGTGTTTTATCAAATGCTCAAGTGATTCTGCTACACTCAAAAGCTTATAGGGGAAGGTTCATTGCATGCTGGATCAAAGAGAAATTACTTCTAAAGAAACTGCCTTCCTGATTTCTGATTGCCAGAAATCTGGGCTCTTTGCTAAAATAGAAATATGCTCAACACTAGGAAATGCATGACGGTCTAAAATTCTGCTAGCTACGGAAACCCAAGACTCTTTGCTCCACAGAGAAGAGGAGAATCCCTTTTTGGTGCATGTTCACTGTAATAATTAAACTTTCCTTCCCAGGCTACAAAAGTATCAGAGAAGTGGAAGAGCCACTAGACTTTACACCCACATAGGCCTGGCCGGTAATAGCCATCATCCTAGTGATCCCTCCAAATGTAAAAGATCATAATATAGGGAGCCAGGGAGATTCCTAGGGAGTGAAATGCAATGACACTAAAAGGGGTGGTAGGATTCAACTGGAATTAGCTAAATAAACTAACACAGTGTGAAAAAAGTTTACATTTACTGTAAAATAAATTCTAAAAAGTGCCCTGAGAGATGCAAAAGCTCAATACATAAGAACACATGAACAGCATGTTTGTGCCTCCCCAAAATTCTTATGTTGAAACTTTAACCTACAATGGATGTTACTATATGTTATGTGCTATGCTATGAGAGTATCAATGCCCTCATAAGAGGAGGAAGAGAGTAGAGCTCATCATCTCTCTTTGAGGATCTAAGAACATACCCTACTGCAAACCAGGAGCAGTACTCCCAGCAGACACATCTGCTAAAGCGCTGATCTTGAACTTCCCAGCCTTTAAAACTCTGACGAATAAATTGTTTTTTAAAGCCACCCAGTCCACAGAATTATGTTATAGCAGACCAAACTGAATAGGATGATTTTAAATATTCTCTGTAACTTTCCTTTTACACTCAAATACACTTTTGCAGTAATAAGAAGGAACATAATGCTTCCTCCTTTCTTAAAAAAATTAGCTAGCACTCCTAGTTGAGTTATGAATATAGAAAATACCATATACAGAAAGCAAAGATTTACTATTTTAGCTACATAGATAGTAATTTTATTTTAGGAGGAATAATTTTTTTTTTTAAATCTTTCAAATTTGAAAAGCTCATAGATCAGCTTCTGCATTCTAAAAGAAAGTCCAACAATTCAGGATTATGCAAAGAAAATGCTTTAGATTTGAAAATACCTTGCATGTGCAGAATTAAAGAACCTTAGTCGTCCATAGCATTTCTTTCTGTAAGATAGATTTTAGGCACATATTTTTATAGAATAGGTATCTGGGGAGAAAAGTACTTCTAAGCTTTGAGTACCAATGCTAAAACTTTGGTAAGTATCAGACTTGTCCATTCAATTTAATCCCTCAGTTAATATTGATAATAATAGCAAAAATGGCAATATAACAATTTTTAGCATGTTCTATGTGTCAGGCATTGCTTTCATTGATTTACATATTTTTTAAAAGATTTATTTATTTATTTTAGAGAGAGTGTGTGTGAGTGGGAAGGAGAGGCAGAGGGAAAGATCTCAAGCAGATTCCCTGCTGAGAGCAGAGCGCCCAGTCTCATGATCCAGAGATCACGACCTGAGCCAAAACCAAGAGTCCAATGCTCAATCAACTAAGCCACCCAGAAGCCCCATTCAGTGCTTTACATTTATTAGCATGCTTAATCCTTACAGCTAAATTATAGACTAATAAATAAAGCACGTTCTTTCTTACTCAAATCAAATGTTTCTGAAATTTAAAAATGCACTTAAATAATATTTAAGAATTGCTATCTCTATATTCCTAAGTCACTTATTTACTTATTTTTTCAACCTATAACACATATATATTAAAAGCTAGGAATGAATTCAAAGGTAGTCATGAAATAAATTTAGGTATATATTTAGAACTTTAGAAATAAGCATTAAACTACTTTAAGTTTACCTTAAATGTAAGTAAAAAAATTCATATTTTCAGCAAAGACTGGAGTCAGGACAAAGCTGGCAAAAATGCAAGATTTAGTGCCCCAAAGTCTCCAATTATCAAACATGGCCTTGTCTGTAGCAAAGACCCTAAACACTGATCCTATGTACTTAGCTACTATGGTTTACAGACATAATCACTATGTTTTCTAAAACCAAAGGTTGAGGAAACTCCTAAGAAAAATAATTTCCTTTTCTGACTTGTCAGTTTCCTTATATTCAATGTATAATAGATATATAATAATAGGTATACAATAACATATATAATCAAATTGTTCAGTTAAAAAAATAAACTTTAAGTAAAATCTCTTAAATTGTTCTGGAAAGTGGAGGTGCACTGTCAATGTGATTATAACTCATGTGAATGAAACACAGTAATTTGGAATAAACCTTTGATTTTTACTAAATTTGCTGCAATCATTAAAATCAACACTACAAAAGGAAATCTTGGGGTGGGGCGGCAGGAGGCAGACGGGGTGGCGTTATTTAATGATTATAGATTTTAAGTTTTGCAAGATGAAAAGAGTTGCACAGCAATGTGAATGTAGTTAACACTACTCAATTGTGTGCTTAAAATGGTTAAGATGGTAAGTTTTATGTTATATATACATCATTTGACCACCATTTTTTTAAAGGAGAAAAAAAAAAGGAAAGAAGTTACCTTTTCCCTATACTGCTAGTAGGAACTAAAATCTCTTTCCAACTCACTATAAAGGAAAAGTGAAAGAGGAGGATAGAAGTGGGGAAACTAAAACTTTTGTTGACTAACTGTTCACAGCTATCTATTTTAAATATTACTAGCTTCTCATTTTTAAATACAAATTTAAAGTCAATATAACATTTATTCAATCTAATGCTAACCAGGAAGTGTGAGAATTGTTATGCAAACACAATTTTGGAAGGATTCAACCTTTCTCTTACACTTTTCAAAATATCACACCAAATGCAACTCTATCAAACCAACAAAGGCTTATATTGAGTAGGTGCTCAAAAAGAAAATAATGAGTATCACCTAGTTGAGGATTCAATGAACTTCAAATACCATTGATGTCACTGACATTAATTATAAATCTCATGAAGTTAAAATCTATCAAGAGTTTAGACATATGAGCTGCCTCTCTTTATTCTCCAGGTAAGTAATTTAATGCAGCTAATCTTAATAAAAATATATCCCACACCAAGAGGTAAGAAACATATCATCACACATTTGAACCTTCACTTTAGTGTTTGACAATAACTGAGATAATAAGTTTAAAACCAAAGATTAGTCTTCTCCAAGAAGACTGGTTTTATCTCAATTAAGCTGGACAGAGCAGGGACCAGGCTTGGGTCCCCACTCCCCTGACCTAGAAACCCAGAGTTCCCTGACCATGGAAACCCTTGACCTCTTGAGTAGCAGGTTTTGCAAGAATGTGGAAGCAGGATGCTTACTAAAGGAAGGATTCTATTAGGAAGATTGACAAAGACCTAACCAAGCAAGTCTGCACCAAGGAGGATCCCAGTGCTAATCTTTCACCTACACTTTCCCTCATTATAATACTAAAAATCAAGCTCAAGGGGTGGAGATTTAACATGCTAATTGACCTGCAATGCCCGAAGCACATTCTGTCCACTGTGCCTGTGCACCCAATTTTCTGAGTCTTCCCCCACCTCTATATGCTTAGACAGGACTCCTTTCCCACCTTTGCCTCTTTAAAACTTTCCCTGGCCTTTGTTTGGTAAGCAAGACTGAAGGACCCTTTCTTTTGTACTGTCTCCCTTCTGCTGGATAAATAAAAGCCTTGCCTGATACTCCCATTTGACCTCTAAACATTTTCTGTTGTTTAGAGAGCCCAAGGACCCATGGGTAATATAAGTGCATTTAATATTGTGAGTAAATGCAGAGTGATATGGTATAAAATAGGGAGAAAATGGGATCCCTGGGTGGCGCAGCGGTTTGGCGCCTGCCTTTGGCCCAGGGCGTGATCCTGGAGACCCGGGATCAAATCCCACGTCGGGCTCCCGGTGCATGGAGCCTGCTTCTCCCTCTGCCTGCGTCTCTGCCTCTCTCTGTCTCTCTGTGACTATCATAAATAAATAAAAAAAAAAAATTAAAAAAAAATAGGGAGAAAATATCAGGGAGGAATTACATATATATATACACACATTGTTATATATGTCTATTATATATACATATCTTATTGCCATGTCCCCTGTATAGCTGAGTCAAAACCTGGCCATAGAGAAGTATTGGAGTGACCTCGTGACCTCTATCTTTTATTGTTTTCCAAGGTCTCCACCTTGGAACAATAAGGTAACAATAAGATAACTGTGGATTGAGGTAAATTGCAATGAAGAAGCTAGTCTTTATACTGTCTCAGAATGGAGCTAAGGAAGTTGACATGTGACTGATGAAGTAAAGACTTAATTTGCTCATAGAACCCAGTAAACTCTGATGCTCTCATAAATTTTCCTGAAACAGTGACTTCTACTTGCACTGTGCCTGAATGACCATTGGCTGAGCTTTAAGAGCAGTGGTATTCAGCTGAGTGACAACATTGTTTCTACAATATGTAACTCTAGTCACTGGTTACAGTAATGTTTGCAAATACCTCAGTATTAAAAAACGATATAAGGTCTGTGTTACTTGAATAATGCAAGTCTGCAAACACCACACTTGACTGGCAAGAGTGGATTCAGAGCTGGTAAGCTGAGGTGTATATGGGCATGATGGACCCATTACAGAATTTACTGCATGTGAACCTCAAGGACAAACGTCTTCAAACTTTTTTTTTAAGATTTCATTTATGTATTCATGAGAGACACAGAGAGAAAGGCAGAGACATAGGGAGAAGCAGGCTCCCCACAGGGAGCCAGCCTGATGCAGGACTCAATCCCAGGAACCCGGGATATGTCCTGCATCAGAGGCAGACACTCAATCACTGAGCCACCCAGGCATCCTATCCTCAAACGTTTATAGCCAAGACTTTCTCAGGAAGAATGACCTAAACTTTCTCACATTCTCATGGAAAAAGCATTTCTTGAAAACAGTGAAGTATCACTTCCAAAGACCTTTTTTGGATCATGATATATTCATGATCCAAAATATATATGATATTTCTCCATAAATATATATATTTATATATATATAGAAACTTATTAAAACTGTAGATCAAATATATTATTGATACAAATAGTTACATATTTTTTGATACCATTGAAGCTAACCTAACAGTAGTTAAAATTCAAAATCAAGACTAGCAGAAATAAGATCACAAGTTTAAATAAAATTCAATATAAATTCATAAGGTAGCCTTAAAATTTAACGTAGGCCTCAAACTCACAGTGGAAATATGCTCTGGGAAAGGGAAAACCATATATTTAGCAATGATTTTATGTGTGTATGTTTATTTAGAAAATTTAGGAAAAATATAAATTTCTATATGTGGATTTATATTGGAGTGTAGAGTATCTGATTATTCATACATTAACAAAAATAAATGCAGTTATTTTTACTAGTTAAGATTATTGCAAGAAACATGACACATTCAAAATAGACAATGGAAGGGCGTATACTGAAGGGACTCTTTTGGAAAATACGAGGGAGGGGGAAGCTAAGTAAAGTACTATGAATTGCCTTGTGGCTAGCAATAGCAGAAAGCCATGCCACTCCCGGGCCTGAAGGGGCCAAGAAGGAAGAGATACTAGGGCCCCTCAGTACCTATGAGTACAGGAGAGTGAATACTCCAAAAAAGTTGTAGATATTGGTAAAGAAAAACAGCAGACACTGAATCAATAAGAAACTGCAGCCTGGATGAGGAGGGAGTCAGGGGAAAACACACCGTGACTTCTTCATCCTCCCTCTCTCCTACCTCTGACAAGTTTCCCAATGGCCAGCTGAAAGACAGAAGGTAATGGAATCTTGCTGAAGCAAGGTCCATGGGGCTCAGCTCCTCAGGCACCAAGCAGAGTGAAGAAAGGCAGATTATGAACCTGCAGGGGCAAAGGGACGAATGCTCAACATAAATTTATACTGGGTTTTTTAGATTTCCAACAACCATTCACAAAAATCTATTTAACTCAGCCTTGAAAGAGAAAGAGAGATAAAGAAATTTGAAGTTCAAGATTTTTAGTTTCTCAACACTGCCCATTTAATGTGTAATAGAGCCAGTAATTAAACTGTCTTCTCATTCCATCCCCAATATTTTTCATGCTATTTTGGAAATCTGGATGTAGGAAAATCTAAATGACTTCAAGAGATGCTTTGGAACTCTTTCTCTTCTTCCATGCTGAGGTTTGAAAATATTCATGTAGAAATGAAGTATATCATGGAGATATGGGCTTCAAGCAAACCTTCACTAGTCATGTGTCCATTTTTCCCATGGCCTAGAAGAATCATATAGATGTCGGGAGCTCTGCATCAATCTTTTAAGAGATCAATTAGTAAGTACATGTCGGAGCACATGGTAAGGAATACAAAAAACAATCTAAGACCCTAAAACCTTCCCACAAAGAAATAACTGGAGCTGCCCTGACATGGCCAAACCAACATTTTACTCTGTTAATAACAACCGACTGAAGAAATTTACAGGCTATCTCAAACCCAGAAAACGAGCCCTCTTTTGATCTAGAGTGAGAATACTGGCTATCCTCTTCTAGAATCTTGTGCCCTTATAAGGCTTACAGCTCCTTGGTGCAAAAGAAGTCATGCCACACTACCTAAAGAAAAAAAGTAAAATTAACAGATCGATGTGAATCCAAAATTAACATGTCCTATAGACTGTTAAACTAGCCTGTGCTATCTAGATCTTTAGAGCACATTTGGAGGAAGAAATGATAATACCAGAAAGAGAACACAGTTCAAATAAAGCAAGCTCTTCAAAAAAGTTCTTTGTTTTGCTGGAGCATGGTGTGTGTGATGGATAGTGTTTTGAGGTATGCATTTGAGGCACAAAGTGTGAGGAGTTTGAGACACATCAACAAAGTTAGAGAACTTGAATGATAAACCAAGGCTAGTTCATAAATAATGGGAAATGAAAATTACCCCCCTTCTCATATATTCTAGAAGTGAATCCTAGAGTAAATCTCTTTGGGGACAGTTCTGCAGGCATTTTGAAACCTTAGAAACACTGAGTAGCATATACATTGCATTAACTGAGGTAGAGAATTGCTGCTTTTTAACACTACAAGCTGCATGCCATAAAGATGCTGTATCATTCATATGATTTGTAATAAATCTTTTGTATTCTTTCCTCACAATAATTTATCTGGAATAGAAGCCAACACCTTCTAGGTTACTAAGCCTAGCTATTGAATTAATTCATGAGCTGGACTGAAAAAATGGGCCATTCTTCACCACCAGGATCATGAATATTTTAATGTCTGAATAAAGTTAAGGCAACTCAACTTTGTGGAGATGCCCCAGGAGAAAAATCAAGAATTAGATGCTATAGTGGACATTCTAATTCATTTTAGCATAATTGAGATAATAACCAAAGATTAAACTGATTGTCGCAGGTGGAACCAAACACTCATTTGAAAACCTGTAATTGTTAATTAAGGGAAAAATTGGAGAATGACTATCCTCTCATGATTTTGACCATCCTAAGGAGACACAAAACCTTTCTAGTACCTTAGTAAGAGGGATATCATTTCATTATTAGTTGAAAATTAGCATCTACACCAATGAGGACAGAATTCCACCAATTCAATAACAAAAATATGTTTACAACAATTCCTCAAACTAGGCTTCCTTAAAGGATTAGAACTAGGTATGCAAAGAGACATATAAATAATCTCAGATAAAACAATGATTTATTCAAATTTTTGGGCTTCTGTCAACCATAACAATCTGACAACACAAAAAGGAAATTAAAGAGTAGCTGACATAATTCTTCTCTCTTCAACAACTTTGTCAGTTTTTACCAAAATCAAAACATAAGACAGCCACAGAAGATTGATGAGAAAGATGTCAGAAAATAAGTGTAATACTTTAATACACTATTGCTTACATCATTGTATTCTTTGGTCAGTGGAACAAATGGGCAAGTGTATGTAATCTAACCTAGTTTCATCCATGGGTAGACACTCCTCATTTTGACAACTGGTATCCATAAATCCTCAGCAACAGCAGCACCACCACCACTACCACCAGCAGGAGCAGCAGCAGTGGCTCAGTAATTAATCCTTTAACTCAATGGTTCTCAACACTGGCTGCAAATTGGAATTACCTCGGGGAGTTTGAATCAAAATTTCTGGGAGTGGGAATGGACTTTCATCATTCTCCATTAGGATTCTAATGTTCATTTAGGATTGAGGACTACTGCTATCTTATACAAAGATATTGAAATATGAACATTAATTTATTTGCATGAGTTTCATGACTTGAAAATCACCTGGTTACTAAGTTTCCTATCTTCTGTCATTACTAGTGCAATGCCCTTCTTAGACTCCTAGGTATTTGGTGAGAATTCTTTAATTAAAACAAAGATTAAGTGAAAACTACTGGGTTGAGATATCTTAGATTTCTATTCCTGTGTGACCTTAAGCACACTAATTCTTATCACTTGTTTACACATTTGTAAGGAGAGGGGGGATAATTGTGTTTGCTTTCTAGGATTATTATGAAGCAAAATGGGCTAATACATCAGAAAGCACCTAGTTAAATGTTTGTATATAATAGACATTATGTAGTAGCTATTAACAAATAATTCTAATCCTGAATATGTTATTATAGTTATAATTGCAGTAAGAGGCTTAATTGTTCATAAGTTTTTACTTAAAATGCATGCAACAAATATTTATTAAGTATTTATCATGGCTAGGCAATGTCCTATAGACAAATATAGAGCAAAACAAACTAAAATCCATGTTCTTAATTAAATTTAACTTTCATGGAGATATTGACAATATATTATATAAGGATAAGGGCCAAAAAGGGAGGGGGAAAACTTGATGGCTTGGTGGGGAAGCATTTTTGTTAGATGACATGGTAAGGTAAGTACTCATTAAGACAGCTGCATTTGAATGAAGACCTGAGGAAAGTGAGGGAGCTGACCATGAAGATATTTGGGAGAAGGCATTTCAGGATAAGGTAACAATAAGAACATGCCTGGGGTGTTCAGGTAACAGCAAGAAGGCTATTGTGGCAGGATTAAAATCAAGTAAAGGGAAAATGACAGATTAGAATAGTAATGCAAATATAAGAGTGAGGTTACCATATAAGGCCTTAATGGATCGTGATTTTGCCCTTCTCATGTACTCTTTCAAATAAATTTCTATGTCTTGTTCCCCATACTTCAGGGCAACGATTAAGAAAAGTCATGGTCAAAGAGTTGCGATCAAAATATGATGTGTGACTCAGCACAGTGACAAGCATATTTGAGATGATGACTGTTCCACAGTCTTTGTCTCTGGATGCTTGTGAAAGGCAGAACTCAAGACCTCCAAAAGAAAAACACAGCAGAAAGTAGAAACGAACTTTGGTTGTTCAAATCATTAATATTCTGAATTATTTGTTACTGCTTATAAAATACTCTGACTCAGGGATCCCTGGGTGGCACAGCGGTTTGGCGCCTGCCTTTGGCCCAGGGCGTGATCCTGGAGACCCGGGATCGAATCCCACATCGGGCTCCCAGTGCATGGAGCCTGCTTCTCCCTCTGCCTGTGTCTCTGCCTCTCTCTCTCTCTCTGCGACTATCAAAAAAAAAAAAAAAAAAAAAAATTAAAATACTCTGACTCATACATACTTCATACTAAGTACTTCTGCTTTTATTCTGAGTAAAATGGAAAACCAGTTTAAGACAGAGGTGAAATGATCTGACTTGTGTTAGACGAGATCACTCTACTTTGTTGAGAATAGGACAAAAGCCCTGGGCACCAGTAGAAACTCTTGAGCAAAAGATACTATTGAAAATGTGATTGTTGGGATCCCTGGGTGGCGCAGCGGTTTGGCGCCTGCCTTTGGCTCAGGGCGCGATCCTGGAGACCCAGGATCGAATCCCACGTCGGGCTCCCGGTGCATGGAGCCTGCTTCTCCCTCTGCCTATGTCTCTGCGCCTCTCTCTCTCTCTCTCTCTGTGTAACTATCATAAATAAATAAAAATTAAAAAAAAAAAAAGAAAGAAAATGTGATTGTTGAGGTGGGGTGGTACAAAAAAGTCTTTAATCAAAACAGAAGTAAAGTGACTCACATATCTGGTCTTAGTACCCACATTGTTTCTGCCAGCTTAATCTCTACTCTCCCTTTGGCCCCAATCATTAATTCGGATGCTTTCATTTCTGTTTTTTCGTATGTTCACTTCCCTGTAATTTAATTCTTACACAAATATTAATTATAACTAAAAATAAGTGATCAATGTTAAAATACAACAATGTATATTCAGAATCCACAATGTGACAGGCAATAGAGATATAAACAGATACAAATCTTTTTCCTCATCCTTGAACCTTCCATCTAGGTGGAAGAGCCCCAAGACAAATACAGTGAGTTGCACACAATAGTGTAAGTGCCAGAAGATTTTGTTTTGTTTTATGAAAACTTGAAATCAATGGCTTTTAAGAATACATGTGTTAGAATTTGTTTAGGAAATAGGTAAGTCAGATTATTACTGTTGACTTCATAGAACAGATACAATGTGGGTTTTAGGGGGAAGATAAGACTTTAATGAGCAAGGAGTCGGGAAGGCATTTTAATAACAAAACAAGGGAGATCCCTGAATGGCTTAGCAGTTTAGTGCCTGCCTTCAGCCCAGGGCATGGTCCTGGAGTCCTGGGATCAAGTCCTACATCAGGCTCCCTGCATGGAGCCTGCTTCTCTGTGTCTCTGCCTCTCTCTCTCTCTGTGTTTCTCATGAATAAATAAATAAAATCTTTAAAAAACACCAAATACATAAATATCAGTGAGTTAATCAGTTTCAGAGAAAATATGTAGACCATTTTTGAAGAAATATAAAGCTTATTAAAAAGTAAATGAAGTAAATTTGAAGACATAAGAAAGCAGCAAATTATAAAGGAAATTTAAATAACAGAGTAAAGAAAATACTGGATAGCCAAAGTCAATTTTTTTGGTAATATTATAGTTTCAACATGACCAAAGGGTGTTTATGATTTTAGTATGCAAAGATGAAATGGGTGATTGAAGACATGACAATGTACCTGATTCAACTATCTATATAATTTTGTCCCTATACTTTAAAAAGGAACACTAGTCTATTTCATTACACACTATTTTATCTCAAATTTAAACCCAGGAATTATAGAATGCCTAAGGTAACAAAAGAAGATAAAATAAGTTAATATATAATTCCTAGCTAGAGAGAAAAACTGTACAACTGTACTCAGAATTAACAAAAATAATGTACTTTTTAAAGAAATCTCACAAATAATACTTAAAGAACATTACATTATTTTACTAAAAATATTACTTGTATAAGAAAAGAACTTGTGAATATCCGCTAATATACCACTATCTCAAAGCAAATTTCTGAAGTCTTAGGACAAATCTTATCATTTCCATTGGCATAATGTTCAGTTTTAAGTCCAGTCTTCTGTAAAGGTCAAAAGGATTTGGGGGGGGCGGGGGGAGAAAGATAGATTTGATCTAGTAAACAATTATTCAAAGAAAAATTAAATTAGAGGATATTCTAGAAAGGAACTGATATGACCTAGCAGTGCACAGAGGGATATGAATAAAAAGGTTTAATGTGTCCTTTGGGATCGGTTACATTGCCACTCTGAAATATAAAATATTATAATTGTGTTAGCATAGCCATCAGTGAAAGACAGTGTAGAATACTGAGATTCTTGCAAGCATTCATGTTTCAGCCTGATCAGAGACACTGTGATTTTTTAAATTGTTTATATTTAAGGTTGTTTCATTCTGATGAAAATGTAATAGATTTAATTTGTTTTAAGAAATTAAAATGATAAAATTTCAAGCCACATGATAAAGGGTATAGCACCAACTAAAGCCTTCTTTAAAATGGGCTATAATTTCAGTTTCACATGTAATTTCCATAAAATATGGCTGTTCCATAAAAAGTAAATAACGTTACTAAGAATTCAAAATTCATATTTTTGGATATGAGTTCCAATTGGTAAGCATTATTTAGAAAAAATAGCATCAAATAAAAAGAAAAAAAGATGAAGATACTATGTGTTTATCAATGAGGACTTGATAGAACTGTTGATTCTTTAAAGAAAGGCAGAGGAAATAGGAAGGATAGATAAAAGGATAAATATAAAATATGTACCAGTCCTGATCATCACAGGAGAATGTCTACCATGATAATTAACTCAGATTTCTAGATGGCATAGAGGATATATAAAATGGCTCTTACAACAACAAAAAAAAATGGGTACCTTGATTTGTGAGTCTTGCTTTGTCAATATTTAGAGTTGGTCCTTGGTTTATAATGTCAGACTGGGTTTATACAGTTTATCCAACTCTCCTATTGCACTCAAATAATCCATACCCTCAGATTGGTGATTTTATTTTCTACTATAAAATCTTATCGTACGCTAGTCTGTCTTCCTGTATCATGTACTACCTAGTAACTTTTCTTTATCTTTCTGGGTGAGTGTATCTAATCTATAGAAATGCAGCCTCCTTAGGTACTATGGAGAAGTAAAAGCATGCACCAGTCCCCAGAATATATTCACATTCTATCCATATCTTATACAACTATAGTTTTCTTTTTCCTCATGTATGTTCAAGGAATTGTGTTCAAATTTCCTTTTTTTCTTTTTTCTTTTTTTTTTAGGATTTTATGTATTTATTCATGAGAGACAGAGAGAGAGGCAGGGACATAGGAAGAGGGAAGAGAAGCAGGCTCCATGCAGAGAGCCCCTTGCAGTGCTTCATCCTGGGACTCCGGGATCATGCCCTGAGCCAAAGGTTAATGCTGAACTGCTGAGCCACCCCGGTGTCCCTTCAAATTTCCTTCTATCTTGTACATTGAGTCATAGGATTTATATTAAGCACATATTATCCAGCACAATTTAACTTTAAAAAATATAGAGAGAGACTATTGTGTTTGTTTTTTTTTCCCCTGCTCTTTTACTAAGTGAGATAAACTGGAGACCATTAGTCTATAAATTGACTCTTGAACAACAGAAGTTTAAACTGAGAGGGTCCACTAATACTGAATTTTTTAATAAATACAGTATAGCACTGTTAAGTATTTTCTCTTATTTTCTTAGTAACATTTTCTTTTCTCTACCTTACTTTATTATAATAATACAGTATCTAATACATATAAACATGTGTTAATTGACTATGTTATTGATAAGACTTCTGGTAACAGTAGGTTATTAGTAGTTAATTTGGGGGGGAGTCAAGTTACACAGAGATTTTTCACTGTGAAGAGGACCAGTGTTCCCACCCTTGTGTGATTCAAGGGTAAAGCATACACTGAGAGTGGTAAACTTCATATTCCAGTATTGGTGAACTTTATTTTGAACCATACGTGTGTTATTATAAGTTAGCAAACTTTTTCTGTAAAGGGCCATATATTAAATATTTTAAGCTTCTAAGCCATCAGTCTCTGTCTCATATTCTTGTTTCCTTTAAGTAACACTTTAAAATATAATAAATGTTCTTAGCATGAAGACACTGAGAAGCAGAGTGGGATGGATTTGGCCTATAAGCAGTAGTTTGACAACTTCTGTTCCACATTGTTAAAGCTCATTTAACATAGTTTTCTTCATCCATGAGATTATGTGAGCACTGAGTGAGATCTCTAAAAAGCCTATACCTCAATAAGTGTTTAAGAAGTGTTGACTATTATCGATGGCAATTTTAATTTTTTATCATGGCAAATTTATCATTAGCATTGATGGCAATGCTTTATCATAAGCATTATCATGCTTATAAGTGATAGAGGCAGTTAGAAAAAATAATGTATTTATTGCCATTTGAAGGGTTTGAATCCTGACAAACATACTAACAGATATTGTGAGAAAAGATTAGAAGCATAATAAAAGTCTATCTTTTGCCTTAAGTGAAATGCACATCAAAACTTCAAGATACCACTTCACATCCACAATGGCTGCTATCCTCAAAAAGATAACAAATCATAATAACTGATAATAACAAGTGTTGATCAAGATGTAGATATACCATAAAAAGAGCAAATTAAATCCAAAGTAACCAGAAGAAAAAAAGATAAAGATCAGAATGAAAAATCAATAAAATAGGAAAATAATAAAGAAATTATATCAAAAACTGGTTGTTTAGAATTTCAAAAAATCAATAAACCTTTAGCTGGAATAATTAGAAAATTAAAAAGACATAAAATATAAAAACCAGTAATGAATGAGATAATATCACTGGAGATGCTATAGATATGGAAGTAATATTAAAAGAATAGTACCAACAATTTGATACTAATAATTTCAACATGAATAGAGGAAATGAAGAAATGCACTGAATTACTAAAACTACCAGAGCTCACTCAAGAAGAAATAGATCAATTGAATAATCCCATGTCTATTTGAAAATTTTGAATTTGTTCTTAAAAACCTCACACACAAAAAATATTTCAGGCCTATACAGCTTCACTAGTGAATTCCAACAAGCTTTTAAGGGAAAAATAACATCAATTACATTCACACTGTTTCTGCAAACTTAAGGGAATGAAAAATTCCCAAGTCACTCAATGAGATAAAACTTATCCTATAACAAAGTCACACAAAGATATTACAAGAAAGAAAATCAGAGATCAATATCTATGAATAAAAATGCAAACAGTCCAAATAAAAATTAGCAAACAGAAACCACCAAAAAATATGTAACTTTTAATTCATCACATTAAACTAAAAGAGAAAAATCATATAATCTTTCCAATAGATGGAGGAAAAAAATTGATATTTTCCAACATCCATAACTGATTTAAAAAATCAGGAAACAGAGGAGAAAGCAAATAAATCCACCTGATAAGGGAAAACTATGAAAATAAAAAGATCTCACAATGTACTTACTTGAGAAAATTGAATTGTTTTCCCTTAAAGGTCAGGAAAAAAAAGCAAGAATGCCCACTGTCCTCACTCTTATGCAACATCATAGTGAACATCCTAGCTAGTGCAACAAGGCAAGAAAAAAGAAATAAAAATCATTCAGATTGAATTAGAACTGTCTTTATTTACAAACAATATGATTGTCTATATGGAAATTCTAATGGACTCTACAAACAAACAAAAACATTGATAAATGTTAATTATACTTCTGTTACTAGCAATGAACAGTGAGAACTGCTATTTTTAAATACAATTTACAATAATATGCAAATATAAAATATTCAGGAATAAATCTGCCAGATCTGAAAATTTTAAATATCACTTAGAAATCTTTAAAAGATCCAAATAAATGTACATAACATCATGTATTCCTGAATCAGAAGGCAGTATTGTTTACCTGTCAATTTTCCCCAAATTGATCTACAGCTTCAACACAATATCAAAATACCAGTAATTTTTGTTGAAATTGACAAGGTTATCATAAAATGTATATGGAAATGCAAAAGGTCTAAAAGAGCCAAAACAACTTTGAAAAGAGAACTAAGTTAGAAGACTTAAACTGACAAGCTACAAAGGTCAAAATAACATGGTTGGCATCAAGACAGACAAACAAATCAATGGAACATAATAGAGTCTAGAAATAGACTTGTATGTATATGGTCAATTGATTTTTGCCAAAGTGTAAAGTGCAAATGGTTCAAATGTTTATCTTTTCAGCAAATGCCACTGAAACAGTCAGATGCCTACTTTGTAAAATAATAGTTTTTATCTGTAACTCACAAAATACAGAAAAAAAAATACCTCAAATTAGATTATAGTCCAAAGTTTAAAGCTGAAATTTTGAAACTATTCTTAAGAGGACATAGGAGAAAATCTTTGGGACCCTTGTCAAAGACTTCTTAAATAGGACTCCTGGGACACCTGGGTGGTTCAGCGGTTGAGCATCTGCCTTTGACTCAGGGCGTGATCCCAGGGTCTGGGATCAAGTCCCACGGTGGGCTCTTACAGGGAACCTGTTTTGCCCTCTGCCTATGTCTCTGCCTCCTCTCTCTCTCTCTTTCTTTTTCTCTCTCTCTCTCTCTGTGTCTCTCGTGAAAAAATAAATAAAATCTTTAAAAAAATAGGACTCTTGAACCATGTTCCATTAAAACATGATAAACTAGACCTCAGGCAAGGACACTATTAAAAGAAGGAAAAGACAAGGCACAAACACAGTAAAAATAATTGCATTACATATTTGATAAAAGGCTTATATGTAGAGTATCTAAAGACTATTCAAAACTCAATAAGAAAACAACCCAGTCCAAAAAATTAGTCACAAAGTGATAGTTTAGTCTAAAGAAACTCAGATTAATTTTGTAACTAAATTTGGATTTGAAATTCATGTATTAAAGCTACTTTTCTAGGGCATCTGGATGGCTCAGTCCATTTAGCAGTTAATCTTCTGCCTTTGGAGTCCTGGGGTCAAGTCCCACATGGGGCTCCCTGCTCAGTGGGGGGTCTGCTTTACCCTCTCCCTCTGCCCTTCCTCTCTCTTCTCTCACTCACTCTCAAATAAATAAATAAAATCTTAAAAAAAAATAAAGCTACTTTTCCTACTTGCCTTACAACTTGTATCAATTTTTTGTGTTTTTCCCCTATCTAGAACCTTCTAAAATCATGCCAGGATAGATAAAAATTAAAGCCAAACAATAAGAGTTTATGATGTATTCATTTACTTTATTACATCCGTAAATGTACTTAAGTACATATGTTTTCAGAAGTTACTTATGTTTTTTCTTCTTAATATATTACATTTGGGCTCACCAGACTAAAAGAAAACATTTATGTGCTTATTATTTGGAATATGAAAATCAGATGACTTAATTCTTAAAGAATTTTATTTAAAGGGTGCCTGGGTGGCTCAGATGGTTAAACATCTGCCTTCAGTTCAGGTCTCGATCTCGGGGTCCTGGGATCGAGCCCCACATTAGGTTCCCAGTTCAGAATGGAGTCTACTTCTCCCTCTGTTCTCTACCATGCTTGTGCAGCTCTCTCTCAAATATGGTAAGTAAATTTCAAGTGGAAAATTGATAGATGAATTTGAGAACATACAAGGTATAATACTTGGTAGAAGATGATCACTATATGGATGGAAATATATATATGTGTGTGTGTGTGTATATATATATATATATATATATATATATTCTAGATTTCACTAGGTACGTCCTCAAATATGCAAAGGAAATTATAAAAATAACTAAATTATCCTTTCTTCTGAAGAGTACAAGTTAGTCATTAAAAAAAATGTGTGTTCGATAAAGGAGGAAAGACTATCCATTGGAAGAAAGACAGTCTCTTCAATAAATGGTGCTGGGAAAATTGGACATCCACATGCAGAAGAATGAAACTAGACCACTCTCTTTCACCATACACAAAGATAAACTCAAAATGGATGAAAGATCTAAATGTGAGACAAGATTCCATCAAAATCCTAGAGAAGAACACAGGCAACACCCTTTTTGAACTCGGCCATAGTAACTTCTTGCAAGATACATCCACGAAGGCAAAAGAAACAAAAGCAAAAATGAACTATTGGGACTTCATCAAGATAAGAAGCTTTTGCACAGCAAAGGATACAGTCAACAAAACTCAAAGACAACCTACAGAATGGGAGAAGATATTTGCAAATGACATATCAGATAAAGGGCTAGTTTCCAAGATCTAGAAAGAACTTATCAAACTCAACACCAAAGAAACAAACAATCCAATCATGAAATGGGCAAAAGACATGAACAGAAATCTCACAGAGGAAGACATAGACATGGCCAACATGCACATGAGAAAATGCTCTGCATCACTTGCCATCAGGGAAATACAAATCAAAACCACAATGAGATACCACCTCACACCAGTGAGAATGGGGAAAATTAACAAGGCAGGAAACAACCAATGTTGGAGAGGATGCGGAGAAAAGGGAACCCTCTTACACTGTTGGTGGGAATGTGAACTGGTGCAGCCACTCTGGAAAACTGTGTGGAGGTTCCTCAAACAGTTAAAAATAGACCTGCCCTACGACCCAGCAATTGCACTGTTGGGGATTTACCCCAAAGAGACAAATGCAATGAAACGCCGGGACACCTGCACCCCGATGTTTATAGCAGCAAAGGCCACGATAGCCAAACTGTGGAAGGAGCCTCGGTGTCCAACGAAAGACGAATGGATAAAGAAGATGTGGTTTATGTATACAATGGAATATTACTCAGCTATTAGAAATGACAAATACCCACCATTTGCTTCAACGTGGATGGAACTGGAGGGTATTATGCTGAGTGAAGTAAGCCAGTCGGAGAAGGACAAACATTATATGTTCTCATTCATTTGGGGAATATAAATAATAGTGAAAGGGAATATAAGGGAAGGGGGAAGAAATGTGTGGGAAATATCAGAAAGGGAGACAGAACGTAAAGACTGCTAACTCTGGGAAACGAACTAGGGGTGTTGGAAGGGGAGGAGGGCGGGGGGTGGGAGTGAATGGGTGACGGGCACTGGGGGTTATTCTGTATGTTAGTAAATTGAACACCAATAAAAAAAAAATGTGTGTGTGTGTATGTATACACAAAAGCCACTACATCTGTGTAGAAAGAAAGCAATGTTAGGAGCAAAGGAGATCTAGGTTCATATTTAAGACTTAACCATTTTTTTTAAGTAAGGGGTGAATTTCTTCATCTGTAAAAGCCTTCTTTAACCATAGCATAGGAATATTAATCCCCAAAGTGTTTGTGAAAATTTGTATAGGTAAAGCTTCTAAAAATATGCCTGGTGCTCAATAAATTTTAATAATATCCCTACTTCTTCTCATTGCTCTAAGCCTATTTTTAATGCCTACAATATCTGTGTTAAGAAACAAATATAAGTGAATGCACAGTAATATTTATAAAAATACTTTCTAAAAGTTTTCTTCTGTGCCTTGTTAATTGGTCAACAATTAGTAGGTAAGATACTAAGGACACTGAATATTCTTTCCATAGTATTTGACTCCTTGAGTATATATTTTCAAAAGAGGCATTTGATCCACCTTCAAAGATCTTATGGTAAAAGTGAAAAAAGAGGGTGATTTCTATTCATTCAGTTATTTGGAAAAAGTAGAAAATTAAATTGTTCAAATAAAGATCTAAATTATTTGTAATATGTAATAAATGGGAGCACTATTATAAAGAGTAATTTATTTCTACTCTACTATCAGGCTTTTGTTGATATCATTTTATTCACCCCAACCAGTATTTTTTTAAGAATTTATTTTTAAGTAATCTCTGCACCCAACATGGGGCTCGAATTTATAACCCCAAGATCAAGAGTTGCATGCTCTTCTGACTGAGCCAGCCAGCTGCCCCACTCCAACCAATATTTTAATTCTATACTGGCTCAAATTAAAATATATATATAGCAGCATAACCAAGGTTTGAATAGAAATAAGTTGTGTTTTGTGTTTTTGAATACAAAGAAGTTTTGAGGGACCAGGTTAAGAAAATCAATATTTCTATGTTCTCAGGGCCATATCTAATTGAAAAGTAACAAATGCCTAAATAAATATATAAAAAATATATCAAACTAGTTAGTTGTATGTATAGATAATAGAAGAAAAAGGAAAGATAAAGAAGAAAGAAAGGAGGGGAGGGAAGAGAGGATAAGAGGGAAGGAAGGAGAAAAGAAAGAAAGAAGAAAAAAAAGAAAAAAGAAAGCTCCTTTATATTATTCTTCATATAATATCACCCTGTACTCATATTGTGGGACTTAGAATTTGTAAACTTTTTGTGTGTCATTATAAAAACTACCTCAAACGGAATGAAATTAGGTGACATTTTAGTCCATGTGGCCAGAGTAAAGGTGCTCTTTAAAAATAGCTCCGGAAGATGGTTATTTCGCCTTCTCCCCTCTGTTTACGAACAAGTATAGATTAGCAGACTACACAGTACAGCCTACTTCCAGCTTACTTTGAAGCACTGTAAACCAGTAACAGTGACAGAATAGCAATTACAGCCCACACAATTCATTACCTCTTCTAACAGAGTTCTTTTGTTTTGTAGCATAAAGGAGAAAGAAACCATGAATTGATACCCCGCCCTGTATCCTTAAAGCTATAAATTCTGTAGAATTATGTACCAAACTACCATTTGGTGCTACTACTTGAGGGCTCTGTTTATTTGTTTGCTGCTCTGTTTTGACTAAGGGAATAAGGAGTCTTCCAGAGAAACAGCTTGCCGGCTTCCCCCTGAAGCTTACTTTATTCTTCGAAACCACAGACTTATTTTTGTTTGGTCATGTTTTAAAAACCATGTCAAATCTGACTTTAAATTTGGAACTAACCATGAATTTTCAGGTCTTTTTTCTTTTTCTTTATTCTCGGAGAAATAAAATGTTCTCTCTCTAAGAAAAATATAAATATAAGAGGCTCTCCCAATATCTAATTTTTAAAACATTTAAATAAATCAATACCATATGGATTTTCTTTCTCTTACAATATATGTTTTAAGAAATCTATAGAAGAAAATGTCTTACATTTTTACCTAAAACAAAATCTGTCAAGAAACATCCTCAGCTGCTCAATACAGTACATTTACTCTACTCTCCAGGTGTCCAATAGCTCTTTTTGCCCTGCTATAAATCATCTATTAAGGATGGTTGACTCTCTACTCCAAATTAGGGGACCTGGCAGCTGTGAGAATAAGGAGCCTAGAACTACCAATTACTTTGTCTGAATAAAGTTTCTAAAATACTAGAGAGAGGACACTTGGATAAAAATCAATAGTTCCTACGATATGGTTTGAAGTTTTAAAAGAATGGAAAAATGCTTTAATCTAGCATGCTTCTCTTAGGAGTTCATCATAATTTAAACACGATACCAAGCCAGGGAGATAGCATTGTAAAGAATTGGCCTTTTGAGAAATGTTTCTAGGTAGAGTGGCAATAAGGCATCTTGATAAAGTTCACCTATACTCTATTTCTTTTCTGTGGTACAGAAAACGATAGAGTGGGTTGTGCTGATGACACCTTTCTTTTTGCAAGAGAAAACAAGCCCTCTGACCTTATTGCCCCAAATTGTGTTGTTTTTTTAAATCACACTGATCATATTTGCATACTGTACTTATAGATATTAGTTGCATTTAATTGATTGCATCTTCTAATAGTTACAAAAAAGGGGGGAGAAGAAAACATTTCTCTATACCAGAAAAAGTCACTGTGCCCAATCAGATGGTGATGGTAAGAATGAAAACAAGTTCAAAACGAATCTCATTCTTAGTCCTTGCAGCCTTGTTATTTTATGCTGTACTATGGGCACTAAGCGAATTCTAACCTTATTTAAGATTTAAATCAGGTAAGTCATGAAAATTCCTTAGCAGAATGTCGAGCATACAATAACCATTTATTATCATTAAATGGTAGCTATCATTTGTACTTGTTGATTTTTTAAAAATTATTTCAGTTACAAAATTGCTTCCTAGTGAAGTGAAATATGTAAAGAACACCTAATATTCCACTAAAAGTATCAATACAGTTGTATAATAGAATATTACATCAGGAAAAAAAGCAATCAAGAGCAACTGGTGAGTCCTATTATTTTATACCTAAGGCAGCTAAGAATCAGAGTGAGATAGTGTGTTGTTTAATATCCCTCACACATAGTTCAAAACAGGGACACCCTACATGGAAGTACAGAATGCATGCATTTCTCTTTTTGCTTTATTCTATTGAAGGCTTCAGAATGCCAGGAGTCTGGAAGTTTTACAGGCTCTTCAGATAGAGAACACCTGGTATTCTGAGCACTCTAGTTTGAGGGAGTACCAACAGTGTGTTTTCTTAAATGATCCCATACACACACATGGAAACACCACCACGGGCAAAAAAACTATGGTCCTACCTCATTCCTCTTCAAAGTGACTGCACTTAAAGTGTGAGAATATCATCTGCTTCCACAGACAGATTCTTCAGGAGAGCAGACTGGAGAAATCAGAGTGATTACAGTCTTGAACCTATCACAGATTTCCTGAAGTCCTTCGGATTCTAATTTTTCCCTGCTTTCAGCCCTACTATACCAAGTCTATAACTACATTTTCTGTGTCACAACAACCTGAGGCAAAATATGAACATGCAAATAAGAATTCTAAAGTATTTCTGACTCCAAATATCTTCTCTGTGGGAACTCCCAAATATATCTGATAAACCTTAAGTCTTCCCATCTATGGATTCATCTTCTAGGGTTCTTCATGAAATTCATTTTCCTTCTCCCTTCCTCCAGCTGCTAACTCTTATTAGAAGTTCCATTTCCTCTGTTAGCACTCAGCAGAAGTGTAGCATCTGCTGCCCACCACTGGTTCCCTAACATTAGTCAGCACTCAAGTTGCCAGGCTCTCCTCAGTGCAGGTGCCCACACCTAGGGCAGCAGGTGCCGTATGACTTTAGCATTCTTCCACCAAACAGCTCATCAGTTGAAACACAGAAAACTATCACTATCTGACCAGTTATGACCAATTAGGTATGATTCAACCTAACAGTTTTACTATCTTTTTACATTGTGAAAATTTTGCTCTAGGATTCAGAAATGAATCCATGGACTCTGGACCAGAATACAATTTGAATGAAGACTTGAGCTCAAAAATCACTTCCACCTCCAACTCTGACTGATTATCTAAGCAGCCCTTAATCCAATCCCATTTCCCATTCCATTCTGGGAAAGAATTCTTTCCTAGAACACTGCATACTGCCCCACATGGGCCACCTGCAACCAATATCCCTAGACATATTTATTATTTTTAAAATATTTTATTTATTTACTCATGAGAGACACACAGAGAAAGGCAGAGACATAGGCAGAGGGAGAAGCAGCCTCCTTGTGGGGAGCCTGATGCAGGACTCAATCCCAGGACCCTGGGATCACACTCTGAGCCAAAGGCAGATGCTCAACCACTGAGCTACCCACACGTTCCCTGCCTGACATATTTAAATACAAATCTAATTACAGTTGAGGAATAAGAGTTGTCTTTTACTTCACCAGGGCTTCTATGATGGCTTACTGCCCATAAATGACATTGGCTAAAGCTGAACCACTCTTGAATTTTGAAGAGTCAAAATTCAGCCATCCTAATTATTTTCCTCAACATTTTTGATGCTATCATTACCAAAGGAATATTATCACAGACAACTGTTCAAATATGTCCCCCATATTTAAGTCTGAACTTCTTTTTCTTATATATGGAATTCCAATTCACATCCCTCCACTCTGTCTGACTCCTCTAAAACCTTCCACGTTTTTTTCTTCTCCTCCCTGGTGTTACTGGCACCTCCCAATTTAGTAAACCAGTGAATTTAATTAATGAACTTCTCACTCTTCCTTCCAGATCATTAACAAAGGCATTAAATAAAAACAGTCCTAACACCTATCCCTGCATCTTTTTACTGGCTACCTCTTTCCCACTGTACACACCAGTGTACATTATCACCATTAATTTAAAATTCTTTAGCCAAAAGTAGTCACAGCTGGGTCTATGGTGTAAATTAAGCAGACTGTAAATGCATTAGTAAATTTCACATCATTTTGGTCTATCATCTTACAATAAAGAATAAAACTGGAGAAAATATGTCATACAGAAGAATTATATCTAAATTATAAGCCAATCTTTTTATTAATAACCATTATTAATCTAAGAAAAAATTATGGAAAAATTCTATCTTCTAGTCAACTTATTTTCTGTCAAATCTTAATCATGAACTGTGTTTTTTCCCTCCTCTTCAACACCCTATACTGGCCAGCTCTCATATCTTCCCATTCAAAATTCAGTCCTGGGAAAATATTTTAAAAACTCAAGAAATTTATCATGCCTATCATGTGCCTGGCACTGTTCTAGACATTGCACATAAAAAAGTAAACGAAAGAGTCAAAATACCTGTAATAAAAATTTATGTTCTAGAAATTAGCTACTAAATAAATACATAGTACATTAGATTGTGATGGCCAACGTAGAAAACTAAAGCAGGTTAAGAAATAACTGAAGTATCAGGTTAAGGTGGGGAAAGTGTTATCAGGTATCGTTGATAAAAAGGTTCTCTACTGATGTGACTTTGGAGCAGAGTGCCAAAGAAAGTGAGGTCATAAACCACATTGGTACTGGGGAAAAGGCATTCCACATTGGGAAAAAGCAAATATGCCTAGTCAGAACATAACTGAGTTCAAGAAGGGAGACCAGTGTAACAATAGGGCAGTAAAACAGCAGATGCGGGGGATGAGAGAAAGTCAGAACATTTAACAGGAACCTCGTTCACACAGAACTTTCTAAACCTGGTCAAGATTTAGGGTTTTATCCATATAGAAATCTATTTTGTATAAAGGAATAACATCATGTGACTTGAAATGTAAAAAGAATATTCTTCATCCTTGTTTCTATGACTGTCACGCATAAAACAATCACCTTGGAATCCTACTAATATGCAGATTCCAATTTATTGGGTGTGAGTGGAGTCCAAAATTCTGTATTTCTCACAGGCTTCCCACCCAGTCGTCGTGATATTGTTGGTCAGTGGGCCATACCTTAGAAACAATGCTCTACATCACACGTTCTCAAAGGATGGTCCTCAGACCACCAGCATTCACATTATCAAGGAACTTGGTAGAAATGCAAATTCTGTGGTTCCACTTACTGAATCCCAAGCTCTGGGAATGGAGCCCAGCAACATATATTTTAATAAGAGTTTCAGATAATTCTGATTCATGTTGCAATTGGAGAACCACAACTTGTATGATTATTATAAATATCCTATAGGGTAATAAGGATGGAAGCAAGAACAGTTAGGAACTATTAGGATAGGACAAGGCATTAGTAGCTTGAGTCAGGATAGTCTAGTGGATGTAATCAGAAGTGACTGAACTGTGGATATATTTTAAAGGCAGAGCCAACAGAATATGTTGAGACAGAAAGAAAGAGAGGGTGACCTTGAAGCTTTTGTTTCAATAATTTGAAGAATAGAGTTGCCATCTACGACTAAAAAGCTGTAGATAGAACATATCAAATACAGGAGAGAGTCAGGAATATGGTTTGGACTTAAGTGTGATGCACATGCTAGACATATCCAAGTTCAGATAGTGTGAGTAGGTATTGGTGAGAGGAGAAGTACTGCCAAGAAATAGGAAACTGACACTTGAATTCGAGAGTTGATAGCATTATAGCCAACAAATGAGACAACTTAGAAAAAAGTCCCCAAGTACTGTGATCTCTGGAGCATTCCGATTTTAGAGGAGCAAAGGAGCCTCACAAGGAACCATCGATCACATAGGAGAAATCAAGAAAAATAAATGAGGATGACAGTGCCTGCCATGGGAGCTGTTCCCTCTACAAAAAAACAAAATGTTTTTGACTTAAGGCAGTGCTTCTCAGGTTGTACATTTGAGGTGGAGAGGTATGGGGTTCAAGCCAGTGGACAGAGGTCCTGAAGTGATTACCACATAGGTCACTGCATGAATACAGCCAGTACCATCCTTTGTTCTGATGATTTGTTAAGACGTTATAACTAATGAAAAGGATGAGACACATGTATTTATCCACAGTTCACATGTCATCCATCTGAAGGACTTTCAGCCCCATATTTCATCCTTTCAAGGTACTAATTAAGAAACATTCTTAGGATGTGCCAAGCACACTGGAGTCATAGTATCTCCATCTCATACAGATTCACTATATATACTTGCTCTTCTCTTTACATGCCCTTCACCATGTGTGTTCTAGTAGTATACATTCAATAAATACATTTTTTAAAAAAATTGAATGTTTTAAAATGATAAAGTGATTTCACATAAATTGTCCCATTTAACCTTCAAACACCCTGTAATATAGGCCAGGTACATAAGTAACATTATCACTACTTTATAGCTGAGAAAAATAAGTTTCAAGGCCAAATATATAAATTAAGGAAAAAACTAAGGCTATAATCTTGGGACCCTTGAGTCCTAGGCCAGATATATCCAATCATATTCCACTGTTTCAAATAGGCTCCACACACAAATGGGAAGACCAAAGCCCAAGTCTAATTTTCTCCTAAAGCATCCACAGACATGATTTTAAATATGTTCTCATTTTACAACATCATTTCTTCATCAAATGAATGTAATAGAATTTACATTAGAAGCTACAAATTTAAGAAATAAATTATAACTTTTTAAAATATATATGTACATAATCATAATTAATTATATCACTATGAGGGAACAGTTCTAGCCAATTTGTCACCTCACAGAGGTGTTCTAAAGATTAAGCAGTTGAGTTATTTGGAGGCAAAAAGAATTATAAAAGTGCTAAGCATTGTTATTTCTCTATAAGATCAGTTTGGAGTTAAAAAGCAGTCATTGATCAGTAAAAATATTCTTAAAATTCCTAAAAATGATTTGCTCTACAGATACTTGTATTTCTGATTTGTTCTTGAAGATTACAAGTAGTGATCTCTTTGGTTATGATCTAATACACTGAATGGAAAAAAATTTGGTGAGATAATAGAAGTATTAGAGATGACAGTTTTATTTGATTGAAGGAAATATTTACATGTTATTTGCTTCATTAGGCTCTTCCTCCATCTCCAATACACAAACATTTAATTCATTATTATTTTCAGTATTTTTCATAATATACCAAAAATGTCATTTGACAAAAACCCTACCCTTAAGAGAAACAAAAATATATTCACCATATTAGGCAGCATTTAAAATGTTTAAGCATTTTTCTTGAATGTGTTTTTGTTAAAATAGCTTTCATTTTAAAATGTCAAAACTTATCAAAAAGCATTTAGCATTACTGTAGATATTTCACCTAGATATAAGGAAAGTTGCCTTTATATAACACATTTCTTAATGCATGTTGGTACCATTTAAGACCACTCTATATAAATATTTTCACACATCTTTCCTTTGGCTATATTTGCTTTCAATTCTACTTGTCTTACTTATCTGTGAGAATTCATTTTAAACACGTACATGTAGAAAAATAGATCAATGTTAGAGACTAAGATACTGACAACAGCAAATTTTGAGGTAAATTTTTATTAATATCAGGACTCTAAGAGAATACTCCATCATTTTGAATATAAATTTTAGAAGTTTAATCCCATATATACCTGATATGGAAGGCATAATGAATTTCATTGAGCACAGTAAATTAAACATACTATAATCAAGAACTTTCATGATCCAAGAAGAGTTGTGCATTTCTCTGATGTCAGAATCCTGTTTAGTTCACCAACTCATCATGCCGTTTGGGAAACTAATCAATGGTGAGTTAATTTGTTTAATAGATTTTGAATAAATGGTCTGCTGACTGATACCTTCCCTCCTCTGATTCCTTCTAAAAGGCAAAGCAGAGCAGTTTTGTGGAATATTAAATATATTTTCTAATGTCCTTCTTAAAAAAAAAAAAAACTTAAGTACGATATTTCTGGAAAAGGCAGGCACCAATAGAACAGTATTTTTTTTTTAATTGAGATCATACCAGTTCCTAAGTTTGGACAATTATCTGGCATTCCTTATATAGATTTACCAATTCAATATTTACTTTCTATATTATTTAAAATCATTGCCCACAATTGCTCCAGAGCAAAACAAAGCTCAAAAACTGAATATCTTGCTTATGTATTTTAGTTTCTGTTAACTGCTATTACAAAAAATTAGGGAAAATTTGTTTATACAGTATAAATATTGGCATATAAATGTCACTCTATGGTATATAATTAACGTAGAAAGGCATCATTTCTCTTTCTTCTCCCAAGTTTTTTTTTTAAATCTTCCATGTGTAGGAAGCACAAAGCAATTTGAAGACTACAGACTATGGAATCATTCAACCCAATAATCAAAATTGAGTTCTGCTTCATACTGAGTTTATACTTTTGAATATTAACATTCAGAGCTTCAGTTTCTCGGTTTTTAAAGGACAATAATAAAACTCACCTTACAAAGTAGATTTGAAAATTAGATAGTATGTACAAAGCTCCTACTAAAGTAATGTACTAGGGGATCCCTGGGTAGCTCAGAGGTTTGGCGCCTGCCTGTGGTCCAGGGAGCGATCCTGGAGACCCGGGATCGAATCTCACGTAGGCTCCCGGCGCATGGAGCCTGCTTCTCCCTCTGCCTGTGTCTCTGCCTCTCTCTCTCTCTCTCTCTCTCTCTCTCTCTGTGACTATCATAAATAAATAAAAATTAAAAAAATAAAATAAAATCAGGTTGTTTTAAAAATAAATAAATAATGTACTAGGTGGGCACTTAGCATACAATAGTCAGTACTCTTATTATTATCCTCTTGAAAGGGGAAGTGATAACTCAAGGTTCACTTAACCTGAAAGCACACAAACCTTCTCAAACACACCATTTATCAGTAGGTGTCACTGATTATTGAATTGAATATAAATACAGAACTTTCAGACAAAAGTGAGTAGTTGAGCAGGAACAGAGAATTACTGTAAATGAAAGAAGCAAATGCTTAACAGGAAATGCATTTACTATTTCCTATAATGTTGTCAGCCTGCTTCAAATAGATCAAAGATTTTTAAGTTCTGGATAAATCATTATTCAACACCTCTTTCCTTGATTAATGTATTTATAAGCTTAATGCAGTATTCATTGGCATAAGTCCACAGAGAAGTTTAAACATCTTCAGACACTAACTTTCTTTAATTCTGCCTGTATCTCTGTGGGGCAATACAGTTTCAGCATCATGGATCCCTTGCTACATGCACTATCTAAAATATTTAATATGTAGGTAATTTTTTTATCTTTTTCAAAACAAGATTTATGGTAGCAAAATACAGTTTGCATTTTCAGCATCTTGTTGCACTGCTGATTTAATGAAGTAATTGGATCCCTACCAGTTAAAGATGAAGTCATCCAAAGTCTCATCCATCTCTCAGGAGCTGCATACAGCATGGTGACTCCAACATCTCTATCTTCTCTGAGATTTTTTTTTTTTTTTTTGGTATGCTCCAAACTTATTTCTAGCTTCTACTGGAAAAATCAATTTGGATGAACTCCAAGTATTTCCCAGCCGACTGTCCGAAAGTGAATTCCTTACCTTTATCTAACAATTCCTCTTCCTGACTTCCTGTCATCAAACAATAACGCTGTGTAACCAATCACTCCAGCCAGACCTGGTATGTGCTAGCTACTCTTTCCTATTCATCTAAGTCACTAAAACAGGTGCATTCTACATCCTACTCTAGTTAGCTGTTGAATCTATTCTATTCTGTGGCCTTACTTCAAGCTCTCATTGTTTCTCTCCTTGATGATTTGCTCTCATTCTTTTTCATCATACTTTCAAATTGGTTACAGTAAATCCCTTTCTATTGTGGACATGTCCTTAGAAAAGTATTTCTTACAATGAACTTTGAGTTCTGGTTCTAGAAGTTGCTAATAGGTATCACATAAAAGGCAAGTTTTCTGACTAAATAAATGAGGAGTTAGCTTTAGTTAAAAAGGGAGGCTCTCTGTTAAGCTTGCCATGGCATTTAATGGGCTAATGTGCACGTTTAGGTGATTTTTAAGTAAAAAGTGTGTGCATCTGTGTGTGTGTGTGTGTGTGTGTGTGTATACATGTCATTTGGGGAAGGCAGGGTAATAGGCAAGATTAATATTCAATGAAACATGCTTCTGAAAGTTTGAAAAAATACAGCCTTGACCATACTAATTACACATCATGATGGGCTGACATAGTGTTTTTATTTTTTGCCTTCCTCTCTTCATCATGTCATGCCTAAATTAGTTTCTCTAACCCTAGACAGAGATCAATCCTCATAAGACTTACAAAGGATTTTTATTTTTAAAATACTAAGAAAATTACCTTCCTTAGAAGCAGATAACTGCTCCAACAGAAAGTTTGATTTAATACTTCTAAAATATGGGGTTCGGGAGGGCTGGAGTTAAAGAACATTGGCATCCAGAAAGAATTTACAGAAATAGTCCCTTAAAATATAAGTATACTTAAAAATATATTTTTTACAAATCTCATTTGAAAAAATAAATGGTAAATGTAAAGCTTAAGTAATTAAGAACCACTGTCTACTGAAGATAAACAAGAATAAAAATAAAAATATTTTACCCAACAGATAACAAAGTGAAGTCAGTGCAGAAAAAAGAATTGAATTCAATGTATGAGTGTTCAACTATGTATAACCATGTTAGCAACTGATTTCAAGGACTGAGACAGCCTAAAATGTAAACACTATTTCCCCAACTTCCCTTAATGTTCCCCCTCATGCTATTCCAACATCTATTTTGCGAGCACTAAAAGAGAAAGTCAAGGAAGTCGGTGATGCATTTGCAAATTTACAAAGACTCTAAAGTAGTGGGAAAATGCCAATCCTCTATGGCCAGAGAGATGTAGGCTTAAATATGTGTTGTGCCATCTGTTTGGACCAATCAGCGGATCTCTTTGAGTTCCGTTTTCCTTAGTACTAAGGAGAAAACAATACGAAATTTACCTGAATTTAAACAAGACAAAGGATGAAAAGCACCCCTGGCACAGTTATTAGTACCTAAGAGATATATTTTTTTTTAAGATTTTACTTATTTATTCATGAGAGACACAGAAAGAAAGAGAGGCAGAGACACAGGCAGAGGGAGAAGCAGGCTCCATGCAGGGAGTCAGATGTGGGACTCGATCCCAGGTCCCCAGGATCAGGCCCTGGGCTGAAGGCAGCGCGAAACCACTGAGCCACCCAGGGCTGCCCTACCTAAGAGATATTTTAAAAAGTGTTCTCTGAATCTTCTGATATTTATATCTTGGCATTAAATAAATCAATTAATTAAAGCAAAGAGCAAAGGAATAGGATAGCAAAAATTCTCAAAACATGTATACTATAATACTTTCTAAATTTCACACTACCCAGAATCAAGTTAGCGATGTGCTTAGTGTTGGATATTTTTTAAAAGCCATTCTTTTTTTTTTTTTTTCATAAAAGCAATAACCACACACTCCTTTAATTATTAGATTGTTTACAAGCTATGTGATTATATTTATGTCTTGAATATAACATTAATATTTTTTTAATATAACATTAATATTGCAAGTCTAATATTGAAGGAGAAAAACTTAATTATCTCTAAAACTCTTATATTTGTGCCATAATATTTATTCCAAGGGAAACACTGTAATTGTCTGATTTTGCAAAAGAAAAAAATTTCTTCATTCTTAAAGCCAATAATATCAAAAATAATCAACTGGACTAAAGTCTGTTGTTTCTGCTGATCAAGGTAAACAAAAAACAAAGGACCAGTTCTACATAATTAACATTTAACCTATTAATGTTAGTAAAAATTAAATGTCCAAGTATTTAAACAATTAAGGGCAAAACAACAGAACAGCTGAGAAAAAAAAATGAAAGTGGGGCACCTGAGTGGTTTAGTGGTTGAGCATCTGCCTTTGGCTCAGGTATTGATAGTGGGGTCCTGGGATCAAGTCTCACATCAGGCTCCCCACAAGGAGTCTGATTCTCCCTCTGCCTATGTCTCTGCCTCTTTCTGTGTCTCTCATGAATAAATATAATCGTTAAAAAAATAAAAATAAATAAAAAATAAAAAACACAGAACACAAAACAATGAAGTCCATATTAGTTTGGTGGCAAGACCATAGATTTTAGCTCCAGAGAGAGGTGGTTTAATTTCTGGCTATACCACATAGCAGCAAGGAGAGCTGAACCAAATTCATAAGCCTTTCCTAGTGTCTACTTTCTCAGTCACAAATGGTAGGTACTAAGATGTCTTCCCTGTGTGAGTGAAAATTTAAATGAAATAATGTATAAAGTTCTCATTGCATTGCCTGGTAGGTGAGGGCCAATTAATTACTATATCAAAAAAATATTTGAAATATGCTTCTCATACTTCAGTGAAAAATAATACTCTTTGTACTTCACTGATTTTTCATATATTCCCCAAATCCACTTTACTACTTAAAAACTTTTGTACTTAGTTCTAAAATACTGAATATAGTATTTCCATTCTGTTATTGCAGTTTTCCAAACCCAAGACATTGCTGCCACAGAGATAACAAGAATCTGAGACCCTATCCCTAAGACAAAGTTGACAAGTGACTTGTTTTTACCCATCTGATTAAGTTCAATACTTGACCTTTCTGGTTAGAAAAATGATTGACTCCTGATTTGGTATTTCTTGTGTATGTGGGCTCTAACCCTGTCTTCAGGCCTGAGGGAGTCAATCTATATGATTTTATAGACTGAGTAAGAGTGAAACAGTGTCTAGTACTGCCCAGTGAGCCAACTGGCCAATAGTCTAGTTACATATCAGTACCATCTGCAGGCATAGCTACCATATGTCCTGCTAATTAACAGGGCTGCATACTGTCTTTCCGTATTATAAATACACAGTTTGTGAAACCTTTTTTTCTACCCTTCATCTTTCTCCTCTTTTATATCCCTCTTTCAAGGGTAATAACTTCTTAAATGTTTTGTTTTTATAATATGGAAAAAAAATGTGGTGGCCTTATGTCAGTGATTTTTAATTTTTTACTTTATTCCTTAATTTTTTAAATTTAAAAAGACTATTTTAGTGTGAAAGTTGCATTTGTACTGCTGCCTGGTTAGTAACAAATTTACATAGGCACACATTAACCTCAGAGATTCTAAGGTCATATAAACATCAAGAGAAATGGTTCCTTCCTCAAAACTCAGCACTGCACGCTTGTTCTGAGTACTTGATTTGTAAGAATTCTTCCATTGATGAAGTAAATACAAATATCCTACATGAGATGAAGAAAAAGACAACTCCTGCTTCATTATGGAAAAGTTAATACCTTGGTTAGTTGATTAGATAACTTTTCTTAAGATAGTTGTTTGTTTCAACTTGCTATTCTACATTAAGAAGTGTTAAAAATTACATTTCTTTTTCTTTGGCAAATGCCAGGTAGAAGATAATTGATTGAAGTCATCAAGAGTTAACTCAATAGAATTTGTTTTGAAACAACGAGAATACATTATGTTAAAAAATGTGTATATATGCAATGTTTGATTGGAAACAATATTTTAAAGTGCTAAAAGTTGCCCAATTCAATACAAAATATCTAATCTACTTAATGTTTTGATCAAACACTTCCCAAATCAACTTTGCTATTTCTTTAAGTTTGATCATCTGTCTCCCTGCCTTGAAAGGCTCACAGGTTATTTCTCATATGGAGTTACCCACATGAGCCCATTCTCAGGAAAGCACAAACCTTCAAGGTCTTCCAGTGCTTGTGCATTCCCTTTGCCAAGGCCCTGATATGAAGCTGCATCTTCTCAGCCTCTTTCTCTTGCTTCTTCTGGAAGAATGGTAGAAGTTCAGGTGCCAGAGTGGGCAGTAAATAGGCCCACTAATTTTCATTGTATGTCAATGGGGCTTGCCTCATTTACTAAAAGCACCGGGTCCCCTCCCGGGTTTCCTCAAGTTTTCATTATATACTGCAGAATGACATTGACACAAAAGAAAGGGGGATCCTTTCAAATAAAGAGAGGTAACTTAGATTTTCCACTTCCTTAGGAAAAATCTCCTCCTGTTATGGTATTTTGTTCATTTTATGAAGTCAGTAGAATCACCAGGCCTACGTTAGCAATGTTTAAAAAAGTGATTTCTTTCAATATGCTTCTGCTGTTCTTTTCATGTTAAATACTGTAATTTGAAATCTCTTAATTTTTTTTTTTACTTTTTTCCCCTAATGTATGCATAGGAGTGATTATAGTTTATTTATGTGTACCAAATGGAAGACAAAATACTCAGAAAATTAAAAGGATATTAAATAGCTGCCTTAATCAGTTTTTCTCTGTACACAACTATACCAATATATTAATGGTGGATTTTAGAAAACTAATGTATATCCTTTAAATTTCCAATTCTAGAATTTTCAATTGTTTAATAATCCCCTTTATTCTCATTATTTCTCCTTTCACATGTTACCATTAAAGTTCATTTCTTTTGGAGCATTCCTAAGGAAGGATGCTGATATTCCTAAAGGATTATTCCTAAGGCATTCCAAAATCTTTGATAAGAATCCTTCGATAAAGTCTTGATATACTCTAAATTCTAATATCCTTTACTTGTACAATTTTTCATTAATCATCTGGGGAATGGATGGGCAGCCCGGTGGTGCAGCTGTTTAGCGCCGCCTGCAGCCCAGGGCATGATCCTGGAGACCCTGGATCGAGTCCCACATGAGGCTCTCTGCATGGTGCCTGCTTCTCCTTCTGCCTGTGTCTCTGCCTCTCTCTCTCTCTCTCTCTCTCTCTCTCTCTCTGTGTGTCTCTATGAATGAAAAAATAAAATCTTTTAAAAAATTTTAAAAAAAAGAAATTAACCATCTGTAATTGCAATAGGTTTTACTTCTACAGGTCAATTCAGGGTCTCCAGTATGTTTGGCTTTTAGAATTCATAACACATTCCAGTGTTTTTAACCTGTTAGTGGTCGTTCAAAACTCAGTTCCCAACTCAGGTCACAAACACAAGAGTATTTTACAGCCAGTCATTGTTAAACAGAAACACTGGGAAGGGCAGATATTGGTTTTCAGTTCATGCCATTCTAAGGAAGAGGTCTTTCTATTGATTTCTAGCCAACATGAGGTAGACATGTGGTTTCAAACAAGCAGATCTGGCAGGTGATAATCCACCTCCACTTCCTTTCTGGTTCAGTAAAGTGGGTAACAGATATATAACCAAGTGTTATAATTTCCACTGGGATGTCTCCTTGCTATCCACTTGAATTCATATTTGTTATAATAAGAGATATGGTTAGCAGTACATGACAGTACTTTGT
Organism: Canis lupus baileyi; assembly: GCF_048164855.1. NCBI lineage: Eukaryota > Metazoa > Chordata > Mammalia > Carnivora > Canidae > Canis > Canis lupus. Next base: position 44,888,138 of record NC_132847.1, on the reverse strand, counting down.
TCAGAGACATAGTTGCCACATTGATTGTCCAACAAGTCTCAACAGGAGAAGGAGAGACACCCAACTGACAGAAGAAAGCAAAGGTCAAGAGATTTTCTAACATTAAGATTTTTGCAGGATTATTTTCCCTATTAAAGCTTCACAAGATTTTCCTTGTGTTTTTACTCCAGAAAAGAGGAATTCTGCTTTTCTTTCCAGTGTTTTTTTTTTTTTCCTCTGTTGTTGTTAAGATTTCTTCATACAAACCAATGATTCTTTTCTGGGATAGATATGAAAAAAAAATTTTTAACCTACTTTATGGAGTCATTTTTATTCCCAAGTAAGTGCTAGATATCTGAAGAGACTTTTAAACAAATTCCATTTACTAACCTCCCAAGGGTGAATGTACAAGCTTACCTTCTGTATTTTCAGTAGTAATGCAGCTAAAACTAGAATTCTTCTCTCTCTTGCCCTCTAGTGAAGCTTGTCAATATAACATTGCTTATCCCTCATGACTCCTTCAGCAAGTTTACCCACTTGATGCAACTTCTGGGTCCTTTGTTAGGGCTTATTATTTATACACCACATGGCAGAGAGGAGTCCAAAATATAATGAATGAGATGGGAAGAAAAGAAGGGGGACTGTACAGTGTAAAAGCACTGACAGTTCAGGGAGGGGAAATCTGGTTGAAAGAAGCTGGTGTCACTCTTTGTTTCTATAAATACTGCTGCCTACTTAGGAAAAAATAAAAAAGACAAATCAAGAAATGTCTGCCTGAGTCCACTTTTAAGAATGAAGGAATAAAAGAGTATAAGCTGGCAGAGGACCAGAACTTTTTAACTCTCCTTGTTGCCACATATCCCACCACACCTATAGCAGACAAATTTCAGTTGCAGGATGTTATTTTTTTTAATAATAAATTTATTTTTTATTGGTGTTAAATTTGCCAACATACAGAATAACACCCAGTGCTCATCCCGTCAAGTGCCCACCTCAGTGCCCGCCACCCAGTCACCCCCACTCCCCGCCCTCCTCCCCTTCCACCACCCCTAGTTCGTTTCCCAGAGTTAGGAGTCTTCCATGTTCTGTCTCCCTTTCTGATATTTTCCACTTATTTTTCCTCCTTTCCCCTTTTTCAGGATGTTATTTTTTAAGAGGATTAAAAAGCAATGTGGATATAAAAATATTTTAAACAGGGTTAATTTTAAATAAAGGTAAATAAAATGAATGATTGTCACAGATTCATCTGCTTTTCTTGGATTTTTCACATATGTAATCTCTGTTCTCTTGTATTTATTTATTTTTTAAACATTTTTTTAATTTTTATTTATTTATGATAGTCACACAGAGAGAGAGAGAGAGGCAGAGACATAGGCAGAGGGAGAAGCAGGCTCCATGCACTGGGAGCCTGATGTAGGATTCGATCCCGGGTCTCCAGGATCGCGCCCTGGGCCAAAGGCAGGCACTAAATCGCTGCGCCACCCAGGGATCCCTGGTCTCTTGTATTTAAAATCTATAATCTTTAGGGCATTTCCAAAGTATATGAATATTCAATGACAACATGAAGATAGTTTATTAGCCTTAAAAGAAAAAATCCTACTGTAAATTAGGACGGCATTAGGTCTTTGTCTCATCTGTGTTCCAACTTAAATAACACTGACTACATTCCAATTGAATTAATATGAATAAAATACATGAGTTTATACAATAAAATAACATACACTTAAAACTAATGTTAGTAAAGAAAGTTGTGCTAAAGTAATTATGCTGTTAGCCATCTACTGCACATTGATTATCCATAATCTGTCTCATTTCCTGAAAATAGCTAAGTCAAAAGGTGGTACAAAACACAGACCACAAAATAACCATTTCAGGTGAATGGGAGCTTCAATTCTTAGGAGCATCTGTAGACTATCTACTAAATTCCAGTAGCTCCCCTACTCAAATGAAATTTTTGGAAGACCCAAAAATGTCCTTAGATTCTAACAAACATCTCTAAGGAGAATAGTATGGCAAAAACACAACCAAAAAACCTCCCAAACCTCCTCTGGTTGTGAACCACTAACCTGAATCAGTATTTTCACTTATGGTAATATCAAGAAATATAACAGTAATAAAAGGAATGCATCTTGAATGAACAGGACAGAGAAATTCTATAGTAGGCATTCTGTTTTTATTATCTCTAATCCTCTACACAATCCAAGGTGATGTTTTTATGCTATTTTATAGATAAGCGACCTAGAGTATGAGAAACTGTTTCAATAACATATAGTAATTGGAAAAGTCAAAAATTTAATCTAGGTCAGATAAATATCAAAGCCAGTATTTTTCCACTACCTGCTTTTTAATAGTTAATGCTTTTCAATCCTACTACCAAACATTATGATGCCCTTCAACTCTAGAAAATAAACAATACCTGGTCTTATCACTGTTATTTTGAAGAAAACAATCTAAGCAATTTCAATTGACTTATCCAAAGTCATACAGTAATAGAAAAGTTTAACATTTTGTCCTGATTATATCCAAATATATCAGCAATTACCCAAATATCTGAGGTACAACATTAATCAGGAGGCAGAGAGTGCTTCCTATTTAACTGATCCCATTCAATGCACTAATACCCAAATCCAGAAGCTAATGTAGGACATACTTACACTGCAAATAAAATGATCAGTGTAAGGAGCTTAAAATAAAACATGATCCCAACATTTTTATGTAAAAATATTCCATCACCTCTGCTTCATGACCCAGAATTTGTGATGTAAATAATTTACAATAATATAGGTGAGATATCACCTGGTTGTGTGGACCAGAGATAAATTTAGGTTCAAAACAAGTGGCAAAACCCATAATGAGCTGCAGAGTAGAAAGGTTCTTATAACCAAAGAAAGGCACACTCGATTTCCAACTTTTTTCTTTGACACTGTCTCCTGCCTAGCCCCAGTAAATGGCAATATTTGCATTTGTATATAGGAAACATCCACATATTTAAGAATCAGCTTTTTTATTTGTAGTTGTTGCAATCATGTATGATAATAAACAGCAAATGCACACTTGTTCATTGTATTATGTTATAAACAATTCAGGTAATAGAAACTTGTCTCTATGTAGCATTCACCTTATATTTTGCATTGGCCCAAATAACACAGCATTATTATTTATTCATTTATTTACACTCATCAAAGATTTACTGAGCATCAACTGTATCTTAAATAACCTGTTAAGTGATCAGGCTTAGAAGAGCAAGCCTAGGTTCTTACCCATAAGCAGACTATTGTATTTATTCCAGGCTTTATATTTTTCAAATACTTTCACTATGTAATTGTTCCAGTCCTCACAGCAACCAAAGTGAGAAAGTCAGGAATGGGATGAATTATTGTGCAGAGATATATGGTAATGAGTATCTTTCCTATCACATTAGCCTGTGTTTCCACTGTATATAGGAAACATCTTTACTTGACTACTGACCCAGAAATAAGGATTTGCTCCTAGAATGTGTCTGATATGAACAGGGACACAGATGAGACAAAGACCAAATGTCACTATAATTAATACTATGATTTTAATTTTTTTGAGGGAAAACTATCTTTATGTTTCCATTGAGCAACTATCCATCTGCACTGACCTATGGACTGTGAACTATAAATATCCAGGGATTAAGATGACACACATGAAATCAAAGGAGAACAGAAGACTCATTACTCACATGGGTTTTAGATATCCCTCCTGCTATACCAATGAATGCTTCTTCAAAATATAGAGACACAAAGTAACATACATCTTAAAAATGAACATGTATGCGTACACACATACACACACCTTTAATGCAATGAAGTTTATTGATTTTCATCCCTGTATGGCTTATTATTCAAATCAACTGCAGAACAAGAAAGAACAGAGTTTCTAAAGGCCACATTTCATTCATTCAGTACATCTAAATTAGTTCGTATTAAATAGGAGGCATGCTAATACACCTATCTTAGAATTTCTCAATGAGTGGAAAACCTTAACAATTATGTAGTCTAATTGTTTTGAATAATTTTAGCCATGTGACATGTATGCACAATAATTGCTCAAAGGAAATCTTACATGAAACAAACACAACAAACAATACCAAAATCTCACTGAGAATAGTGGCTCCCTGGCCTACATTCTCCCCTTGCCCACCACCCCATTATCTATAAGGGGTCTGAAATATCCCTCATTTTCAAGGAAGCACTATCTGAATATCACTGATTCTAGTCCTGACCTCTCACTTTATAAGGAAACATAATGATGCTCTGAGAAGTGTTATGACTTACCCAATGTCATTCACTAGCTACATAGACCATGATTTAAAGCCACCTCTCTATATTAATAAAACTGCCAACTTATTTACTCCATTTCAAACCTGTTATTGGGGATTGTATGTCTACCAGGTAACTTCTGAGAATGCCTTGCATCTCACCAGAGACCAAATGAAACTAGTCAGAATTATGACAATCTTCCATTTTCCTTCACATTTAATTTCAAGTGTGTCCCAGGTCTAGAATTGGCCTAAAAGTTGTTGCTTCAAAGTTTAAGTACTCACTAGTGGATCCAGGGAAAGTACTAATACCAGAAAGATCTCAGAATATGATCACTTTCCCTTACATCATCTTTTATATGAGCCATTATTTCTCTCATTATTTTAAGGTGGGTTTATTCAACTGACACAAATATTAAGGTGACTCACACTAGAGAGGATATATCACTGCAGAGGAACAGACATCTACTTAGCAAAAGAAAGGACACATACCTACACAAACACATAAATATATACATAACAGCCAACCAAGACACAATTTCACCATGTATTCCACAATTTTGATGTATTTATTTTAGCCCTTTCGTTGCTTTTTGATTGCTTGTTTATAGGCAAACCTCCAAAACTAAAAATAGATGTATAGAAAGTAAAAATGAAATTCAGGATACTCAGGAAAGCATTTTCTTAGAGGAAGAGAAAAAAATGCTTGCTAGGAGGTTACATCCTGACATACTATAAAACTGATACTTTACAAACTATTAATAACAACAAAGCAGGTTATGGAGTGAAAATTCAATTCTTTTTACTGCTACAGGATGTTGTGAGTTGCTGCCATTGTGCAGAAAAGAAAGCCTCATGCATGTCCATGTGAAGCTTACATGTTTTTCCAATTAATTTAAGTTCTCTTCTGCAAGTTTATTATATCAACAGTTAGACATATATTTTCTTTCCCAACATTAATGTTAAGTGTTTTAAAGCCCTCTAAAAGAATAATTTCTCATTAAAGCTAGGAGATCAAACTCAGACCAAATTCTATACCAGCCAGGAAATATAGTTGTTTTAGACCCAGCACTAAACTAGGTGGATAAACAAAAGCCCAATTGTTCCTTAATACCCAAGAGGGAAAAAATATGAGAGAGAGAGAGAGAGAGAGAGAAAGAGAGAAAGGGGTGGAGAGAGAGAGTGTGTGTAGCAGGGGGAGGGAAAGGGGGAAAAAAGGCAATTAAGCTAATGCAAGTTAGGTGTCACAAGGTTATAGATATTTCAAGAGCTGAGCAATTTACCGTCTGGAAAAGGAGAAGAGCTCTTGCATAAAATGTCCCCCAGTTCAGATTTATTATGCTTTTAGTTGTGTTATATGTGATACAATTAGCAGGAGGTGCCAATAAGGCGTTCTCTCAAGGACGTGGTCATCCCGTGCCATCTGTTATTAATTGCATTGTCCTTTCCACATCCAGCTAGAGGGGAAAAAGTTCTCTGAGAAACACCTGCAAATTCTCACTGCACAATGACTAGAATTTAAAAATACTTAAACAAAGAAGGAAGGATAGGTCAGATCTCTAAAAACTGCCCACCCTGAGTTGACAAAGAAAGAAAAATGTATAACGGACCCTGATGCAATAGAATTCTGTTTCTGGGATTGTTTTTTCTGTCATTGTAGTCTGCTACCTTAATAGCTTTTCAGGTAACATAATACACCACATAAATGAAAATGAATGATTAGAACATTCTCCTAGAAATACAGCCAGCCTCTATACGGTTTATTGAAAATTTAGATGTTTAAACAGATTTTTGTTTTTTTTTACAAAATCAGAAAACAAAGATAATAAAAACTGGGAGCTTTTGTTTTTCTAGATTTTGGCATTTAGGGTGATTCATATCAGTTTAAGATTCAAGTTCTGAAAATTAAAATTCCTATAAATATGCAAATACTTTCTCAATTTGGCACCTATATTCATAGATATAATTTCAAAATATGAATCATTAAAGAATGCTATTAAAATATAAATAGCTATTAAAACAATTTAAGCTAATTTCAGAAACACTAACTTACTTTTAACCATCTGTGCTGCCTGTTCTTTTTTCTGATTTCCACTCGACTTGCATCTTTTGAAGCAGGCAACTGCTACAGCCAGCCTTGTTTTCTGTTCTCTTGTTTGAACAGGAATGAATACTCCCAATGCTACAGGGTGAAGCTCTAAAGCACTTCACGGGAATGTTTTAAAACTACTTTATGACCAGTATTTCAAAACATTTTTTACTAATAGTATTGAAATTCTTTAGAGAGGATAGGTGAGGAAGTATTTTGAAGTAAATGAATGCTTTTTAAATGATACTTTCCTGGAAGAAAAACAAAAAATGTTATGTAGCCTAAATACCTACAGTTTGCTTGACAGTTAAATTACCTACCTCATCGTGTGCATCTAGTTTTATCAAATTCAACTAAATTCTATTTACTGAGATGTGGCAAAGCAAAATAAAAGCTTCCTCAAAAGAGTGTTGAGAGCTATGGCTAATACAAGAAAACATAAAAACAGGAAAATATTTTTCTTTGCACAAGGTTTCAAATACTAAATTAGGAAAGTCCTCTATGTCCATAATATATTGTTATATTAAAATCTGCAGTAAAATTAATTTCATGCATCAAAAAATCAAATATGAAAAGATTATTCAGAAATTTAGTTACAATTGATTCATTTTATTGAAAGAAATAATTCCCTTGCACCAGCAACCTCAGAAACTGCTCACTTTTGTGTGCTAAGCATACTTTTCTATTTGAGCATATTGATTATCTTCTCTTATTTATTGGTTCTTTTATGATATGCTTCACTTTGCTCTCATTTTAAAAAATATCCATTGGGCTGAAATAATTCTCATCATTTATTTCACTTTTTAAAAATTTAAAGCATGTGATTTGAAGGTTATATTATTAAATTAATTCAAAGATCTAGAATACTAATCTCCCAATGAATATGACAGATGTAAAAGCTCCCATTCTCATGATCTGTATATTAGATATATTTAATCAAACTTCATACCAAAACTGCTTATATTGTCTTTCTTTCAGAAAGACTGTATCCATTTCCTTATTATTAAAAGATTAATGATATCAAAATATTGCATGATGAACACATTGCTTGAGTCAGTAACTACATTAATGCTGTCTGAACAATCATTTTTACTGGCATGAACCCTATAAATATCAATCAAAATATCAAACCACTGAATTTCCTCCTTTCTTTTGCTTTCATACTTGTATCATGTTGCTACTTGGTCTTACTTTTGTTGATAGCAGAACCAAGCAAGTAACACTAGGGTCCCAGAAGTGAATTAGTATAGACTGAATATGAATCTCTACTATGGGAAGATTCATACTAAAGCAAAGATAGGATAAATTGGTCCCTTAAGAACCTAGCCTTTAGGTCAGTCTTCAGTCATGGGGTACCAGATCTGAGAACACCCACTGAAAAAGATATATGTTTCAGTCAACACAATTCAATATGACTGTCAAAAAGGCTAATGCAATCCTTTTTTTTTTAAGACTATTTATTTATTCATGAGAGACACAGAAAGAGAGAGAGGCAGAGACACAGGCAGAGGGAGAAGCAGGTTCCCTGCAAGGAGCCCATGTGGGACTCGATCCCAGATCCCAGGATCAGGACTTGAGCCAAAGGTAGACACACTCAACCACCGAGCCATCCAGGTGTCCAGCCAATGCAGTCTTAAATAGTATTCACAAAGGTGGTAAAGACCCTTGACATATGCAAATTCAGTATCTTTACATTAGCAATTCATGTATATGACCAGGGAGGTACATGATATGTATTAATTTAAATAGCAATAGCAACACTCATTTCATAATTAAAAGTTAAATGATTTACTTAAAGCCCCACTCTAGATTGAAATCCTATTTGATATAGAGAAGCCTAATCAACCACCCAAATTCTACTTCTTAGGGAGATTCTTTTAAAACATTTGGTGAAATTTAAGGTTTGAGCTATGTCTTTCAAGAATACCAAGGTTTATATTATGGTGTCCAGAAAAAGGCAGAAATTATAGCAGGAAAGTGCAGGGGTGAGAGCTCAATTTTTCCTGTCAGAAAAGACAAAGGTTTCAGATCCAGCTCTCCCAGTAACTAGATCCAAGTCCTTAGGCTAGTGATATAAAAAGTCTATACCAGCGTTTCTAAATATAAGAAATTATAGTAATGAAATCTGCCTTACAAGTGTTCTGGAAAAAAAAGGAGAACTAAATCATCTACAGCCTTCCACATAACAAGTGATAAATTCTTGTTAGCTAGGGTGATAATAAAGTAAGTCATTATTAATAGTCCACCTGGGCACTAGTCAGATCTTTCTGTAGTCTCTATTATGTTCTGGACATAGTATATACAAGGAGAAACTTATAAATCAGAACAACTGAAAAATTATATCAAGAAAATCAAGTCAGTTGAGAAAAATAAATGTTTCACTTGTATAGAAGTCTATGTAAAATAGTGGTAATTCCTGTAATCAAAGGCATAGTGTTATTAATGGTGGAATGTAAACCAACTCTGAAGGTCCAAGATTAAAGCAAGCACCGATGAGAAAAAGTTAAGTGCATTCAAATGTCATCTTAATTTAAGGAAAATCTTTTGCAGGACAATATTAATCCATCTGTACAAATTAGAGGCCTATCATAGTAAGAGTGAATATTAAATAACTGCCTTGAATCTTTATTCTTCCAAAAATGCTGTGGACATTTTCTATTCATTCATTCACTCACTCATTTAATGAATGTATACTAACAAAAGGCCCAAGGCTAGCTGGACATTACATAAGCTTAATATTTCTAAAATATTAAACAATATTTGTTGTACAATGTTCACAATATCCCTAATTACTATACACATTTTAAAAGTGTGGAATCTTAGATACAAAAAGTTTTAAGTACCAAACCACCCTTTGCCCAAAGTAAATTTTAACAGACAGATATATTTTATTGGAACAAGCAAACAAAAAATCCTTGTCTAAAAGTTAACAGTTATCTGGGCAATCATAACAAAAATACCATTTTTCCTAGCTCCAATCTGTATGAATGCTCATAGCTAATTTTTATTTTCTTCTGATTTAGTTTTGCCTTCCTACTGCCATAGGCAGGAGATGTGTACTACAGAAATATTTTTTGGTGTTAAGCAAAATTTTAATATAAAACCATCTTGTTTAAAAAAAAAAGTTTTTGAAAAAAATTTTCCAAGGTTGTGGTAAAATGCCATTTTTCTGCCTAACTGCACAAAATGTCTTGATCATGTTGTTCATGGCTTCAGAGACTTCATCATAAATATGAAGCAAGCAATGTATATTAGACCCTCAAAAGTTTTGAGAAGGTTTCCTGAATTTTCAAGGCTTTGATGATTTTCTACTGGATTTTGCAGTTGAAGCAAAGTGGAAATAAAGTGGATTTAATTGAACATTTGTCCAATATACGGAAAGCTCCCAGTGTTCTTGCTTTTCCAATTGATCCATTTTCTGAATCTCTGTGGCCACCTCACTGCACTCCTGCCCCTTTTGTTATAATACATAGGTTACAAAACTTTTCATGCTTCCTTTGTTTGCTCTGGGCACATTCTTTTTCCTTCTGTACCCTACTTAAAACTTGAAGCCAATTTAAATCCACTGGAGAAAGAGAATGAAAGAAATGTCTATGTTTGAAAACTTTTGAGAATCTTCTGATTTTTCTTTCTTTCCTTTTTTTTTTTTTCTTTTTTTTTGGTTTACAGTTTTGGATTCACAAATATTCCAGACATTTGTGGGATAAATCTGTAAGTTCTTGCCTTTCTCTCCAAAAACGAAAATGCCCTTTTGATGTGGTTTCATGATCTAGACTGAGACTGGTATCCATAAAAGGAGGACATAAAAATTAACCCCTGACTTTAAATTAGTGCAAGTATCTACATGTGCCTTTAAAAAAAAAAAAAAAAAAAAAAAAAAAAAGGAACAACCACAGATAGAATGCCTCTGTTCCAAATGAGAAGATTGTTTAAGGACAAGGTAAGGACTCACACAGAAGAAGAAAAAGAGATCAATCAGTCCATTAACATAGAAGGAGCAAGTGAAATAATGTGCTACAGTGAATGTGCCACAAGGGAACAGAGGGGAAGGCCTCCCTGTTAACACCGAACAGAGCAAGCAGCTTGACACCAGAAATACACTGAGATGAACAGAAATGAAATAGATCATGTCCCTACTCCTAACCTTAACCATACACAAAACCCTAATCATAATTCCTTACACAATAACCCCTCATTCTAACCCCGACAGAAATGTCAGCTTCCTGAATTGGAACACTGATTTCCCAAACAGATGTCAGACATTAGCCACTGGCCTTAGCTGCCATCAATATTAATCAGCTCATCTTAACATTAGCACAACATATGCATCTTAAGGTTGAACTTGTGCTACTATTATCTAGGAGGACAATTATTAGCAAATTCAAATAATCAGGATGATGTCAGCACATATCTTGTCAATTACAATATCTTTATAAAAAAAACAGAGGTCTCCTTGCTTTTTATTAAAGACATTATTGCTGCTTAGAATTTATATGCTTGATTTACCCAAGTAGGTGGTAAAAACTTGTGAAACATTTCTTTCCCTCCATCAGTAAGACAAGAGACTTCTTTAAGCTATTGCGTTTTATTATCAATAGGCTCTTATTTTACTAATGGTTATTATTTATGTATACAGATGTATAAAAACTGCAGCAAGAATATGTTGGTTGTTGTTTTTTCTATGTTCATGATGGTTGTTTTTTTTCTACCATTTTGTTATAGTTGTACAACTATTACACATAACTACACATAAATATTGTTCTAAAAACTTTTAAATAAAATGATTTTAGGGAAAAATTGAATCATCTGTGGCACAAAAGTAGAATTTTTTTTTTCTTAATTCTGCCACCAAAATGGTCTAAATTCTACCTTTCATCTGGTGTAGCATTTCTGAGTCTACATCAGAGGGGTCTATCAAACCCTCTAAATTTTGTGCTTCTCCTTCTCTTCATACACCACCACATATAACTTCATAGACAATTAAGCATTTACAAGCACTTTTGTGATTATTGCTGCTAAGGGCAACGATGAACACAGTAAATTATTTCCTTTCATGATGCAACATGAGTCAGATCCTGGTGCTATTCTCAGACACACCCCTTAGTAGCTGGACTAAATAAAGAGCCCTTGTTATTTGGAAGTTCAAAATTAATGGAATCACAATTACATTCATTTTCACAATAAACATGTACCAAATGCCTACTATGTGCTATATACTGCCCTAGACTACGAGGATACATCATTTATCAGGATAAACAAAGCTCCTGCCTTGAAGGGCTTAGTCTATAGACAGAGCACAACTTAAAGATAAATGTAGCTCTGATATCTAGCATTTAGAATATCAGTTCCCCATATTTCAGGTTAAATGTTGATTAGGAATAATGTAAGGAAGAGGTAGGTAGGAGGCATGTGGACAAAGCTTTCATCATGGAGAGCAAAAAAGAAAGGGGCTCATAGCTCAGAATGGAAAGGAAAAAAATAGGATAGTAAGATAATGATGGTAAATTAAGAAGGTATATCATGAGAACTTTTCCAGTGTCAGAGGAATGTGATCCAATCAGAACAAGATTTTGAAATAAAATGAAGGTCAAATTATAAAGAAAGGACAGAGTGAGGAGGCTTCGAGGTTCTCTGCAACAGGGAAGTTTTGGGCCTCCCATGGTTTTCACTTATGTTTAAAATGCAGCCTCAATTATCAGGGTGATAATTGAGAATTGGATTCATCCATAAGCATTGCAAGAGTCATTAAGAATGGCCATAGTCACAGGATGGTAGCAATACTAATTTTGGTCCTATGAATACAGCAAAAGCTAATGGGCTATCTATAGAGTGTGTCACCTTACATCTGTGGACTAAGAATTTTTAGAATTGAAGTAGACACAACATGGCTTTGGTACTGCTTCATTTTGTTTCCTTTGTATAAGAATTTAATTTCAAAGTAGAATACATAGGTGGTCAGAGAAAGGGAACTTTGGGATTCTCTAGGCTGTAAGAAATCATAGACATATATAACACTGTACCAATTCATTACACACTTGCCAGTGAATTTTCTATTCCTGTGGTATTTTCACTTAAGAACATGCATAATATTTATGAATTTTTTTAACTCCCAAACCTGTAACCTTCCCCAGAGGGAATCCCTAGGAAGGGTATGATTTCTCTGAAGAGAATTTGCCTGTTCTTATAAATGTTTTGATGTATCAAACATATACTAACAAGCACATATCTAAAAAAGGCAGATTTTGTAAGTCATGCTGGATCATATGGACATTAGTCAATAGGCCTAAATCAAACTAGAATTCCCAAGTTCTTTAAAAACAATAGAGAATAATCTAATGTACTTTTTGTGTTAAGTGCACATTCATCATGCCAATGTTCTCATAAAAGTGCCAGATTGAAGATGCTAAGTAATTCAAATCTTTTGAGAGGGACTAGAGGAATATTCAGACCTATTTCTGCTTTCTACATCTTTTATCAGCATATTTCAGGATCACTTGTGTATATGTTTTCAAGATTGCAAGAATACAGTTACCTGAATTCAAAAAAAAAAAGGGGGCTATTTTCTAAGAATTAAAGCAGACCAATTGTAGAGAGCCAGGACATATAAAAGGTGACTCTTTTTAAAAGGCTTTATTTATTCATTTGAGAGAGAGAGAACACAAGCAAGGAGGAGAGGCAGAAAGCAAAGTAAAAGTAAACCCCCCACTGAGCAGGGAACTCAATGTGGGGCTTGATCCCAGGACCCCAGTATCATGACCTGAGAGGAAGGCAGACACTTAACTGAACCACCCAGGAGCCCTGAAGGATCACTTCTTAATTCACCATGACATATTTAGAAATCACAATAAGAAAAATACTGCTTTGACTTTCCATTTTCTCAGGATAAAGAGAAAAGAATCATTCCCAAATACTTATCATTGTTACAGGAGAGTGATCCATATACCCTACAAATAAATAACATAATATTCTCTGGAAAGAATTAAATGTAAACAGTCTTCCAAATCCAGTAATTTTAACTAAGAGTAATACTAATGGAACCAAAGTTTTAAATGTCATCTGTCTCTCTGCACATGCCACTTGGTGAGATCAGCAGACAAGTCTGACATGCTTCCCAACTTACGTCTGTATTTTTCTATCTTTTGGATTGGAAACATATAGACTCTGTTGAACAGACACCTAAATATTACAAAATTATTCCTTTTTGAAGCATTCATTGATTTATTCAATACATATTTATTGAGTACTAATTATGTGCCTGGCACTGGGCTAGACCATGGGTATGAACTGTGAGTTAGATAGCCACACATCCTCTCTTTGTAGAGGTTACAGTCTACTTATCACAGTTAAAAAATCCTATTTCTAATTGAACATGGTTGGATGCCTACATGAATTTATTTCATCTCTCTACCCAGGCTTCACCAAAGTGATGGTAAATTATTATAAACCAAAGGATAGAAAATAAGAGAAAACAGCAGACAAGTTATTTCTACTTGTTAAAAGGAAGAAAGCATATGGAGAAGGGATAACTGACTCACAAGAACAGAAGAAATAATACCGTAAATGCCTATGGGGTTTGTGAAGCCATAGGTCCCACTGTCTCCCCTTGAAGGAGAGGATCTAGACTCATGATTATTGACCCAGTTGAGGGCAGATTTTAGAAAGAGGGCTGCAAGCAGAGAAATGAGCTAAAAAGCTACATTTTCGAATGGCAGCATATTTGTCTTTCCCTAACCTCTTCACAATATTGGCAGCCATGCATAAGCCTTCTCACTGATCTTAACGCACCATCCAACCAACACATACCCAGGAGGTGTACTGCAAGACTATTTGAGAAGAAACTGAATGGCACTTGGGAAACAAAAGAATAAGAAGTCTCATACTGAAATTCGAGTGCCCTCAATAAAAAGGCTGGTCCCACAAGCTCCCATTCTACCGAATTTTTTTGTCCTTTTTTTTTTTTTTTTTTACAGAAACTAAATGTTTATTCAGAATTTCATTCACCTTCCTTTAATTTGCAGTATGTGCTCTGTGACAACAAAAAAGTGAATTATCAAATTTCAATTGTAAACACTGACTTACTAGGCTAATATATTTCTTAATCACTATGTACGTATTGTGTTTTTATTTAAGAGAAACATGGAGAGAGGCAGAGACACAGGAAGAGGGAGAAGGAGGCTCCCTGCAAGGAACCTGATGCAGGACTTGATCCTGGACTCTGGGATTACAGCCTGAGCCTAAAGCAGCCGCTCAACCACTGAACCACCCAGGGGTCCCTGTAAATTTTCCTCCACATTCCTATTGTCTACCTCAGGTCTGAGATGCTGCCTGCCTTCTGGCACTTTTCCTCTATGCAGGCTCTTCAGCATTGAATAGCTTCTCAAAGGTCAAATCTAACCCAAGGTAAGTAGTCAGGATCCAGTTCATCTTTACAAAATGCTATGCTGGGTCTCGTTGAGTGGCTAGTGGATTTTGGAATAATTACAGGAATAATCAACCTCATTTGCCTCAGATAGGGGATCCTATGATATCACCTATGGATGTAGTTTCTGAAAGTCACCATCAAATGCCTCCTTTTTGAGAATGTACTAAAAATGTATATATGTCTGTTTTAGTCACCCTAGGCAGGGGTATCTTTGGAAGGGAGTAGTTTGTATGTTTGTTTCTCGTTAAGAATGAAATGTGTAGGGCAGCCCCGGTGGCCCAGCGGTTTAGCGCCGCTTTTGGCCCAGGGCGTGACCTTGGAGACCAAGGATGAGTCCCACATCGGGCTCCCTGCACGGAGCCTGCTTCTCCCTCTGTCTGTGTCTCTGCCTCTCTCTCTCCTTCTCATTGTGTGTGTGTGTGTGTGTGTGTGTGTGTGTGTTTTGTAAATAAAAAAAAAGAATGAAATGTGTAAATTAGTACAATCATTCTGAAAGTCATTTTTAAGTGGGTTTAGAAAGGCAGTCCAGCATTCAACTACTTAAGTTGGATAAATGCACACCTTCTCACCAATTCTCCTCCTCCAAATATAGCCAAGAAAAAAATGTAAACTAAGAGAAATTACAAAATGTTCATAGCAGCATTTTTTGTGATAGTTCTAAAACAGAAACAGCCTGCCCATCAATATTAAAGACATCATCATATATTCATATAACGCAATAGTACAATGAAAATGAATTGTAGTGACTCAAAACAAAAAAATAGCATGTAAAAAAATCAGACGAAACATTCTTATGATTCCATTTATATAGTCTTTGAAACCAGACAAAAGTATAATAGTGTTTGTAGATATATACTTTAGCAGTAAAATTTTGAATAAAAGTAACTTGTTTTCACAAAAGTCAGGATAGAGATTACCTTTTAGAGAAAAACAGATGAGAAGAGGCACAATGGAAGCTTCTAAGCGCTAAAGAGTTTTTATTTCTTAATAGTTTATCTGGCTATTTACTTAGTCATAATTCATTAACCTGTATCAGGGGGACATTTTTCTATAAGTATGTTTTATTCCACACCCCAAAAAAGCACTTTAAAATATGATTCCATATGCTCATTTTTCTTGTTTCATTTGAAGATTAAAGAGAGTATAATAAATATTTGTGATTCTTAAGAACTTTTTTTGAATCAGAAAAGCAAATGAAATATAACCTCTGGTTACTTCTATGTGGTTATGTAAGGGTTAGCCTCTGCCAATATATTTTATTCCACAGTGCAACTACCACCATTGATTATTTCAAAATACATAGTTATGCTTATTATGACTCCTCTGAAAGGTGAAATATCAAAATTATTGCTCCCATGTCAGTAAGTCTATGCTACTTTTTCCTCATAGTATACACAATTCTCAAAAAGAGGTATTATTAGATCATATGATGTATCATATAAGGGAGAAGTAATTTGTTTCATAAAAATATTGTGTTAATATTTAATATTGTTATGGACTACCATAACAATGGTGCTCATTTTGCATTGACTGGGAAGAACCAAAATCTGTTTCTTTATGGACAGTTAAGAAAATATGTCCTATGTTACCTGTCTGATGTAGTCCTATTACTATTTTTATTCACTTCTAATAAAGGGAAAAATGCATATGTGTATATATTCTATTAAATACAAGGATATAGCTATTCTATTCAGGAATATAAATGACAATTTATATTCACAACTGTTGGGGTTCCGGGGTGGCTCAGTTGGTTAAGTGACTGCCTTGGGTTCAGGTCATAATCTCTGGGTCATGGGATCAAGTGCTGCATCAGAATCCCTGCTCAGCAGGGAATCGGCCTCTCCCTCTCCATCTGCCCCTCCCCTCTGCTAGTGCTCTCTCTCTCTCTCTCAAATGAATAAATAGAGTCTTTAAAAATAAAAAAATAAATTCATAATTTAATTTTAAATTCCAAAGGGAAGATATTTTCAAACTTTTTTCAAATACATTGTCTATACAAATATGAATTATTTTTAGAGTTGTTTCTAGATTTCTCAAAGTATTTAACATGATTTAAAAGATAAGTGTTCAATAAATGTTTTCTTATCAAGATATAATAAGCATCACAAATCAATGCAAACTTGGTAAAAGTATAGTTTGTCATTGAGAAACATGAACTTATGACATTTTAAAAGATTATAGGTTTATTATTTAAGTCAACTAATGTGAGAATGACAATAATAACCAACAAAAATGCATCATTGGTATATAAGTAGAGGCTTATAAAAGCAGAAAACTGAACACTTAGGATAAATATGACTCTAACAATAGGAAATTTCAGGTCAATTTTAGGCTAGGCGATAATAGGCAAATGCTTATATGAAATATGAATTATTGGTGCTTGAATTAATATTTTGTCTCATCAAGGAATGTATTCCTCATCATCACAGAATTTGGTTACAATCTATATCTAGTATAAAAAACACAATGCATAAAAATGTTTTACTCTGAGCCAGTAACGTAATTATTAAGTAATTAAACAACAGGCATTTATAGATGGTAATTATTTCTATTTAAATAAACACAGCCCTTAGTAAATACACACACACATAAACTTATAGTTTATATACACTGTAAGCTAAACATCATAAGAAGTTTGCCTGATTCAAGTTAATATCCCTAACTAGAAATAATTCAATGAAAATTAACTTTTTTTTTCTTATTAAGTTAAGGAGAAAACCTCCAACAAAGTGATGAATATTTTCTTGACTAGAATTATTATTCTTGGTAATGAGCAGTGTTCTATGAAAATGAGGATTTAATATGTAACCAATTAGCAAAAAAATTAAGCCAATTACCAAACACAATTTTCCATGTTAAACATTAATTAAATTCTGTAGTATTTTTAATAAATGTAATATAGAAAAAGTGAATTAAAAGAAAGTTCAATTTAACCTATTAATCAAAATAGTGTTTATCATTTTATATCAATATATTTTTATCAGAAAAGTATTATACATGATAAATTACTTATGCATTATTTTAAGGGCTAATTTACAATTTGGAATTCTAATCATATTTTATGCAGCAGAGAAATAGATGTTTTGTAATTAATGTCTAGTTGACACACAACCAAATACTATATGGAATAATATGGTAGAAAGGAGATCATTCAAGTTCATTCGTTCATGTTAGTAACAATCTAATAGAATTATAGAAATCAGGGTAAGCACCAAGGATAATGTTTTTGTAACAATGGATATGAATGTAGCCATATATATACATGTTCATAATATGGACATAGAAAATCACATATATACATTGAAAGTAGCCTGTGAAAATAGGTTTAAGAAAACTGTCATCTGAATCAGTGGTTCTCAATTCTGACCATTAGAAACAACTGGGGAGTTTAAATGGAGTGGGCCACATCCCAGGTTTTCTGCTTCAGCTGATCTCTAGGAGGGCCTGGTGAATTGATATATTTCCGAAGCCCCATCTCACATTTTCTAATTCATAGGATAAAGATTTATTCATTGTGTATCAGTTGCTTGTCTCTAGTCCAATAAGCTGGAATGTAGGGCAGCCTCCCTCTCTCATTTGCCCCCTCAACAGGAGTTGTGAGAAAAGGGTGTCAGGAAGGCAGACATGAGGATGTCTGCTACGGTACCAAAAGCAGCCGTCAGCTTACCTGTGTGCCAGAAAAGTAAACATATAAAAGACAACATAGGAGAAACACAGACTTGATTGGTAACAGCTCAAGTAAACTAGGAGAATAAACCTGGATACCATCCCTGCTTTTAAAGTAACTAGACAGGTGACCTCCAAGCAATCCCTACATCACCTCAACACCTTCATGTAGAAAATGGGGCTCCAGTGATTGCTATAATGATGGCCACCTGAGAATCCCATTGATTCTACAATCCCAGGGCAAAGAAAGATAAAAATGTTACTAAGCTGATGACTTTTCACAAGGAGGAAAGTGAAGCTCTGTGGGTATAAAAGTACAAGAGAAAGTGACTTCTGTCAACTTGCTTTCCGACAACTTCATAACTGTGTCACAATAGGAATGAAAGAACAGTATTTTGGAGGAGAGAGGCTTTGATTTGAGAAAGCATACACATTTCATTTGATAGCTCAATGATCTAAATCTTCACTAGCAACCTTAGTGTTGTGTACCTGTCAATTTTAATTTAATTCCTAGTAGTGAGTTGGCTTTTGGCAGATTTGAACCACTTTAAAAATTACTAGCTTCTACAAGGAGATGAATGACAATTGTGCTGTTCTAAAACTAAATTAGTATGGAAAAATGCCTGGTTTTACTAAAGTAAGAAGAAAATAATCAAAAATTGGATTGACTTAATACACAATGGGAATGTTATTGGAGACATTTTCTTCGAAACTAATCAAGAGCATTCAAATGCCATGCAATACTTTGCTAATTAAAAACTTCAGGGGAACCCTGGGTGGCGCAGCGGTTTAGCACCTGCCTTTGGCCCAGAGCGCGATCCTGGAGACCTGGGATCGAATCCCACGTCGGGCTCCCGGTGCATGGAGCCTGCTTCTCCCTCTGCCTATGTCTCTGCCTCTCTCTCTCTCTGTGTGTGACTATCATAAATAAAAAAAAAAAAAAAAATTTTAAAAAAAACTTCAGGGACAGGAATTATAATAGGACAAGATCTACCCATAGTTGGCAGAAGGAGCATTAGAAGTGAAAAGGAGTAGGTGGGGGATGACTAGAAACAATTTGAATCAATTAAGACTGAATGAATATTTAAATCCTACTAAAGTGCTAATATTTTGGAATAATCAATAAAGAATCACTTATTGAATAGATAAGGAATATATTTACAAAAGAATAATAACTTGATAATTTCTGGAATTTAAGAAATGATAGAAGTGAGAGAGGAGATGGTAAAATATTGTAAAGATTATATTGGTAATTTCCTTGAATGGAAGATAAATACATAATTTAATGAAGATTTCAATATGGAGACAGAAGTAGAAATGAGTCAATTATGAGCAACAAAAGACTTCACTTTTTACTGTTTTTGTTCTTTGAAACTTTATACTACATTATCTTTCATATCTGAAATGTGTATGAAGCATAAACTAAGGTATTTATATTAAGTACCCCTAGTTTATTCTGAGGCTAGTAATTCAGTTATTTTATTTGCCTTTTATTTGTGTTGAACTTTATGGGTTATCTATTTTTAGATGGCTGGACTTATGTTTTTATTTTAAGGAAACAAAAAGTACTTAAAATTAAAATTCGAGTTTCATATATATTGTTAATAGACATATTTGTAAATTAGGTGAATCTGCTACAGTAAGAGGTAAAATATAGTTCTTGGTATTCAAATGTAATCAATACTAAATATTATTGATACAAATCTTACCAAAGAGGTTAAAACATTATGCCAATTTGCACTATAAAAATTCAGAGGCACCTATATATGGCATTTGAGCAGGAAAACATTTAAATAGAACCTGATTAAATTTTCTTTATGAAAATTTTAATGGAGTTAATTAATGGAGTATAATTCAAAGCAAACCACTTGCTGAGCAACATACTCTTATAGCTCTTATTTCTAAAAAAACAGAGAAAAAATATAATTGACCATTCTTACCTAATTACAAGCAGACTATAAATATTATAGCCAGCCAGTGGCTTATTAGATAGGTATTATTTGTAAAAAAAAAAAGGTTGTCCTGTCAAATTATCATCAAGATACGCAAGGCAGGTTAATCTAGTGAGGAATTAAGTATAATAGGAAAATGACTTGCACGTGAAGAGTGAAGAATGGTGGCTTTCCCTATTCCAAGGTCATGAGCATATTATCGTCTATTACCTTCTAAAAGATTTAAATCTAAAAACTACCTGGATTTTTGCATTTGGTATCATATTTTACTATATTCATATAGAAATGCCATTGTCCTACCATAATTTATTAAAAAGATTAACCTTTTCCCGCTGTTCAACAGTACCAACTTTGTAACCAAATGTCCACAAAAATATGAGGTTTTCTCTGGACTATTTCTTTTATTTTCCAATTCTTGTGACAATATTAGTGTCTTAATTACAGTAATATTATAATAATTCTTAACAGCTGACAGAGAAATTCCTTCCTAACTATTCTTCTAGTATCTTTGTTATTTTGGGACCTTTTATTTCTATGTAAATCTTATACTCAATCTCAAACACCACTCCCTTGAAAAAATAAACAGAATTTTAGGATTTGGATTGGGATAATATAGACCTTTTCAATACTGAATCTTTTAATGTATGAATATGCATTTTCTTTCTTTCTCTTGACACTACCTTTACAATTTTCTATGTAGAAGTCTTACATATGTTTCATTGTATTTATTCCAATATATTTCACATTACTTACGCTATTTAAATGTATTCTTTTTATTTCATTTTACAGATTCTTACTGTTACTATTTAGAAACACACTTGCCAAACTCACCTGTTAATTCTGATTGTTTAGATTCTTTGGGGTTTCGTATGTATAATCATATTAAATGCAAATAATTACAATTTCATAGTTTCTTTCCCAATATCTACATTATTTCTTTTTTTGCATCTTAATAAACTGTGTAGACTTCCAATCAATGTCATGTAGGAGAGGAGATGGTGAACATGTGATCAGATTTAAAAAGAAAAGCTTTTAATAATTCTTCATTATTACCATGTTATTTGCTGAAGGTCTTTGGAGAGACCCTGTCTCAGATTAAGGAAATTTCTTTTTACTCTTAGCTTTATTTTAATGAATGAATATTAAATTTTATTGAAAGCTTTTTGTTCTGTGACTATTGAGCAGGTCATGTG
Source organism: Canis lupus baileyi (assembly GCF_048164855.1). NCBI lineage: Eukaryota > Metazoa > Chordata > Mammalia > Carnivora > Canidae > Canis > Canis lupus. Next base: position 44,866,552 of record NC_132847.1, on the reverse strand, counting down.
ATTTCTCTCCTTTATTAATGTGGTGAATTCTAATTTCATTTAGAATTTTTGTTTCAGGGTTTGTGATTAAGCTGTACTCAATGATATTATCTAATTTTACTGTCAAGTTTATGCTGATCTCACAAAACAAGTTGAAAAGTGTTCCATCTTTTAGTAAAATTCACCCACTTGAGATGGGAATGTTTGTGTCTTTGTGTACGAAAGTTAAGGATACATTAAAGTTCCATAATTAGATTTTCTATTTTTATGTTAATTTTAACAATTTTAGTTTACTAAAAATGTGTTCATTTCCTCAGCATTTTTCAATACATGGTCATAAAGTTGCTCATAGTATCTTACTATCTTTTCAGTCTCCAGATCTATAGTAATGTTCTCTTTTTGATGTTTAGGCCTTTAATTTATTTTACCAGGGGCTTACCAATTCCATTCATTGTTAAAAATATTCTCATTTGCTAATCCTCTCTATTGTTATATTATTCTATTAATTTCTACCCTTTTGGGCTCCTGGGTGGCTAGATCAATTACATGTCTGCCTTCGGCTCAGGTCATGATCCCAGGGTCCTGGAATGGAGCCCCACATGAGCCTCCTTGCTCAGTGGGGAGTTTGCTTTTCCCTCTCCCTCCCCCTGCTTGTGCTAGCACTCTCCCATTCTCTTTCTCTTTCTCTCAAATAACAAAATCTTTAAACAAAAATTTTCAATCCTTTTATTTCTTTCATATGGTTTTGTTTAAATATAGTTTACTAGTCTTTTTCTAATTTCTTAAGGAAACTTAGTAGTCCTTAGTAATTTTTTTCAATCTTTTTCCCTTTAATATATACTTTTAAGTCTATAAGAGACCCTCTAAGCATGACTTTTCCTGCATCATACAAGTTTTGTAGTATTTTTACCATCTTTTAGTACAAAATCTTTTCTAATACCCATTGAAATTTGTTATTTGACCCATGAGCCATAAAGTTTGGGGTTTACAAGATGTAATGGTCTCAAGAGCATTAGTAAGTGTTCTAACATTTCTGCAAATATGACTTTAGCCATATTTCTCTTCTCTTTTTCAGATTCCAATTACATACATACCTACAGATCTACAAACTTTATACTATATTCTCTAGATGTCATAACTATTTTTGTTTTTCCTCTTTAACTTTCAGCTTTGTTTTGAATAATTCACCTATTCATATTACCTATGTCTACTAGTTGATAAACTCAACTTTTCTAAATATTTTTAATTTCAGATTTTTAACATTCTTTTATAGTTATTTGATAAAATTTTAGTCTTGATTTTTTAATCTTTTTGAATATAGTATAGCATTTCAGAGTCTGTATCAAACATCCATTATCTAAGGATCTCTTTCTTTATTGCTTCTGCTTGTTATCATTCAGGTTGTTTTATTCACTTATCTGCCTTGTCATTTTATGTTTTATCTCAGACCTTGTATTTGAAAAATAATTTCTTGAAATAATGTAAGAACTTGAATAGTGTTATCTCCTTCCAGAGAGGATTTACATTTGCATTTGCCAGGCTCCTAGGGACACTAATAATCTCAGATTGCCTTAGTTGAATCTGAAGCAGAGAAATTGTTTAATGCTAGACTTCAGACTCTGAGGGCTGCCCTACTTGTCCACTGAGACTGACTTCTATGGTGAAGCTCTTTGAAATTCCACCTCAAAGCACAAACATATTAGTGAGACCACTTTAGGCCCTGAATTCCAATTTTGTGCCTACACACTCATGAGCCTTACAAAAGTGCTTTATAGATTCTCATGAGTGTTACCTCTTGACAAAATCCAAATGCATTACTAGGACAAATTCCAGGCTCATATCTCCAGATTTCTGTCTTCTCCCTAATCTTAGCTCTAGAAATCTTAAAAATATTGTTAGATCTTTGGTATCTTCAAACATATATACTTTATATGTTTTTCAGTTTTTTCAGCTATCTTCTGTGAGAGTTATCTTCTGAATTCTCAAAAATATTAATCATTAAACCATTTTGGAAAGTTCTTGTGTACCAGGCTGAGGAAATTAAAGTTAATCCTCTAGGCATTGAGAAGCCACAATATGGCCTACAATTTTTTGAGAAATTTATATAAAGTATATACAAAAAGTGGTTTCAGAAAGGACCAGCGGTAGCAACTGTATGTTGTAATCATCAACAAATGGTCTAGGTGGTGGGTATAAAAGAGAGGACTGCAATCAACACTCCAGAATGAGATGCTACAGATTTTAGAAATAGATGGAGTGAAATAAAAAAATTTTGAGTCTTTGTAGCAAGGAGAATGTAAAATCAAGAGAGGTAATAAGCATGTGGGGAATTGACACTGTAATATTTATTATAAATAACTATTTTTAATATATTATGTTTATAATACAAGTGTAAAATTCTCTGGAGATATGTCAGCAAGCAATTGGAAAAGAGAATTTGGAGGTAGATCCCAAGATCTGGAAATTATTACCTTAGAGACAAGAGCTGAAATCATGGAAATAGAAAAGAACCTAGTTTTAGCTCCAGCCCTGTTCCTAAACAATCACAGAACAATTTGCCACAATAATGAAAGTTTAAAAAGTGGACAACGTTATCCTCATTCCTGACTTAACTATGAAGCAAAATTTATAACTTTTGATCCAGAAATAATGTTTTCTTTAGCATACCTGAGAAAATAAAAATCAATATTCCTATTGTACAGATTCTGAATAATAGGAAAAAATTATATTTCAAACCATATCATTAATTCAGTGTTGTGAGACTACATAGTTTTGGGATCATAGTCTATAATGCCTTATAATACCTTTTCCATCTGCATTTGGCTTTATAACTTTATTTTTTAAGATTTTATTTATTCATGGGAGACACAGAGAGTGGCAGAGACATAGGCAGAGGGAGAAGCAGATTTCCTATGGGGAGCCCGATGCAGGACTTGATCCCAGGACCACAGGATCATGCTCTGAGCTGAAGGCAGATACTCAACCACTGAGCCACCCAGGCATCCCTGGTTTTATAACTTTAAAAACAGCATTCAACAAACAAGAGATCTCCATTTCCTCTGAAGAGCTCTATCTCTCTTTCATGGAATGACTGCTATTTCAATGACACCTTGTTTTTAAATGATGTAACTGAGTTTCGCAGTGGTTAAGAAACCTTGTTCAATGTCATTAATTGATGTGAATGTCAGCCCCTCAACCTATAAGTGTATGTACTTTCTACAATATGATCATAAGGGTAATGAGAGGATAGTAAACATTAATCAAACAATTAAGATTTGCTAGGGACTTTGTGCATTTTATCCATTCTATCTTTTCAAATAATAAAATGAAGTAGCCATGATTAACTTCTTTATCTCTAGATAAAGAAAATAAAACTTCAAAAACTTTACCAAAAGAGATCAAGTAACCTGTTTAAGTTTACACATTAAGAAAGAGAAACAAATTAGCATTCAAATCATGAACTGAACGACTGCAAAGCTTAAACTCCTCTAGTGATTTAGTTTAATAAAAATGTAAACTGGTAAAAATAACGGAAGAGAATTAAAGAGTATAACTGTGGGGATAACATTTTGAAAACTGTATATTCTGTTTATATGCATTATTTTTCATGTATATTCACATATATGGTATATATCAAATAAATTTTATATACAGTGGCACAATTAAACTCCAGAGTGTACATACATATCCTTGGATCAGTTGAGTGACACAATTCTAAAAGCAAATATAAACATTTCACGATAACAAAGTACCATTTATGGCTAGAAAACTGAGTTTTCATTTAAAATTTAATCTAATTCAACGAGCAACTATGGAAAGATTTTCCTTGTGCCAGACACTGCACTAAGCAATGGAGAAATAAAGATGAATAAAAACTTACATATAGGCAGAGAAGAGGTATGCATGCAACGTGTAAGTGCAACTTACAGTACTCTGGGAGCACAGAATTACTGAGAGAGAGAAAAAAAAAAAACCCTCTAGGGTGGGGGATGAGATTTGAACCACACTTTAAAGCTGCCAATAGGTTTACCTATAGAGTATATGAAGTGGTCATCTAAACAAAGGAGATAATATGAGCAAAGGCATGAATGCCTACATATGCACAGCATCCTGTAGGGAGTGTTCACAGGTCCAGGCCCATCAACTATGAGAAGCTTGTAGGACCTCTTATTGCCTGGTTTAAACTGCGGGATGAAATATATAGTAAAAAACAAGAAAATATGCATAAAGGGCAGGAGAAAAATACATCTACTTCAACTTAACTGTAAGTCTCACTTCTTTCAATCCTCTTAAATTTCAAATTCAACCTATACTTATATACTCAACAACAGGCAAGAATGGGCAAACCAATCCTCTAATTTTCCATGTTCATATTATAAAATTAGCAGATTGGTGTTTCTGATTCTTAAATACTCTTCTCTTCCTAATATCTGATAGCAACTTATTGTTCTTTCTCAAAGCTGATAACAAATGAGAGTGTTCATCTGCCTATTTAAGAACCCCAACTCATCTTTGGATTGCACAATGACACTTAGTAAATACATTTTCCCTAGGCTCCATCCTCAGTTTCAACTCTCTACTCTTCCATTTCAGATAGATCTACAGTGGTTTGGAGGCCTGTGTGTTTCTCTTTCCTTTATCCTCTGAGTTTACTTTGGAGGATAAATCACAGTTTCTCATGCCTTATGGCAGTATGTCATTATAAAATATTTCATACCTGATGACCTTTGAGCATTTCTTATTCAAAGATTCATGAAAGCTTAGCATGAGGTACGTCTAATGATCCCTGTGTAAACATACTGAAAGCTCCCTCCTACAAAGGCACAGGCAGGTGGAAGACATATTTTAGACACTCTGTCTTCAATCTAAGCGTCACTGGCAGTGCCTGACAGGTCTCATTTGCTAAATAAAGTACAATGTGTCAATTTGAAATAAATGTAAATTATCACCTTTCTTCCTTGTTAATTAAGGTCTGATTAATGCAATACAAGCAGTTGTTGAGAGTACAGTAAGAGAATGGCTTTTGTTGCAAAAACAAAACAAAAATCCTCAGATATAAATAATGGTCTGTCTCTGCCATTGAACTTTGGGTTAGAAAGGTTACTTGCAATGATTTGTTCAGTTGGAACATGGACAGATGTTCACATCTCAGCTTCTTAATAAATGAATCCCAAGAAGTGGATAGCAAAAGGCACTGATGCTTTAGAGGTAAGACTTAACTGTGAAATGACCTATACTTTTGATAAATCATGAAGGGCAAAATTCTAGGTTCGGGTTTACGAAGAAATATCCAAGAAATCTAACTCAAAACCTATGCATGTCATTTAAGAATTGTTTTGGTATGCTAACAAGATGTATTTTCACAGAGACCACCTTTTTCTAGAGGTCTAATAAATGATGTATGTGTGAGTGAAGGTAAAAGAGTCACTGTTAGAAAGTAAGGCTCAATATAAAAGGAGAATCATTAGATGAGAAAACTTAATTCATTATAATCTGGAATCTCACTTGGTTAGTTTTGTAATCCTAAAGCTTAATAAGCATACAAAAATGCTGAGTCAGGGAATTTTTAGAAGTAAAGGGAATGTGGACATTTCATAGCATAACTATTTGAGATTACAAAAGACATAGTTATTTACATAAAGAACACAACTAGTTAATGGCACAGTCCAGGTATAGAACATGCTTCCACATTCACAAGTATAGTGTTCTTTCTAACTTATTCCTAATCAGTACTTCCCTCTTTTATAAATTTTCTCTATATTGATTTTCTAAAATAACACTGTTGAAAAACTATGGAAATAGTTTAATCTTTTGTTAAAGATTCATATATGAATCTATCAGATCATTTTCTTAAACAGGAAGTTTTAAATGCATGTTAAAATGTTCCTTATTCATTAATATTGTTTTCTTGGATGAAAAAGTGATTTTTAAAAAACAAAATATTATCTGTAATTTCACATTAACAAGATTTGCTTGCTCACTTTTTCTCTATATATTTCATATAATTTCTAGGAATTATGACTATGTAATTATGATTACAGAAGCAGCAGAGCCAGGTTTTAAAATTCAGATCTGTTTGAATTCAAAGCTGATAAAGCAAATGACCTTACTTCAATTAAAATGGATCATACTTTTGAACAATGAGAAATTTATTTATTCATCTCATCAACCAATAGGGCTCTAATATCAGAATTATGAAAAGGCTCTGAAGTTCTGGAAAATAGTTGCAATGTTAGACATTCTTTAAAGTGTAAGTATTATAACACTCTCCAGAAATATCAAAGAGACCCCAACTACATTCCTTGTATGGTTTCCTTAAAGCCATCAGAGGTGGTGAACACAAACAATTGTTGTCATAGGTTCCACAAAGAGATATGTATAAGATGATGTTGACACTATTTTGAGTCTTCCATTTAATTTGGTTCCTTACTGTTAGGGCCATAGATATAAGATGGTAAAGAGGTCATAGATTCAGAATCTGCTCAACTTAGAAGCTGATTCTTTTTCTATAATGGCATCAGACTCGACAAGTAAGAAAAAGATTAGTGTCTTTAAAGTACCTATTAATACTGACATTTGGAATTGGTAGAGATTTTATCCAATGAGCCTGAAAAACTTATAACTCAATGGAGTGACTACCAGAGAATATTTTGAGTAACTCAGTGGTATATTCAATAAATTCATCCTATGCCTACCCTTAAGAACCATTTGGAAAAACAGCAAGGTGCTCTGAAAAGAGTAAGAAGTTCTGATGATGTACTGATTCAAAATCCACTTCTACCATTCATAAACAGTCCTCAAAAAAAAATTCCTAGAGAAAAGGACACTAAAAATTGCCTGAGATTTTGCATTTATTACCATTTTTTTTTAATTCTTTATTTATTTATGATAGTCACACAGAGAGAGAGAGAGAGAGAGAGAGGCAGAGACATAGGCAGAGGGAGAAGCAGGCTCCATACACTGGGAGCCCGACGTGGGATTCGATCCCGGGTCTCCAGGATCGCGCCCTGGGCCAAAGGCAGGCACCAAACCGCTGCGCCACCCAGGGATCCCGCATTTATTACCATTTTTAAGGCCCTAAAACACCTTGTGAGACTGGTAGTGTTATTCAGATTTTAACAATACTACTATAAAATTCAAATGAAGTTTAATAAATCCAGTTGAGGCATTTGAGAAGGAAGATACTAACAGTTCAGGGCCTGTCCCCTGGGAAAATTATTTATTAGGACTGTCTTTGCAAAAGAGAAACAATACTATGTAATTTTTAAGATTGTTATAGGACTAAATTTTTAAAATGCTAATGTCAATAATAAATGTTCACATCCTTCTTCTCTTCCTCAACCCACACTTAAATCCACTTACCTCGACATAATGTGCATTCCAGTAATCATTAGATATGTCAAGTGAATTGTCTCTCCCTGAAGACAGAAGGTTAGAAATTGTGAAGATATTAAGTCAAGAGGTAGGAAAAACAAAGAAATGTTTCCTAGTAGTCAATAATTCTGTACTGAGGAGCTAAAACACAGAGGTGTGAGATAGTCTCATGGAGAAGAAACAAAAAAAAAAAAATGTAGGTTGGTTTTTATCAATATGCTAGGCTTCTTTTCAAATATGCATTTCACATTCTAAATTTATTAATAAACAAATAACAGTAGCTTAGTAAGTATCAACTATGTGGAAAATATTCTTTAAAAGAGCAAAACAACAGAACAGAATGATGACCCTTTAGAAGAGGAAAAAACAAATGTCTATCCTACTTTTCTCACTGGGAGTACCTTCTCTACCAAAGCAGGGGGGTGAAGCTCACAGAGAATCACAGTTTTGTTGGGATAAGGAAGAAACGATTAAACCTGATGGAATCTGTGAGCGGAACAGTGGAGAAGAGAAAGTTAGTGAGGGAGAAGATCATGAAAAACTTCACAGAGGTTAACTACATGTCATTTGCCAATGTCTGGGTTGCAGATGTCTGAGTCAAAATTCTACAATGACATAGATCACTACTACAGAGTCTAAAAACATTAAAAGGATAAGGCAGTTTTATAGACAACTTTATAACAAGAAATTTAACAATTTAGATAAAATAGATAATTCTTTGAAAAATAGAACTTAGCAAAACTGACATAAAAAGAAATGAAAAATGTTAATATTTCTGTATCTACTTTTTAAATTTACTTTCTTTTAGGGAGAAAAGATAAATATTTTAATTTGTTTACAAAACAAATATGTTCATAATATTTCTCTAAGTTATGGATATGTCTAGAGACAAAGTTTCCTTCAATCTGGAAGAGCAAACATGAGGGGATCAGCAATGTTTTGAACAAGAGTCGTTCAGGGGGATCCCTGGGTAGCTCAGCAGTTTAGCACCTGCCTTCGACCCAGAGCGTGATCCTGGAGTCCCGGGATCGAGTCCCACGTCAGGCTCCCTGCATGGAGCCTGCTTCTCCCTCTGCCTGTGTCTCTGCCTCTCATGTCTCTCATGAATAAATGAGCAAGAGTCGTTCAAAACAGCCATCATTGTCCTTCATTTATTCAGTTCCATGTTCCATTTGGTCTGTTTAAATGCAGCTTTTTCATTAGTTCTGGCAATTCATACTGTAGTTTTATGATCTCAGGGAGACCAGTAACCGGTAATTGTCAAAAGTCCTTTTAGTGAATCTACTGGAAGCTGGACCATATTTAGGCAAGAGCATCAGAACAACACTGGCAAATGACAGGGTGGTCAACAATGGACGTGGTTAAAGACCCGATAAGAGTTCATTATAATGCAGTCGAGAAGAAAATTTGATTATTTTTGGTAACACACAGCATTTTAACAATTCAAATGTCGAGTGATGGCACTGTACCAGGACATGTTACAACTTTAGAATTTAATTTCATTTTTGGAACACCAACAGCATTCGCGCACCCAATATAATCTAAGAAGGTTTATCATTATTTGTTTGACAGTGCTTCTCATGTGACTTCACATTGCAGGTAAACTACATAAATTAGTCAAGAGACTCTCTTCAGGGTTTGACTTTCTGGGAATCTGTTGAAAATCAATGAACAAACAAGCAAACAGCCAAACAACCAACCAACATCTCAGAAGGTTTCAAGGCACATGCCTACAAAGGATCATGGATCATTACAACACTGAAAACTTCAGTATGTGTTTTGCCAAGGTGGCCCTAGGAGATTCTACAGGAGGTATTTTTAAATTTAATTTCTAATCAAATCCTTTTTTCTTTCCATAAAGAAAAAACTAAGTCCACATATTTTCACAGGTGAATTCTTCCCAACAATTAAAGAATTAACAAACAGTAAAATTTCACTAATTCTTAAAAATATAGTGGACATAGTATATTCTATCTTGGCTTTTATGAGCTAATCCTAATTCTGATACCAAAAACTGAAAAATAAAATATCAGAAAAAGCAATTATACTTTGACCTCACTCTTGAAAATAGTCTAAAAATCATTAAATTATGAAAAATTCATATCTGGTAATGTACAAATGAGATCTAGTCCTCTATGAAATGAAGTTTATTCCAGGTATGTCAGGTTAGAGTAACATTCAAAACTCAATTTTTTTCACTTTTTTAACAGAATAAAGAAGAAAAAAACATGATTGATTAGAATAGTTATCTACTGCTAACATTATACTTAATGGTGAGAATTTGAATGCTTCCCCCTCAAATCAGAACAAGGCAAGAATTTCTGCTCTTGCCACTAATCAATATTGTATTTGAAATCTTAACCAGGTAAAGAAAGCAAGATAAAGAAATAAAAGATAAGCAAATTTGGAAGAATTAAAATAGTCTCTATTCATAGATGATGATGTGATCATCTATATGGAAAATCCTAAGGAATCTATAGAACAAATATCATAACTAATCAAGAGTACAGTATTTAAAGACCATATTTTTACAAATAGACTTTTACATATTATCAGCAAACTGGGTGATAAAATTTTAAATGGCACTTAGTATTAATAAAAAATTTCTACCATTTAGAAATAATAGGACCTTTATCTTAAAACTACAAAACTAGGGGTTCTTGGGTGGCTCATTTGGTTAATCACCTGACTCTTCAGTTTGGTGCAGATCATAATCTGTGTCACAAGATAAAGCCCCACATTGGGCTGTATGTTCAGCACAGAGTCTGCTTGGACTCTTCTCTCTCCTTTCCTTCTACCCTGCCCCTACCCTGTACTTTTTCTCTCTAAACGAATAAATAAAATCTTTTAAAACTACATAACTAAATAAACAAATGAAAAGACTTGTCCTGTTAACTGGTTAGAAGACTCAACATTTACAAACAAACAAGCAAACAAAATTGACATATGCCACAACATGTGTGAACCTGAAACATTATGCTCAGCAAAAGAAACCAGATACAAAAGAGCACATAATGTGTGATTGTGTTTAGATAAAATTCAGTAAAAGAAAACACTAACCTATGGTGATGGATCAGACCTGTGGCCAAAGGGCACAAAGGAATTTTCTAAAGAAATGCAAATATTCATACCTCGACTGAAGGATAGTAGACAATGTACACTTGAGACGTTTATGTAGACATGCATATGTAAAAATTATACAGTTAAGATCTGAACTGTTTCCAATTCTGTGTTCAGTCAAGTCATTTTGGTAGCTTGAAATTGGCCATAATGGAAGTATCTACACATGGAAATCTATAAATACCACAAATCAAGTTTTCATTTTATCAAACCACTGTCAAGATCCCTGTCTAGGTGATTGCTATCATAACAAATAAAATCCTGAGACTTTTGACGTCCAGCTACCATAGAGACTGAGCAAAAGAAAAATGTTGTCTGCAGCAAATGAGAGAAAAGAAATGAAAGAGATGTTTAAAGAGAACCAAAGATAAGAGACTGAACAAGATATCCAACAACACTGGAAAAAGCATGGCATCACCTACAGAAAGAGGATGAACAGGGAATTCCAGTTAAGGACTGGCCAGCGGCTGTCTTTCTTAACTCCCTGAAATACCTCTGAAGACCCAGTAGAAGGTGAATCTCACAGACTGATAACATTCCTGGCAGAAGAAAGTTATCAAATGCCATTGACTGTAAGACCCAAGCAGCTAATTTCATTTTGGTCATTTTCTTCACAGCATCTATCATTATCTGGTATAATGCCATGCATTTTTTATTTTAACACTGTCACCCCATCAACGGAATTAGAAGGAGGGCAGGATCTTTGTCACATTTTTAACTAAAGTAATGCCAGAACCTAGACAATATCTAGGACATTATAGGTGGACAATAAATATCAGTGGAATGAATCAATAAATGAGGGGGGAAAATAGTATTCTTACATGGAAGAGGTGAGGTTTTAAGTGTTCTGTATCCAACAGGTCAGTGACTAGAGAAGGGAGTTTGGTCTTTGATAAGGCATTCAATTACTTTCCTGTTGACTCCAAGAGATAGATAGGGTAAGCCGGCTGGAGATGCACAGGTGACAGCTGACTCTACGTTGGACTTTCCAGGGATGAACACATAGATGTGCGATATAAATGATGGGTATTCTCTAAAGGGGGCTTTACACCAACTTTTTGTTATTTTACTTGTTCTTTTATACTTAAAGAGAGCTTTGGGAGACCCATATCCACTCAAGCCTAAGTTTTTTGTCTTGTTTAATTAAAAGAGAAAACATTTTGAGCACACAATGATGTGAGAAAATAGCTATCAAGTGATTCGTGAAAGGAAATTTTTAACAACAAAGGAGCAAGCATACACACTCATGGAATTACTCATTTTCAGTGAACTCTGGAGAAAACAGACTACAAGAGAATTGCTAGTGCTGCCAATTTGACCTTATGCCAAAGCAGTGAGATCCTGTTTTAAAGTAATCTAGCATTTTCTTTAGCCTCCAGTGAGATTGTTAACACTCACTTCAAGTATAACTTTCCTTCCTATCAAAGAGAGAATCAAAACATGAGAAAAATTTCCCAACAATGAGGAGAAACCAATAGTTCATTCTCTTCTGTCCCTCACTTCCTATGTAATAACTTCAATTGCAACCCACCAAAAAAAAAAAAAAAAAAAAAATTCTACAAAAAAAAAAAAGATTAAATTTATTGACCCCAAGCTACATTTTTGTTTTTGATATCCATTTGTTTTTAGTAAAGATAACAAAAATTTTCCCTGAAGAAAAAAATGCCTCAAAAAACTCAGAAAAAAAAAAGGGGGACAACTAGGTGATTCAGTGGTTGAGCAACTGCCTTCAGCTCAGGTTGTGATCCCAGGGTCCTGGGATCAAGTTCCACATCAGGGTCCTGGCAGGAAGTCTGCTTCTCCCTCTGCCTATATCTCTGTCTCTGTGTCTCTCATGAATAAATAAATAAATAAAATAAAATCTTTTTTTAAAAAGCCAAAGGCAAGAACTTAGGATGGGATCTTTTCATCTTGAATAAATAATCTTTTTTTTATTTTTTTAATTTATTTTTATTTTATTTTTTTTAATAAATAATCTTAAATTGAAAATACTAGAACTTTTCTGGGCAATATTCAGGTTTTATTATTTAATAGTAGACTTACACTTTTCATATGAACTTAAGAAAGATAGGGGGGAAAAAGTAAATCTAAGTTTCCTCCTACACTCATCCTGCATTCACAATGGTGAAAAGAGTAAAGGAAATCAGATCCCATGTATCTATCCTTTCCCTTCATCCTGCTCAGTAGAATAGGTCAGAATAAATGGACATGACCAACCACGTCAACTTCCTAGCAAGTTTCACGTATGATAGTTCATTCAGTCCTCATAGTAATGAAATAAAGTAGTTGATCAGAAGACCATAGTAAAGTGGTGGTACAGTACACATGGATATATTTTATACAGAGAGAGACAAGAGAAACCCAGGAGCCCTGGAACAGTTTGGTTCATAAACAATTACCAATATTGCTGCCACTGAGGAAACATAAATATTCAAGAGAGTGAAAAAATACAAGGGTATGTTATTTCTAGCTAGACTTTGGCTCCACACTCCAGGATATTCTTTGGGGTGACCTCAACTAGCCCCACATAGGAAAGTATTTTGCCTAGGCCAGATGCAGTGAAAGAACAAACCAGAAAGTTTCTCTGTAACCTTGAATCTTAACTGGCTTTATAGTCTTCCAGCATTTTGTAGTTCTATTAGGCCCCCTTATCTACATATTTAGAAGCATGAGAAAAGTGCAGAGAGTCAAAGATGTCTGGGCTTCTATCCAGGAAGAACTGGGTATTTCTGTCACCTCTCTACTCTTTCAGAAGTAAGAAGAGCAACAAAGAGATCAACGACTGTGCCATTTCATAAGAAAGATTTTTTTTTTACCTTAGCTTCATAAAAAAAAAGATTAAAAAAGTGGTACTCCCATATGAGCTAAACTTTGTTTCCATTAACACAATAATGAGGAAAATGATTTCAAACTTATTAAATATTTTGGATTATTTTTACAAGCAAAATAATTACTAGAATGCTGAAATTAAAAGAACATTTATAAATTCATTGGAAGGATTTCCCAATGTCACACAAACACACAGCCAAGACCCATGAAAAGATGGAACTTTGGTGGTTTTTTAGTACTCCAATACCACACAAGGCTCTTCATGGTAGGACTTCCCCACATTCACACTTTAACATTTTTTTTCCAAATACATAGGATTTTTTGTACCATTCCAAATGTTCGCTATGTACTTCCAGACATTGCACTAACCCTTTTCCTTTCCTGTTCTATATTTTCTGGCTTTTCTAATCCCTACTTATCTTTCAAGCATCAAGACTCAGATTGTGTCACTTATTCAGAAAGTCTTCTGTGACACTCCACCTCCAAAGTCTTGTTCAAGTATCACTATGTGTATGCCTCTATTATTTAATAATAAACACCAATATGAACAACAATGCTGGCTAACCTATTATATGTCAGACATTGTGATAGTTTATTGAATCATTTTATCTATACAACTTTTTGCGTCTCAATTACTAATGGCATATCATAGATGATGAATGACCATCCAAGGCTATACAGCCCTAAGTGATACAATTTAGACTCCCAATCCAGTTGTATCATCAGACTCCCGAGCTGAGACTGCTAACTACTATGCTATATTCTCATTTCTCACTATTTATTATCTTTATTTTTCTCTCTACACTAAATTTTAATCAACTTAAATGCATTAACTGTATCTTTGATATTTGGATTACCAACAGCTTTTATACTCACCTTTTCCAATAGGTGGTCATTAAAATGTAAAATAAAGATACATAAATAAATAATGCTCTATGTCTTGAGATACCTATCGCTTCAACTGTTCCATTACTGAATGCTGGAGGGAAATGGTGAGAACAAAGGTGAGATAGCTCAGACAATGGAAGAAAGATCCAGTATCAAAACAATATGTGGAAGATCAGCTTTAAGAACTTCTTTTGTGCTCATCAGTCTATAACCATTTGTTGACACACAAGGGCACTCAAGCAGCCCAAACAGTGGACTTGGGCTTATACAGTCCTCACCCCTGATTCCTTCTCATCCTCCATTCACAGCTGTTTAAGAGAATGGTTGTTAAAGAAATAAAAATATATCATCAGACCTAGGGAGATGCAATCGATTCTACAACACTGGCTCCAAGCCACTAAAAGACATAAAACAAGAGCTTAAGCATAACCATCTCTGGAGTAGCAAAAGAAAAATATCTCCAGTGAAAGATTGTTTTTCAAAATTGATCACTACTTAGTGACCATCTTAAAGCTGATTAACCCAAAACTGTAGGAAATCAGACTAACTGGGTACTCTTTGGGTTTTACAGACCTAGAAATACAGCAAGTAATGCAAAGCTACCTTAAGTATATTCCAACAACTGTGCAAAATGCTTCAATTGCACTACAAAAATTATACAAGAATCACTCAAATGCAAAAATTTGATTATTTTCTATGTAATTTTTCTATGCAATTCTTATAATGTTACATAATGTAGGCAGAATTGCTCCTGGACATATTGTGGGGAAATTCTTCTAAAGTTTCTAAGTAGAATTCAGTAGAATCATTGACAAGAGTGCACACATTCCATCCACTGTGTAATACTGAATAACTTTTCATTTATGCACAAAGGGGTGTATGCATATATTATATTTCTCTCTCACTAGAAAGTAAGCTTCTTGAGGGCTTGGATTTGGGGGGTTTTGTTCATGGACATAACCTAGTATTTAGAACAATGACTACAACAGCAGTTGGTACTCTATAAATATTTAACAAAAAGATAGCTCACCTGTTGGGAAAAGTGAAGGTATGAAATAAATTATCAGCTAAAGGATAGGAGCTACTGAGGGCCGAAAGGAGTGAAAGCCAGAGTCAGTATTGAGTCCAAAACCAAGCTAGCAATAGAGAAAACTTAAATTCAGAACTCGAGGCAAAGACAAGAAATCAGAGAAGTCATATGTTCCTATGTAGGGGATTAGGGAAGCCTCCTCTATTTCTGGTGAACAGCATCCTAACATAAACAGATATTCTGGGGATGCCTGGGTGGCTCAGCGGCTGAGTATATGCGTTCAGCTCAGGGCATGATCCCGGGATCCGGAATTGAGTCCCACATCAGGGTCCTCCCGGGGGGCCTGCTTCTCCCTCTGCCTGTGTCTCTGCTTCTGTGTGTCTCACATGAATAAATAAATAAAATCTTAAAAAAAAAAAGCAGATACTCAAACATGGCATTTGTGTTTGCATGGTACCACTGCAAGCTATCTGAAGCGATCAGCATCTTACCAAGCTAATAATATAAGACCAATACTTGAGTTCTGTCTTTTCAAAACTCCACTTGATGACTTTACTTTTTACTTTCAAAACTTGATGACTTTGCTTTTTTGTAATTGTCGATCCCTAATTGAAATTACAATATGTGGCCCATTTCCTAATAAAATCAATTAGAGGTTTTTTACATTATCTTTAAAAACCTTCAGGTTTCTTCATTCCATGTTCCTACAAATGACAATTCTATTTTCTCCTATCCTTTCAATTAAACTTTTGATTGAGTTACTTATTTTGTTTTATTTTTCACTTCAATTCACTACACTGACACCTGACCTTGTAATTCCACATAAACAACCCTTGCTAAGATCACCCGTAATCTTATATCAGGATCCCCCATATAATTAAATTCAAGAGGCATCTTTCAATTTTTGTCTCATATGACTTACACTGGACAAAAATTAACCATTTTCTTCTTTCTCATATGCACTTTTTTCTCAATATATATGATAAAAATATTTTTTGGTTTTCTTCACTATCCATCTGGTTAATTTTCTTCCATTTCTTTCAAAGTCCCATCTTCTACTTAGCCACTAAAAGATAATATTACTCCAAGCTAAGTCTCACTTCTTTTTCTGTTTTGCTCTGTATTTTCTTAGGGAGCAATCTCATCCACTCCCACAATTTCAATTACCACCTAACCAGTACTGAAGTCAGGCCTTTCCTAGGCATCCAGACCTATACTTCTAAAAGCTTACTGAACATCTCTATTTGGAGGTTTAAAAGGACCTAAAATTCACAACATCCAAAATGACTCATAATAATAACTTAGTAACTTACTAAGCTCTTGCTCTGCACCACATAATGTACTCAGTAAGTTAGGTAATACCATCATCATAATCCTCATTTTATAGATGAGGAAAATGAGGCATAAAGAAGATAAATAAATCGTCTAAGTCCATAACGGCTAACCAGTCTCAGATCCAAGAATTAAGTCCAGACCTCCTGGATGCAGAGATCAAGTTCGTAACCACTGTATCAAAATGCCTCCCAATTCCTGTCTTTCAGTATTATCCATTCTCCTGGCCTTTAGTATTATCCGTCTCTGTGAACGGTCCCTTACTGGTAACCTATCACAAGGTACAAGAGAAACAATTCCATTGTTCTTCTGCCTCATCTGACTGCCAGGTCAACTATGCTCTACAGAGACAGCTTTCCTATTGCTTCTCCAGAAGAATCTTCAGTGTACTCTGTATCTTATTTGCTCAGTCAAGACACACTAAAAAAATTTCTAATTTTACTAGTTACCATGGCCCATCTAATAGTTACAAAATCCAAAATAGATTTCATCTACTTTTATGGCTTCCCTTTCTATACCCTTGGCCCAATCTAAACATTTCCCCTCATCCTGACTATTGTTCAATAACTTACTGCTTTCCCATCATGCACTCTGATAACTTTTGGAGGTTTTCTAAATGGAAACCTGAGTGATCTTTCCAAACATAAATCTGATCAGATCACCTGCTGCTTAAACTACTTCAATGGATACTCCCTTCTCAGAAACCAGAACCGAAATCGAAATTGTTAGCCTGCCCTGTGGGCCTCTGTAAACTCTGGCTGTTCTCTCTTTCTGCATACTCATCACATTACTCTCTGCACCTTGATTCAATCAGAGTTTTTTTTTTTTTTTCGCTTCCTTGAATTAATTATACTCTTCTTGCTTCTGGGCCTTTGCACATACTCCCTTCTCTATCTGTAATGTTCTCTCAAAATTCTTTACTTTAGTTAACTTCCATTCATCTTTCAGATCTCAGCCTAAATTTATTTCCATCAGGAAAAAACTCCCTTTAGCAGTCATTATAAGTCAAGTTCCTTTGCTCTCCTAAAATCAGGTTCTTGTCCTTCAGGGCCTTTACATCCGTTTTAATCATTCATTTCCTTGTGTAATTAGACTGTGACAGGGATTTTGCCTATTTCACTTCCTGATATATCCTCAGCACTGAGCTCAACACCTCCTTACTTTATAGAATAGTAGATGAATATTAGTCCAGTGTACAATAACTATGGTAATATGCTTTTTAAGCTATAAAGCCTATTAGTATAACACCCTATTTATTAAAAAATTCTGCCCTTCAAATGATACTAGTATTTGGTATTTTTAGCATTGTATTAATTAGAAAGATCAAAAATCATTACATATGTCCATAAATATATTTAATAAAAATATGAGGGTACAAGTTATATTTTTCCATACTTATAAATTTTGCTAAGGATGAACTGATTTTTTATGTCATAAAATCTTAATAATCCCCACATGGATCAGTCAGTATCATTCTTCCATGACCTCAGATCATACCATCTGTCCCACAAACACATGGCCTGGACCACAGGGAAGACAGAGTGATTTGCTTTAAATGGATTAGGACAAAATTAATTTCCACAACTTGAAAAATTACTGGTTAGCATTAAATCACATCACATTATATACAATGTAATAATGCTGCTCTGTTCTGCAGAGAGGTAATGAGATGACAGTATAGGACAGTGAAAACAACATGGGTTGTTTTCATGGATTTGAATCTTGCTTCTGCCAAGGACCAACTATACAGCCATGAGAAAGCATCTTATTCTAAACCTAATATTCTATCTGCAAAAAATGGAAATTATAAGTACCTTTTTCATAGAATTGTAAGAAGATTAAATAGGATATAAGACCTAATGTTACAATTGAGTTTTCCAGCAACCAAAAAATTATCCATAGATTTGCTAATCCAAAATCAACCAATGTTGAAATTTGAGGTTATCTCAACACATCGGTTTTCCCCATACTAATAATTTTTCAGTTACACCTTCAACAATAAACTTTTATTTTCTATCTAACAATTCCAAAGAGGTTTTGGTCATATTTTAGTAGTTGTTTCCTTTAAGTAATCTGACATTTCTCTTTTTGCAATATATTACTGACTGCTAACACAAATTACAAGTAGTTTATATACAATATTCTCACTAGCAGAGTATAGGTATAGTATGCTTGTATTTGATCAAGCAAGGGTAAAGATCCTCACTCATTTGGAAACCAAAATTTAAATAAATAAGTTGGCTTCTGGGAAGCAATTTTGTTGTTCTTTCTGTCTAAGGAGTTTTGTCTCCTAAAATGAGGAAACTGTGTGAAATGCTTTAAAACTATTTCAGTGTTTTAAATACATAAGGTAAAATATACACCTTGTGTACTAGACAAGTCAGCCATATGTCTCTTTTATATATTTCTTATGATGACCTTGTATATCATACAAACTCGCAAATAAGAGTACATACAAACATAACTCCCAAATAAGAGTTGTCCTATTTAGAAGAAAATCACTTTTCCAACTCAGATGTATGTATCAATATTCACTTGAAGTTAACTTATTTTCTTCTTTCAGACTGACTTCAAATCAGAAGATTATTTGTCAAATTGAATATTTACAAAGGGACTCATTTCTCAGGGTAACTCACATTTATGATAACCCAAAAGCTAAAGCTATTGCAAAGAGGACTTAAAATAGGTGAACAACTAGAAGAAAAAAATAATACCATTCATACACTAGGATTACCTCTGTTCTTTCAGAAAACTTAGTATTCTACACATAATACTAAAATATTTCATGAAGAAAGTGGATGAGGAAGAGGAGGATGTTATAAATTAAATGCCAGAATGATCTCTGTCGTAAGTGAATCACACTGGATTTGCATAGTTTGTCCTGTGAGGTTACTTATTTCCCCCAAAACTATAGCCAAGAATTGTGATAAATCTCTCATTCTAAATGATGTCTGATACTATAGCTCAGGTACTCCCATATCAATATCTAGTAGAAAATGAAGTTGAGTATAGCTTTATAAAGTTTTTTCAATATATTTAGACAATCACTAACCATGAAGTCTTCAAGCCCCATTGGGGGCTTCATTTTAAGATGAGAATATTCAGATGTAGGACTAAGTTACAGGATTTTAGATGTCAAAGACACAGGGGTAGTGGAGATGAGGCAGTGTTAGTAGGGGGTCAAGGGAGAACACTTACAATTAAGGGGTCAAGAAAGAAACTGCATTCTGCAAAGGAAAATAAAAAGATCTGGCCAGATAGGAAAGGAGATATGGAAAACTGAGAAATGTAAATTATGCTATTTAAGCAAAAGGTAGTGACCTTCTCTTCCAGGTACAACAGAGGCCAAAAAGATGTGGGCTGAAAAGCCCCATAGGGTTTTGTACTGAGGACACCATACTCCATACATTACTCCTCAATTTCAATGTTATTGAGTACTTTTATATGCATTGTTCAGTTTAATTCTCAAAACATTCAAGATTAGCATGGTAATATATTAGAACTTCTACAAATAAAAAACACAACTTCGACCCACTGAATTATGTAAGATCTTATAGCTAAATGAGAAAGCCAGGAAAATAGATTTTATTTGTAATAACAGTAATATTAATGTTAAATAAATATGTACTTATTTAATAAGTAAGAGTACTGTTATTAGCTCATTATCATCTCATTTAATCTTTTCAATGACCTTATGAGGTATGTTTTGTTATCCCCATGCCACAGAATGTTTGGCAGTTAAAGGTTAAATGCCTTGCCCAAGGTCATATGACTAGTAT